>NC_139718.1:37599047-37709719 GCF_964188405.1 Protomyctophum parallelum | reverse complement strand
GACCCCCCCCCCCCCTCCCCCAACAAAAAAAAAGTTAAATTTTTTATTTTTTTTAATCAATATCAGATAAAACTTGAGATTTTATATTTTGCACATGCCATGGTCACATAACCATTATATGTTGAGTGCATGCTTTGATGGTTACAGTTTTATAATCAGTTTTGATGAGTAAACCTTTGTGGAGATCTTCTCAGTGCCATTCAGGATGGAAAATGAAATCCATTTGGATTTGGGGAGAAGTAGTTTCATAAGGGGCTGGTATGAAGTATACTTGATATAAAGAGAACATGTTCAGTTCACTGACTAGTCTACACTCTACTCTACACCTGCCTTCATTTCATCTGATTGTCTGTCTGGCAGGCACTTAACAAGCAATCGTTAACTGTGTCTGTTAGAGAGAGGGGCAGAGAAGAGTGGCTTTGCTCAACTTGATTTATACTTATATTCTCCACTCTGATGAAGGTACATGTTCGATATATCATGCAGCCTTACTTATTAGCCAATATTATTTTTCGATTTTCGATTATGAAATGTTAAAATCGATTTCGGAGACTGCAACTATTAATCGGAAAATCGATTATTCGGTGGCATCCCTAGCGTGCACTATACCTTCTTCATCAGATATTGATTAATATCATAAGAAGTCTGGTTTGAATTCATTACTATAGCACTCCACTGCTTGTACTTGTGTGAGTAGTGACCATAGACCATAAAATATGGACAAAGCGTTCCCCGGGTCTAACATGAACGTAAAATGAAGCCTGTCAGTCCTTGAATTGTAAGTCGCCATCTTTCTAGATCCGTTTGGGCCCAGCTGGCCCATTGGCTGGCCCAGACAACGAGGCGGGACTTCCCCCCCTTCTTCTTCGTTGGTTTTTATTTTGACTCGAGTGGGTGGGGGATCCCGTTCATAGACTGTAACGGTAGCCACGCCCCTCAGAACATGCGCGACTTTATGGTATTTTTTTTAAATAAATGGGACCATAATTTTCCAAAAAGAATATTATGACATTAGAAATGAGACTTTAAAGTAGTGACTGGAAGCAAAAAGTATTCATGACCATGTTTATTAAGGTAATACAGTCTAGGTGAAGTTGGGCCCAAATACATGGACCTCTATGGGGCTATGGGTTTTTTTGGGTCCAGTGACAGTGCCACAACAGGCCATTATATGAACTTTCAGGAAATCCCGATTTCCTTGTGGCTTCACAAAATATCTGTCTGACTGCCCCCCTGGTAGTGACTAAGTGTGTGTGTGTGTGTGTGTGTGTGTGTGTGTGTGTGTGTGTGTGTGCGCGCATGTGCGTACATTTTATTCCTTGCCTTGATCTCCACATCTTCTTCCCGTTCTTTGTTTCCAAAAAAACAAAAACAAAACGAATTTCACCCATGCACCTGTGATGTGACAATAAAGATGATTCTGATTCATTCTTGACATCTGGCTAGATAAATGTGCTTCTTGCAGATTAGTAGTTCACTAAAGTAGTATTGCTTGTAGAGTAGAAGACGCAGATCACTGGCTGTTACTTGATATGTTTGAGCACCTTCAAAAGGTCCCCCTCAATGAGACAATGCATTATTTTGATGTGATTCTGCATCAAGTATTGGTATCGCACTGGTATATGCACGATATAATCGCTAGCATAATCAGAATCTCCCATATAAATGCCATATCGGTATCGTAATGGTCTCAAAATAATACAGATTATTTCATTGGTTATCACCAGCAAAACATTAAAAAAAAATTAAAATGTAAAAATGCATCAATGAATTAATTGATTAATTGAATACTTTATTAACAGGCTTTGGGCCAAGCCCCTATAGGCTTGTTTCCATTGTGCATTGTGGTCCTCTGTATAATATCGGAATCGGACGATATGACCCTGCAAATAATCAGAGATCGGATGTTGGTCATAATTGCGTAATCGTGCACCCCTAGTATCGCCGTTATAATGTCCTAAAGCAGAATAAACACAATATAGGGATGTGCATTTGGATATTCTTTGGTAAACATTTAACATTTGGACTGTGGGTGATAAAGTTGCAGTCTTACAGTTCAAATGGTAACCATTCCCCTGGTTACGTTTAGGTTACGTTTAGGAATACCAGTTTCGGCCGGCTGTACGGCTGGGGTCACCCGTGTTTTCGGGCGAGTGTTCTAGTATCCGTTCAAATGGGGCTTAAAACATGTACAGTACATCAGTCTATATAGCTCATTTGTAAGGTCGCTTTCTCCTCTTCAAATGTGATTTTCTTTATTAGTTATTGTACAATATTGTATGAGGAACAATTATAGGTTATATTTAAGTGATTTATTCTATTAATATTCTGGTAATGTTTGATTTATTTTTATTTGACTTAATTTCAGTACATTTCAGTCATTTAGTCCTATAAATGGTTAGTGACACACATTCCGGTTAAACGGTTACCCGGTGTTAACGGTCCCATCCCTTTAAGGGGCGCTAAACATATACAGACGGCAAAAAAAAAAACCCGAACTCAAGTAGTCTACATACCTACTGGAGTAACTACTCTGTTATCTTCCAGGCTATTGTACTTGAGTCACTAAAAAGGCACATGCACGCACGGGCACGTGAGCTCGCACGCACTCACAGCACCCTCTCACATAGACGCAGCTTTTTTTTTAATGCTACAATGATTCAATTGCCTTTGTTTATTTAGTACCCAAGGACAAAAACTCTACTCGTAGCCAAAGTAAAACAATTTTTTTTTTTTACAAACATCTTTGTTGATGTTTGTTGATGTAAATCTTTATAACTGTATTCTAATGACGCCTCATGTCTTTGAAAAGGTCCAAGCTTGTATAATGAAAAGCTTTTGTCTCTTAACACATTCTGGGCGGGAACCCATTTTGGTGTTGGCATCATGTCGTGCTTTACCTATTGAAAAATAGCAGATCTACAAGCTCATATCGCGCCACCGAGTGGCGCGATACGAGCTTGTAGGTCTGCTATTTTTGAAAAGTCGAAGAAAGACTGACATTTTTAGAAACTGATCTCAGGTCAGAATGGGTTCGTCAGACCAGTGTGCGTCCAGTGGAAACCTCGTATGAATCTGATCTCGGGTCAGAATGGGTTAACACGCATACCCAAAGAAGACACATCATCAGAGTGAATGAATATTTAATGGGGGCCTATTGAGGCTGCAGGATGAACATGACCTTGCTTTAAAGCATTATTCTCTGATAAAAAAATAAAAGTGGGGAAGAGCAGAATGGAAGGCTCTGTCCGCCGAGGGAGAGGAATACATTATGAGTCAAACATGCTGTATGCAAATGGCATCGCTGCCACTGCTGAGTGTGTTTAACTTCGACCACTTGCTTTGATCTGTGTCTTCGTCCACTTACGGGCAAATCTAAATTCTTCCGAGAACAAAAGACTGAGATGCATGCAGCATCATAATCCAGAGAGAGAGAGAGTGAGAGAGAGAGAGAGAGAGAGAGAGAGAGAATTGTCAGGCTTTTGAAAAAGGAGCAATTGTTCCAAAAATACACACGGTGCAATGTGATCTGAACCTGACACAGATTTAGAGTTTTGCCTACCTAAATACACCTCAGTGTCAGAGCGTTTTTCTTTTTGTTGAGTGGTGCAACCACTCCTACAACCAGCAATGTCCGTGTACCTGTATCATGTTGTCATGAGCACGAGTATGTGACTTAATAATACCAGTAGGGGGCGCCAGAAACAGAGAGGGGTATTGCTGTGCCTGCTAGAGAGAGAGAGAGAGAGAGAGAGAGAGATGTGGGGGGGGGGGGGGGGGGGGGGGAATTGCAACACTCAGTTCACACAGGTGTGATTTTTGTAGTCAAGGGCGATAGGGGGCGGTATATGTCAAAAGTATACCGGAACAAATAAGCAGAGAAGGAGAGCTCTTGTTGTCATGTCGAAAACCGAAAGTAAAAGGCTCACGCAGCTATACTGTAGCAACCGGATCATTGTTTTGTTTATCGGCAGCTCGAATTAATGTATTATTGTGCTCCGGACATCATACTTTTATACCGTTATGAGCCACTAAAAACCGTGTACACATGCGCGTGAAGGGAGGCACTGTGGGACGCTGTGGGCACTGTGGGCGTGCTCTCTCCTCCGCGTCATCAGTGCCCATACCCGAGGCGGGGTTGGCGAAAGGGCCCCCCCATGTGGAGCTCTCCCCGTGTCCCCCAGGGTAGGCACCCCCACAAAAAACATGCAGTAATCCTGGTCTCTAAACTACCTCCCCCTGGCCAGCCTGATGGAGGGGAAAGGAACTGGTCGGAATAACGTGTTCCTTCCACGCACTACGTCCGGCCGGGGAAACTCCCCCCCTGTCAGGTGAAAAGAAGCAGCTTGGACTCCTCATGCATAGAAGGAAGCATGAGGTCAGTCCACTGCCCTGCCCCCCCCCCCCAGGTTGGCAAAGGAAGTGTAGCGCCCAGGATTACATTAGATAATTGATTCCTGGGTGAAAAAAGGGTTGCAAAATCGTGGGATAAAAATGATGAGAGGAAAAAAAAAGAATGTTGCCTATTACTTATGACACGTGATGACAGGTCTTTGCGGTGCATGTTGTGGAAATTATTGGCGCGCGGCGACAACAGAAATACGATGCATTGTGCAGGCTATACTTTCTATCCACGACTACACGCGACACACCCCATACAATTTACAGAAAACGGCTGCATGCGAACGAACACACCTTTTCAGCATTTGAAAGGAATCAAAAGTCACAAAGACTGAGTGACCTTGGAGAGCTGCAGTATAAGCAATACTACAGCTATAGTTTGGAGTCCGAGAGAGCCGAGGTGGATCTGGATGAGCTGATGGCTGTTTAGAGAACAGAAACAGAAATAGAATTCAGTATATGCTGTAGAAAACCACATGTTGCAGTTGTTTTGAAGTCGCCTGCACCAAATTGTGTCATTTCATATACTTTGACTATTAAAAAATTGCAGATATGCATGCTCATTGCGTGTCACTTAAAGGTATATTCAGTGATTTCACTCAAAAAACCTTAGGTTTCGTTTTTGGCTGTGGGACCCAGCCTTTCGTCCAATCAGGATAGAGAGTCAAAAACGAAACCTAAGGTTTTTTGACCCCCAGGGGTTAACTGGGGACAGGGAGGAACTCCTTATATGGCCAGCACACTCTATAGTAGGGAGGATTATCACAACAGAACAAAAAAATAAGTGATATTTGAATTAAGTGAAATCACTGAATATACCTTTAATGTCGCGCTATGAGCTTGTAGATCTGTCTTTAAGCGACACATTTCTAACTGAAATCTTTGCTTCTGGTTGTCCCAGAAATATAATATATAAATATTTTGAGATAGGGGGGGGGGGGGGGGGGGGGGGGTCCGGTCCAAAATACATAGAATTGTAGGGGTCCTTGACACCAAGTCAATGACAAGTTTGAGCACCACTGATATACTGTATAAGCAACATAGGGTTTTTCTGAAAACTCTTTAGGATTCAGAAGACATTTTGTAGAATCATGCTCAGATCTTAATGGGTTCATTCATTCCAGTCTGATAATTATTTAGTACCGTTATTTGACTTAACGCGGATAAGGAATAGGTCTTTTCTTGCAATGCATCAACATTTTAAAGAGCAAAAGTGGTTACCCAGATTATTGAATTATTATAGCCGCCTCAGTGCCAATTCCACTTTGAGACTAGTGAGTGTTTACACTTTACTGAGTTGAAGAGCACTGATTACAAGCACTTATTATCACGCTTATTGTTCCAAGTCCACCGAGAATAACTGCCGGCTGTTTATGCTGCTCAGCATTCAGAACTATACTGTGAATTATTCACTGGCGGAAAAAAAGTACTGTAGTGGTGGTAATACTCTGTTACTTGAGTAAAAGTACAAGTATTGGCATCAAAATGCACTTAAAATACCAGAAGTATAAAGTACTTTTTATGCTGAATGTCCTATTTCACAAGTTTAAAAATGGATACAAAAATAGCAGATCTACAAGCTCACAATGTACTTGTGCGTCGATCGTCTGTCTGTTACCAGCTAATCTCCGACACCGTTGGCCTGATCCATGCCAAACATACAATCCCTGGATGCCAACGATGAAGCTCTGCCCCAAAAATTCCACAACGGCCTGTTATAGCGCCACCATGAGGCCGATTTTAGCAAAACACATTTCTGTACATTACTCGTACACATTTTATCCATACATCACACAATTCGGTATACGCTATCTCCATAGTCATGTGATCAACACGTTTCCCATATTCCATCCTGATTGGCTAAAATTGGCTTCCAAATTCACATGATTGGTCCGTTTCGACCACAAAATTCCACAATTTATACAAACACGGTGTGCAATTTCCGTGAAATTATACACGCACATTTCCACTAGGCCGAGGACGACATGCCACTTGTTTTTTCCCAAATCAGCCTCACATACTGTATAACACGCTATAACAGGCCAATTCCTGTTTTTACCTATAACTGCATCGATGTGTAACTTTATATGCGCACTCCCTAGAAGCCATGGAAAAACATTTTTCCCGGCATCCCTCCACATCTGCCAGTTATAGCGCCACCATGAGGCTGCAAAACACATTGTTTATATTGTGTTGATAAGAATAGGCAGCTGAATGGGTATTAGAGGCTGCCTGGCAAGCAGGAGGTCCCGGGTTCGAATCCCGGTCCCGTCAATGTGTCAAGCCCTTAATGACTGCTCTTCTGTGGGAAGTAAAGTGAAGCTTTCCCTGTGGCATTAAAGCAACACCACTGTATGTATAGGGGGTGTCAGTGGCCACTTTGGACACAAACTTCATTACCCAAGAGTCTCTGCAAGCATGTCCGGCAAGGACGTGCCATCCTCCAGTCTTTGCTTTGACTGGCAATGAAACTCTGTCTCTCCTATACAAAGTAATACAGTCAAGACGCTATAGCAGTTGTACTGCCGAAACGTTGGTTTTTACTCTGCATCCTAATAAATAATCAGCACTTTGGCTATCAGTGTGTGCTGCCACCCTTTTGTCTTTGTAAGACATACCTCTTTAGATGTTTCTGCCGTGAGCTCAGAGCTGGCACAACTACTAAGACTAAAACAACTATGAATGTAATGTATAAACATGACTGGAGAAGCCACTTGCACGCCCCTGGAGGGTTTTTAGGCTTTCTCCTTCACATTTTTATTGACCTTGTGTATCATTTCCGAAATATTTTTGTATGTGAAAATAAACAAACAAACAAACTGGTGTGCGTTTAGCATCCTCCTGCACAGCACTTTTTCTAGTTGTCACTATTATTAATATTATTATTAGGGCATGCCTCCTGGTGGAGATGTGTGCTCTATACTGAGTGCACCTTTCTAGTTCTCTCATGTATCTCATATCGCATATCGCATATCTTCAATAGTCTCCAGGGACTCCGACAGGGCTGGGATTCTAAAAGCGTCACCGTTGGCTGTCAACTTATACACAATTGCAGACAGACAGTCCTTGAGTCCTTGACCCGAGATTGGCAGCCACGTAGGTATATAAAAGATCCAATGACGGTGGTCAAATGTGTCGCCTATTCACAAACTCATGCACTCAACTGGAATGCATTCTGTAAGTGCCGTTGAAGGCTAAACAAATCGATATTCTAGAGCTTTTCCTCTACGCGGCACAAGCGTTACAAGAGAGTACATATTACACAGGAACCACAGCCGACAGATCGGAGAAGCAAACTGCCCGTAGTTTATCATCGATCCAATTTTCAAGGAAATGATGGTGAAATGGTTCCTCGTTCAAGACCATCCAGTTGCAATTATCTGGTAAATTTGACCAAACGTCTCCATTCTACGCCACAAAGGCATGTCATCAGAAGATGGATCTGGGTGCATCAGTAAAGGCTCATACATAGTCTGGATTTACGGTGGTGGGGTGACCACCGAACTACAACATGACGTCACGAGCCGCGGTGAAGAGCAAACCACCGCCACCGCTCCAGCCCTTCTCTCTGTTTTTACTCACCACCGCTCAACGTTATTTCAACTCCGGTGGTCAGCTCACCACCGGAGCGGTGGTCACCTTACCACCGAAAATCCAGACTATGAATAGGCCTTAACACATTTTGCCTCTTGTAAATCTAGTGTTTGATAATGATTCACCCCATAGTTGGTGTCGAAATGTCCTTGAGCAAGACTCTGGTCTGCTATTTGTGTTATCTTTTTCTTTTATGAAAAACAAAAAGGAAAGAGCAAATAAGACGGACAAAAAAAAAAGAAGCCTCAATCCCTTCCACCCATACTGCTCAGTGACACTAGGCTACATCAGCCCATTTAGGCCTGACCTCAAAACTAAAAAGAAATATTCTAAATCCTCCAGTTTTCTGAAATAAATATTTTCACGATTTTTCAGAAATAGCAGACCTACAAGCTCGTAGCGGGCCACTCGGTGGCGTGCTATGAGCTTGTAAATCTGCTATTTTTCAATATCCTAAATCATAAGTTATAACAATGTTTAAAACGCCAAAAGGGGTTCCCGCCCAACAAGTAGTAAGATTAAATGCTGTCATGGAAAACACTTGAAATGATGATGGTCAACCACATCAATGGTATCCTGTGCTCAAAAGATTTTCATACATTGATTGTACATACAGTATAGACATTCTGCATAATGAGCACTTTTACTTTTGGTACTTTAATGTACATTTTGATGCCAATACTTTTGTACATTTACTCAAGTGCATTCTGAATTCCGGGCTTTTACTGGAGTATTTCTCTACATTGCAGTATCGATACTTTTAGTTGAGTAAAACATGTGAGTAACTTTCCCACCACTGGCTTTGTGGGACGTCACTTTGTCTATTTGACTATATTTAACCCATTCTGAACGGGAACCCATTTTGGTGTTAGCTATTGAAAAATAGCAGATCTACAAGCTACGAGCTTGTAGGTCTGCTATTTTTGAAAAATCGAAGAGCGACTGACATAGAAGACATTTTTTGACATCTCGGGTCAGAATGAAAACTGTCAGGATGTATACGACATTTTTAGAATCTGATCTCAGGTCAGAATGAAAACTGTCAGGATGTAGAAGACATTTTTAGAATCTGATCTCAGGTCAGAGATGCATGATATAAACGGTAGCGTATACCGATATATAAACTACCATATCGGTATCGGACCGGTCTCAAAATAATGCCGATTATTGTCACCGATATTGATGATGCAATAATAATGTGACCGTCGATGGCAAAAGCTCTACATTTAATTTGTGTACTCATCTCATTCAGTAGTCATTCAGTAGAGAAAATGGACACAAAAAGAGTATATTCATTGATTGAATACTTTATTAACTGTTGCCATCTGAATGAACTGTTGCCATCAGGCAGACGGTACAGAGTGATCAAGACCAACAGATTCAGGAACAGCTTCTATGATCTGTTGCTGCGACACTTTTAGTTTTTCCTGTGCTATCTTAGTAGATTCTGAACGGGCACCCATTTTGGTGTCGGCATCATGTCATGCTTTAGCTATTGAAAAATAGCAGATCTACAAGCTCATATCGCGCCACCGAGTGGCGCGATACGAGCTTGTAGGTCTGCTATTTTTGAAAAATCGAAGAGCGACTGACATTTTTAGAATCTGATCTCAGGTCAGAATGGGTTCGTCAGACCAGTGTGTGTCCAGTGGAAACCTCGTTATGAATCTGATCTCAGGTCAGAATGGGTTAAACAACTAGTCGACTAAACTAGGCAACTAGTCAACTAGTAAAAATGACTAGAAGTGAATGCCCTAGCCTAGGCTTGTTTCCATTGTGGTCCTCTGTATAATATCGGAATCGGTCAGAATCGGTATCGTCAGACATGACCCTGCAAATGACCGGAGATCGGTCCTAACTTCACAATCGTGCAAGCAACGAGAACTGGTTGACTGCAGCGTACCACGACCACCCTGATCCCACGCCGAGTCGCGGAAGTTCTTTAAAAAAAATGTTTATCGTGTTGTTAGATATTTAGTTCCCCATATAATAAACTCCACTTCCGACCACGGAGCTATCCGTCACACACAAGTATCTGTTGACATGCTCCTTAACATGGATATTATGTTATGTGGAGCCTTTTAGTGCAAAAACTCCAGAATGTATTCTGCGCTACACGTGCAGGCAGCAGAGTCCTTCTCTCTCTCTCTCTCTCTTTGTTGGGTCAGGGCCGGCTGAAGCCATTACTGGTAATGAGTGTGGAGTCCTACTTTAGAAGGTTCAGGCATGTGGGATCACCTACAGCTGACTAATGGAATCCTACCGCTAGCACCCGCGCTGCGCACCAGACGCTTTTACCACATTTATGCTTACGGACGCGATGAACTGTAAAAAAAAATGTCGATTTTTCAGAAAAAGTAGCCGCCCACACGTTTAAAGTTTGAGGTATTAATTAATAGATTATATTATGCACAATTTAGTTAAAAAAAGATATATATATATATATATGCAAAAAAAGGGCTTTTGTAGAAGTCCATTGCACTGATCCAGCTACAGCTCTAGTACCCTTGACCTCGAACGCTTTTTCTCCATTTCCTTTGTCTTTTTTCCTTGTGTTTTTTCCTTGTTGTGCACGTGTTCTTTTCTCTCTTTAACCCATTCTGAACGGGCACCCATTTTGGT
This sequence comes from Protomyctophum parallelum, assembly GCF_964188405.1. Taxonomy (NCBI): domain Eukaryota; kingdom Metazoa; phylum Chordata; class Actinopteri; order Myctophiformes; family Myctophidae; genus Protomyctophum; species Protomyctophum parallelum. The sequence continues at coordinate 37,699,102 of NC_139718.1, read as the reverse complement.
GTCAGCATCACGTCATGCTTTAGCTATTTAAAAATAGCAGATCTACAAGCTCATATCGCGCCACCGAGTGGCGCGATACGAGCTTGTAGGTCTGCTATTTTTGAAAAATCGAAGAACGACTGACATTTTTTAGAATCTGATCTCAGGTCAGAATGGGTTAAAAAATAAAGAAAAGAAGGGCTTCCAAATATATTGCGTCGCCGAGCATTCCGTGGACCGCTCCAGCCGCTTTGCAGAGTTTGTTAGCGCAGCAGCAGCGATCCCTTCGGTCCTGGGAGATAGGAACCTCTTCAGCGGGGTTCACAGGTCGCCCAGCGCCATCCAGAGTGGTCATTGTGCTTAATCATTTCACAGGTGACTCACATCGCCAACACTCGAGCATGCTGGAGCCGGGGGCCACTCGGAGATGCTCGCGGCATTCAAAATGCATGATTTCCAGGCCCAGTGCAAACAAATCGCTTTAACCCGTTCAGGACGGGGAAGCGCTTTTGGCGTTTTAAGCATTATGTCACGCTTTAGCTATTGAGAAATAGCAGATCTACAAGCTCATAGCGCGGCGGCACCGAGTGGTGCCGCGTGACACGAGCTTGTAGATCTTGCGATTTTCCCGGAAACCCCCCCCCCCCGTGAAAATGTGGCGCACATCTTTGAATATATATTCTTTCACATAGCGACCGTTTTCAACTCAAATCTTTGCTTCTGGGGGTGGTGCCTGCCTGGAACAACATATTTTCAGATGGGGGTTGGCGACCAATTACATATCATTCTGGGGGTCCTTGACATGAAGCAGTTTGAGAACCACTGATATTAGAAACCTATGGTTTTTCAGAAAACGGTCATGACTTATAGAAGACATTTTGTAGAATCTGGTCCGAGTCCTAAATGAGTTAAAAGATCTGTTTAATCTATTTCAAGCTGTTATTATCCCATTCTGACCGGGCACCCATTTTGGTGTCGGCATCATGTTATGCTTTAGCTATTGAAAAATAGCAGATCTACAAGCTCATATCGCGCCACCGAGTGGCGCGATACGAGCTTGTAGGTCTGCTATTTTTGAAAAATCGAAGAGCGACTGACATTTTTAGAATCTGATCTCAGGTCAGAATGGGTTCATCAGACCAGTGTGTGTCCGGCGGAAACCTCGTATGAATCTGATCTCAGGTCAGAATGGGTTATGGGCTGGAAGAGTTGTTCAGATAAAGAGATTGAAGCAGGGTTAACATCGGAGCGTTTGGACAACTCTCTTCACTATACTTTACCCCACAGTGAGAGCTATCGACTTTATTTGTTTTTTTTTACTACACGGCGTGCATGAGATTTGCAATGTGAAAACGCAGCGCTTATTCAAAATAACAGGTGAAGGCGCACTGCACAGTGTATTCCTTGGGAATAAAAAAAAAGAAAAAATGCACCGCATTAAAAGCTCTGCGATAATATCAGTCATAGAAGTCATCAAAGTCGTCGTCGTCGTCGTTTGTGTTGAAGGTCTGCGGACGCAATGCCGCTTCGATCTCTGAGTCGCTGTCGTCAGATTCTCCCCAGAAAGCTGCCGTGGGAACACAAGATATACAGGGAGAAAACACAAAGGGTTAAAGGACAACTTTCGGTTTTTTTCAACCAAGGTTCATTAGGTTGTTATTAGAGAAAGTAAATGATGAGTGTACTTTTTTTTTTTTTTTTTTCATTTGCTGCTTTCTTTCGTTTTAGGGATTTTAGCTTTTTGTGGCCAGATGTAATTTCTTGGGGTCTAGTAGGACTATAGTAAATAATAAAAAAAAGAAATCGCCATACAATTTTGTAAAAAAATACATATTTAGCCCCATGCTCGAATGCCCCCCTGTCAAAAAGAGCTAAAATCCCTAAAACGAAAGAAAGCAGCAAATGAAAGAAAATTAACACTCACCTTTTAGTTTCTCTAACAACAACCTAGAACATGAACCCTGAACGAAACATGAACGAAAGCTATACTTCTGCCTTGCTTGTACTGTGTGTACAGTATTTGTTTCATATTATAATGTGTGTCAAGTTGCACTTAAACCATTTTGACCTGAGATCAGATTTAAAAAAAATGTCTCCTACATCCTGACAGTTTTCTGAAAAAGCCATGTTCCTATGTCAGTCGTTCTTCGATTTTTCAAAAATAGCAGACCTACAAGCTCGTAGCGCGCCACTCGGTGGCGCGCTACGAGCTTGTAGATCTGCTATTTTTCAATAGCTAAAGCATAACATGATGCTAACACCAAAAGGGGTTCCTGCCAAAAAAGGGTTAAACCCATGTCCGGCTGCTCTCAGACCATTATCATTGGACGATGGAAAGAGTTTACAGCAATTATGAATATACTATAGTGTCACGATTCCCTTGGGCCCCAAGGGAATTGTAGTTCTATTGCTGCCATATGCCCCAAGGCTTGGGGCATATGGCAGCAATAGAACTACAACAACAGATCAAGCGTTAAGCCATGTATACTTTTGTCTTCGCAAGCAGTTCTCCGCATCTATACGGACTCACCTTTTGACTGGATGGCTGAGAATCGCTTTGAGTTTGTCGTCTCCTCCCTTACAAAAAAAAAAATACAAATATAAAAAAATCACACTTAAAATGTATTTCAAATTGCAGGTCAAATCAAATGCAAAGGAAACAACAACAACAAGTTAAGAGTTAACATATGTCCAACCACAAAATATTTTGGATAAAAAAGAAAAAAAAAAAAAGAAAAAAAATCAAGATGAGCAGCAATTCGGATTTCACGTGACACGCAGCTGGATGTTAACACATTCACGAGGGCACTAATGCATGTTGTGAAATGAAACGTCGCCTATAGGGACAACAATGCCACGTTGTCGCATCATGCACAAACAGTACAGTATATGACCCCCAAATACATATTTGAACCAGAATGCATTTGTGACAAACGCGCTGTGAGGACACTTGTTTGGGCCCAGCCGTGGAGGAGGAGGAGGAGGAGGAGGAGGAGGTTTTGCTGACAGAACTTCCTTGACTCCTGGTTCTAATGGCGCTTAACCCATTCTGAACGGGCACCCATTTTGGTGTCAGCATCATGTTATGCTTTAGCTATTGAAAAATAGCAGATCTACAAGCTCATATCGCGCCACCGAGTGGCGCGATACGAGCTTGTAGGTCTGCTATTTTTGAAAAAAATCGAAGAACGACTGACATTTTTAGAATCTGATCTCAGGTCAGAATGGGTTAATCAGACCAGTGTGTGTCCAGTGGAAACCTCGTATGAATCTGATCTCAGGTCAGAATGGGTTAAGGACTTCCACGAGGCCCTCTTTATTCACAAGTGGGCGCCAGAGACGAGGTCGCCGGGTTCCCATAGCATCGGCGATATCGCTATGCAAATGTGTGACCTCTGAAAAGACTTTGATCTGCCTCAATGCATATGCAATAAGCCCCCCCCCCCCCCCCCCCCAACCCACACACACACCCTTCATTCCACGTTTTAAAGGGATCCTCTTTCATTTACATCATCAAAGGCCCAACAATATAGCCTCATCATCTCCCAGGTTAGCGTACACATCCATACATATACGCCTCATTTGTTTGGACGGTCTATATCGCGCGAGCTAAGCCGCAAGCGAGAGGGAGGAGAAAATAAAGAAATACATACATACATACAAAAAAGATGCTTTTTTTTTTTAAAGCACAATCACGTCGGTATTGTTCCATCGACATCAATCGGAAACCCATAACCTCTCCCATTGTCACCCCGTCAATCTGTCTCGCGTGTTTTCTCTCTTTGTCTCTGCCCCCACCCCGGGCCCTGCCGCTGTAGCTATATACATGATGGCCTATATGTGGACCAAATTACACCGGCTGTTCCTATTTCCCCCCATCTTACAAACTATACGTTTCTGCTTTCGCAACGGCCACTCAAGGCGGGATGAGAATCATGCATGCTGCACTCGTTCTGCAAGCTGTGAGCAGATTGCCTCGTGAATCGTGATAGATACCGGTTGCATTATTAAACCCACAGAGGGACATCATCATCATTACAACACAACCTTTAATATTCACTATGGGAAGGCAGCGTGGCAGGGAGGTGTACACGGTTCCTATTCCCGCGGGATCCGACCACGTAACGAACTCACAGTGAACGTTAAGTTACTTAAAACAACCGGGGGGGGGGGGGGGGGGGCGAATTGTAAACAGAGGATGTTCTCTGGAAAACGAGGTCAGGAAAGTAAGAATGCGAGGACAAAGATACTAAGCACTCAATTGACTGCTTCAGTTCCAAGGACGCGGTGTATCGTTGCTGTGTCGGGAAGAAGACCTCTCATCTCCCACATTTGACTTTGTCATTTCGTAAAGCAGATCCACAGCGCCAAGACATTCTTGTAGATCTGGCCTCTTTTGACGCTTTTTTGAATTTGAAATCCTGAGAAGTATAACCGCTCCGGACATATGAGGTTTCCACCGGACAGAGACGATAATGTTGGGCGTGCACTGAATGGCGGGACATAACGAGACGTATAACATGCCCATATAATTGTCTCCACCAGGCCGAAGGCATGGGGGGAGAGTTTGTTTTGCACTCCGTCCGTCCGTGTGTGTGTCCGTGAGCAGCTAATCTCCGGCACCGTTAACCCGGTCGATGCCAAATTTTGCACACACACTCCCTGGATGCCAACGATGAACCTCTGCCCCAAAATTTCCAGAACGGCCTGTTATAGCGCCACCAGGAGGCCGCTTTGTGCAAAACAAGTTTTTGCACAGTACACCTACAGATTTTGTCCAAACATCGCGCAAATTGGTACACAGTCTCTCTAGTTTAAATAATAATTCAGATTGTATTAATATTAACTCTACTACATACTTTCTTATGCTTACTCAAGTAATTATTTACAAACACTCCTATCCTCCTGGTGGAGACCTGTGCCCAGAAGGGCACTTTTTCTAGTTACTACTGATATACTACTGAATGTGATTAGCAACATTGGCCACGTCATTATTCTTTGAGAGTGTCACACACACACTCGCGGGTGTTTCGGAGCGTGTCCGAATCCGCCATTGCCACATGGTGTGAAAACAACACGGCTTACCATTGGAATTACACCAGTAAGACGCCTAAAGGGGGCGAGGAGCGACCTCGCCCTAAAGGGGAGAGGAGCGACCTCGCCCTAAAGGGAGCGAGGAGCGTGTCTTGAGTGTACAGGGTGTGATGAGGTCAGATCAACATATGGAATGTCAGAACGGGTCAGCTCCATATATGGAGATCTACGGGTGGCAGCGGGGGCAGTGTCTTGAGTGTACAGGGTGAACTTTGGCCAAGAAATGCACAATGAAAAACAGGTATGGACAAAGGGTTCATGGCCATATATAGCGTGTCTTGGGGACGTTACTATAGACGTGATATCACAATGTGTGACCGACATTCCCTTATACAGTATGTGCTTAACGATTAGGGTACGTACACATGACATGGTTACGTTGCATGTTTGTTTGTTTTTCCGTCATTGTGCAACAGTATTGTAGTGCAAGTGATTGCAGTACAATACTGTTGTATTGTTGTATTGGCGATTCTGCCAATAATCATATTCTTTGAGACAAACGTCTCAAATGTTTTATTTAATGTTAAATTTAAGAGTTTTAATATTCACCAAAACCAGACCAGAACCGTCACCACAGGACTTAGAGAATCAATAAAAACCTTTTGGAACGACGGCAAGTATTTCCTACAGCTTTAAGTCAAAAAGTCTGAAAATGGCAGATTAGCTAGAAGGTCCTGGGTTCGATTCCCGCTGGGGACGCTGTGGGCACTGGGGGCCGTCATCAGTGCCCATACCCGAAGGCGGGGTTGGCGATAGGGCCTTTCTGTGTGGAGTTTGCATGTTCTCCCCGTGTCCCCTAGGGTAGGTACCCTCACAAAAAACATGCAGTAATCCTGGTCTCTAAACTGCCTCCCCCTGGCCAGCCGGGGCGCCTGATGGAGGGGAAAGGAACTGGTCGGAATTACGTGTCCCTTCCACGCGCTACGTCCGGCCGGGGGAAATTCCCCCGTCAGGTGAAAAGAAGCAGCTTGAACTCCTCATGCATAGAAGGAAGCATGAGGTCAGTCCGCTGCCCCCCAGGTTGGCAGAGGAAGTGTAGCGCCCAGGATTACATTAGATAATTGACACTGGGTGAAAAAACAAATGGGTTGTAAAATTGTGGGATTAAAATTTAAAAAAATTACACGTGGCAGAACGTGGTGTCAATAAACTATTTTCTGCGAGAGTTTTCCCCACAATTCAGATGCACGTGTTCAAGTGTTTAAATTCAATAATATGACATGCTTTAGCAGGGCAATCCTTTAGTGAATGTTTCCATAATAACGATAATGACTTTTTGGGTAAATCTGTCATGCCACAAAGAGACATTGCCCCGTGAGATGACACCATGCATTGTTTTATGGACATAAAAAAAAAAAAAGAATTATGGGTTGATAAGTTCCTGACACTATAGTTACCCCGCCAATGATGACAAAGTACAAATCTAACTGCTACACAGGATCAAACTATAACGTGATACTCCCATTACTGCTTCTGGCTACAATTAATACCAAAAGGGCCAATACAAAATGCGGGGATAACATTTTTCCGTTTTTGTTTAAATGAAAGGATTATGAAATTGCTATCCTAGTAGAGTACCTCTGAGGGGGGGGGGGGGGGGGGGGAGAGCTGGATGAGCATAGCTTCCATTGTGCGGACGAGAATGCACTCGACGGCAGGAAATGACAGAACAAAGAAGCAGTGGCAGATTTTATTATTAGATTAATTGTAAGTAGTTTGGGGATCATTATGCCCTTTTCTATTAGTTTGTGAGCGCTAATCTGCTCGCTAAGAGCCGTCAATGAAAACATCACATTCCAGATGACTCTGACATCAGAAGTCTGAATAGTATACCAGCTACATTCATGTCCGTTCATGTTTTTTTTTTTTTTACTCGTATTTCTCGGACTTCCTTGGAGAATGGCATGTTTAGGAACATCAGTTATTAGTTTTGGTTTAGGTTAGTTCAACATAAGCAATATGTTGACGAATATATATATATATATTTATAAATGAACTCCTTTTTCTGCTTACAATGGAATGACACCTGCTGTTACATGAAATCTGGAGGCAGGAAAGAGGGGGGGAATCTAATATATGCAATGCTTTAAACATCTCAAACATCTTAAACCCTGTTTACTTCGTTGACCGGAATCCCCCAGGGGTCTATTCTTGGTTTGCACCTTTTTTTCTCCCTCTACACCAAACCTCATCAGTGAAAATAGCCGCTCGAATATCAAGCTCACAACGCGCCGTGAGCTTTTAGATCAGTTATATATTTTTTAACCAGCCTGCTCTACCGAGAATAGGGGCGGTTAAAATCACCTTCTAACCACAGGTCGGCCCTTTTAGAAACGAGAAAAAGATCAACATGTAAAAAAAAAAAAAGAGTTGTTGTTGTGTGCCATGCAGTGATTTTCATTTTACATCACAGAACATAACACAGCGACAAATACAATCCATAGTACAGTAGTACAGCACAGTAATGGCCGTTGCGGTGGGGGAGGGGGGGACGGGGGGGAGGGGGTAAATTGGGCTTTTTCTTTTCTCCAACTTCCCCTCCCCCGACGATGAGAATGTCCTCCATCAGCTGTGCCACTTCAGCCGGGGACGGAGCTGATTTCAAGACAGTGGTATTACCATAGAGGGCCCGCTGTGGTTCTGACCCCTCCAATCTAATATACCGTTTCCATAAACATTTATGCCGGTTCGGCTTCTGCTGAGTTCGCCTTAATTGAGGCAATGATCTGAATCTGAATATGTAAGACTGCAGACCAGAACAGTGTTTTGCAGCTCCGGTATAGACAGAGGTGAATATAATGTGATAAAATGATGCAAATTACTGCTATTGTAATGCCCCCTTTTAGAGTGTCTATATCTCATTCTCTCTCTCTCTCTGGCTTTTGCTATTGTTGCATATTGTTGTTTATCTTATGTGTTAACAGCTTGTTGTGTGAGTGCTGCACATACCTGTGTGCGCGCGGTAGCATTAGGCGACGAGGTTTAAACATTGTCGCACAGAGTAACCTGTTGCCGGGCATACCATTTCAACCGCTAGTATCCATCGTGTGGGCTTGTTGATATGCTATATGATTTAAAGTCCATGCGACGCTTGCGTCAAATAAGGGCTGTGAAATTCCTAGAAATTCTAGCCACTGTAGCTTGAGCTTGGGTGATGCTCAGTGAGTGCGCGCAAAATACTACTACTACTACTGTTACTTTTGCGTGCCGTGACTCTGTTAGTGTGTAGTAAAGGGCGTTGTTATTTACGAAAGAACACAAAAGGTTAGAATATGGAGAATGAAGATAATGTTTCTGCCTGACAGCAGACTACATGACAAGAGTAGCTTAGCGTGTGTAACGCGCGCGCACATGCACGCACACACACACACGCGCACACACACGTCTTCAGAACAGGGCATCGGGCGGTGCAGTTTCGTGTGACGAGCAGCTGAAAGGGAGCGCCTGACGGCAGTGACAGCTCCATCACTGAATCGCATACTGTCAGCCACACTGCACGTGACGTGACGCGCTGAGCTGTCAACAGACCAGGTGGCTGACATCCATCCGAGCGACCGCGATTGACACGTGTCACGGCTGTTTGATTTGACCGCGTATACGACGTTCTATGTGCGCGTGTGTGTGTGTTTGTGTGTCTGTCTGATGGACCACCTGTGGTGTCTCTGCGAGAGAGAGCAACTGTGACCGTGTGGAGAAAACACAAACCCACTATAACGTTACTACAACTACAAGTTGTTGCCGTCAGGCAGAAACCTCCATATTCTAACAATTTACAATTTAGTCATTTAGCAGACGCTCTTAATCCAGACTATTTACAGTAAGCAAGAACAAGGTAATACGTTAAATACATAAAAGATAGTCATAATGAATCATACGTAAGCTAAGATCCTAACAGTGGAATATCTATATAATGAAACTACGCGTATACATACACTATAGAGTGCATGGGGGGGTCAGATCAACATCTGGAATGAATTCTGTAGTGTACAGGGTTTGATGAGGTCTGGCCATATATGGAGCGTGTTTTGATGTCTACATCAAATGCTATCTAAGTTACCTCAGTTGAGCCTTTGTATATGCCCGTAAGGTCGTCGAGAGTGATATACGGGCAAAACATTTAGTCTGAAGAGGTGGGTTTTTAGACTACGGCGGAAGATTGGGAGTGAGTCTGTGCAGTTTTGATTGCAATGGGAAGTGCCTACTATTCCATAGTTTTGGAGCCAGAAGGGAGAAGAGTTTGGGACGTGTGGAGCGCTGTCCCAGCGTTTTTTTAGTGAAGGTACTTCCGCTACTTCGGAACTTTTTGAGTTACTTTTTTCATAAATGAAAGTCCCACATGATCACACCACAGTGTCACGCAACAGTAGCAGATCCACGAGCTTCGAAGTGCGGCGCGAAACGATACGTTTTGAGATTGTAATCTTTTGCTACTTTTGAATTTGAATTCATCTCTGCACTGGTCATTCTTTTTCCTTGTCGTGGTGGATGTTTTATGCCTGCTTCTGGTCAGACTGCTGAGGTCTATTCATACTTCAGTTTTAGGGTTAGTAAAAACAAGAGAGATGTGTTTGGGTGAGCGGTGAGTCACCACTCAGTGACGTCATGTTGTTGTTTTCGGTGGTCACCTTATCACCTAAAACTGGAGTATGAATAGACCTTTTAATGCATTTCATTTTGGGAAATGTAGACTCTCTTGATATGTTTGATATTTATATGTTTGATACATTTTTTAACCCATTCTGACCTGAGATCAGATTCATACGAGGTTTCCGCCGGACACACTGGTCCTGATGAACCCATTCTGACCTGAGATCAGATTCTAAAAATGTCAGTCGTTCTTCGATTTTTCAAAAAATAGCAGACCTACAAGCTCGTATCGCGCCACTCGGTGGCGCGATATGAGCTTGTAGATCTGCTGTTTTTCAATAGCTAAAGCATAACATGATGCTAACACCAAAATGGGTGCCCGGTCAGAATGGGTTAAAGGGGTCGTGACACCGCCTCTAGGACCACTGGTGTTCCCCGGATTTCACTTAAAAACACCCGTCATTTCATCATCTGCTCAGGCTGTATGTGAACACCCCGGACAATTTTTGAGTTACTCGATTAATTTTTTTTGATATTTGATATTCATTTTAGCAGCCCCACCGCCCGTTACTATACAAACTCCATTTTAACCATGGATCGGCAATACCTGTCCTTCTTTCAAATACGTGAGGGGGCCGTGTTTTTATTTATTTATTTACCGTTTTCATTTATTTTTTGTAATTCTTTTAGATTTTTTTTGTCTCCTCCGTCCTCCTCCTGGAGGAGGTTCTTTTCCAAAACAACTACTAAAAATAAATTAAAACAGTGAATCAAAAAACACTGCCCGCTCGAAGGACAACATCAGTCACCAGGAAGAAAGTACGGGTGTTTTCGATTAATCTATCAGGGTTAAAATGGAGTTTGAACTTACTTATGGAACCATTGAACTTATGGGTTTTTATATGGGAAGGGGGCGGGTCAGCTAAAACAGTATATAAAAAATCTAAATATTGAATCGAGCAACTTATTAAAAAAAAAAAACGTCTGGGTTGTTCACATAACCCTGAGTAGACGATTAAATGACCAAAAGTTTTTTTTTTTTTTTTAAGTGAAATATCCCTTTTAAAGTCAAACGATGAACTCTGAGATTTGGCCGTGTAAATCCTCTTCAGATGGCCGCGTGCGACCGTATACCTTCTCTCGTTGATCCTTTTGGACTTTTGGCTTTTTTACTTATCATTTACAGTATACTAGTAGTGGCTTTATCAAGAGCAATTATTATTATTATTCTCTCCGGTGAAATAATGCTCATGCCCTGCATTCCAGACAGAGAGAGATACATAGAGAGAGGGACACTGCTTTTATTTACCATGTCTTTTTTAAGCTCCAGCCACCCACACACAAATGCTAATAGCACAATAGCACTCTAGCGCTGCGGCGTTTGTCTAAAGGCAAAGGGAGACCCCGTCACCTCATCGTTCCCATCAAACTCCTACTCCCATCCCGCTCTGACCTCTGACCTCCACACGCACACACGCGCACACGCACACACACACACACGCACACACACACACACACACACACACACACACACACTCACACCGCTCAGGCTGTGCTTTAGGTGAGCAGCAGCAGCTCTGCTCTCTCTCTCACAACACTACAGTATAGGCCCTGGACTATAGGATGGAGAGGTGGGGGGGAGAGAGGGGGAGAAATGAGAGAGAGAGAGGGGGGAGGAATGAGAGAGAGAGAGGGGGAGGAATGAGAGAGAGAGAGAGGGGGGAGGAATGAGAGACAGAGGGGGAGGAGAGAGGGGGAGAAATGAGAGAGAGAGAGAGGGGGGAGGAATGAGAGAGAGAGAGGGGGGAGGAATGAGAGACAGAGGGGGAGGAGAGAGGGGGAGAAATGAGAGAGAGAGAGGGGGGAGGAATGAGAGGGGGAGGAGAGAGGGGGAGAAATGAGAGAGAGAGAGAGGGGGGAGAGAGAGAGAGGGGGAGGAGAGAGGGGGAGAAATGAGAGAGAGAGAGAGAGGGGGGAGGAGAGAGAGAGGGGGAGGAGAGAGGGGGAGAAATGAGAGAGAGAGAGAGAAGGGGAGGGAGGAGAGAGGGGGGAGGGAGGAGAGAGGGGGAAGAGAGAGAGAGGAGAAGGAGATAAAGTGAGAGAGAGAGAGAGAGAGAGAGGGGGGGGAGGAGAGAGAAAGGAGAGAGAGTGAGAGAGAGAGAGGAGAGAGAGAGAGAGAGAGAGAGAGAGAGAGAGAGAGGGGGGGGGGAGGAGAGAAAGGAGAGTGGGAGAGAGAGAGGCCATGGTGTGTGTCTGTGAGCACAGGCGAGAAGCGCCTCACCAACATGTGAGTGCTCTCTGCTGGCCATGATGTGGTACTGCAGCTTAAGCCATTATAATAATGGGCACGCAGGGGAGAAGCTTCCTCTTATTGCCATGATGACATCATGACAGCCTGAGATATACCATTTATTTATTTAAATTCATAATGAAAATAGCTCACAATGTATCGCGACGCAAAGCAATTTGAGCTTTATGTAAAGTTGTGAGAGCTAGGCTATTTTCTGTATAAATATTTGCACAGTACAGTAAGTATACAGTTGCAATTACACTGTTATCTGCTGGGAATACCTAACGGAGCTATAAACAATACATGTAAAATACTTGTAATAATACAATGTTGAATACACATTCATTATACATTTAAAGACATGAATAAATGCAATAAGATACCATTAATAAACATTGAGGTGTGTTCACACTACAGGAGACACATAATGGAAGCTATGCTGTCTGGGGCTTGTTGTGCACGACAGTGACCTCTTCTGGCCAGAGCCTCAACATGCTGCCTTCATGTCTGAACCCTCACCCCTCCCACACGCACGCACACACGCACGCACACACATATGCACGCACGCACACACACAGGTGCTCAGCCAATCACTGTCCAGCCAGAGGAGAAAGGAGCCACATGGACGTGAGCCCCCCCCCCCCTCCCCCATGTGTTGCCTTGTCTGCTCATTATAAGCGACTTTGGGCTTGTTTTTTTCTGTTTGGGGCCTGGCTTCCAGATCTTTAAATTATTATTGAAAATAGTGGTTTGTAAAAAAGAATTCAATGCAAGGACCCCCAGATTAATATGCAATTGTCCGCGTATCAACACCTGAAAACATTTTATGCCAGGGACCCCCGGCCGTACCAGATTTGTGTTAAAATGTTTTTCAAAAATATAAAAAAAACTTTTTTTTTCTATAAAATAGAAATAGCAGATCTATACAAGCTCACAACGTGTCAAAAGCTTGTAGATCTGCTATTATCAAATAGCTGATGTGTGTATATAGGTATATATGTGTATAAAGTGCTCAAGGTGTCTTTTGGGCTCTATTTTTCATAGAGCTGTTTTGCTTATTTCTCCGGCAAAATGGCAACACCGACCTCTCTACAGTACACGAGTTGTTTTGGACTAAACAAACGACGCTGCAAAGAGGAGGTTTTTGTTTTTTCTCTATAAGTCTGTCCAGAGTCCAGACTGGAAAGTGCAGCTTCAGCTCTCTCTCTCTCTCTCTCTCACAGCCTCTCTTTGTCTCTCTCTCTCTCTCTCACAGCCTCTCTTTGTCTCTCTCAGTGGCTTTCTCTGTCTCTCTCCCTCTCTCTCTGTGTCCCTCCCTCCCCTCTCTCTCTCTCTGGCCATACACCCCCCCCCCCCCCCCCCCCCCCCCACCACACACACACACACACCCCTCCAGTGAGTTGTCACAGATGCCACACACATCGCCTCCACCAGCCTCTACTCCACAGAGAGAGAGAGAAGAGAGAGAGAGAGAGAGAGAGAGAGAGAGAGAGAGAGAGGAGAGGAGAGAGAGAGAGAGAGAGAGAGAGGGCCAACTCCTGCTTATGACACATTTGTGTGGGGAGCGTTTGGAGTGGGGATGCCTGAGCAGCACATCCCATTGTCCGAGGCGTCGCTAATTGTTGAGTCAAGGTTTTTGTCAAGGCGACATGAGAGAGAGAGAGAGAGAGAGAGAGAGAGAGAGGGAGAGAGAGCACCACTGATGATGAGCGGACATGTGTGTGTACGTGTGTGTGTGTGTGTGTGTGTGTGTGTGTGCGCGCGTGTACTGTGTGTGCATCTCTGCACATCTGGTGGAATAAGACCGGGTGAGACGAAGGCTCCTGTACTATATGATTTATATAAACGTGTGTGTGTGTACGTACGTACGTATACATACAGTATATATCACACACGCGCACAAGACAGGCATGCAGATTGCTGACAGACAGACATGCAGCCTGGCATGCAGACAGACAGACATGCAGCCTGGCATGCAGACAGACAGACATGCAGCCTGGCATGCAGACAGACAGACATGCATGCAGACAGACATGCATGCAGCCTGGCATGCAGACAGACAAGACAAGCAGCCTCATGGCATGCAGACAGACAGACATGCAGCCTGGCATGCAGACAGACAGACATGCAGCCTGGCATGCAGACAGACAGACATGCAGCCTGGCATGCAGACAGACATGCATGCAGACAGACAGACAATGCAGCCTGGCATGCATACAGACAGACATGCAGCCTGGCATGCAGACAGACATGCATGCAGACAGACATGCATGCAGCCTGGCATGCAGACAGAACATGCAGCCTGGCATGCAGACAGACAGACATGCAGCCTGGCATGCAGACAGACAGACATGCAGCCTGGCATGCAGACAGACAGACAGACAGACATGCAGCCTGGCATGCAGACAGACAGACATGCAGCCTGGCATCCAGACAGACAGACATGCAGCCTGGCATGCAGACAAGAGAGACATGCAGCCTGGCATGCAGACAGACAGACAGAGAGACATGCAGCCTGGCATCCAGACAGACATGCAGCGTGCGTACAAAGGGGGGTGGTCTTAACAAGAGTCTTTCCATGAGTGCAGCTGCTTATTAAGAAGACTCACTCCTTGGTGGTTCCTTCCTTTCATCATCAGCACTCAAGCACAAAGTGATGTTTCTGTGGCTCGGCACAAAGAACGCAGAGACATTTATAAATCCTCTAATAACAAAAAAAAAAAGAAAGTTGGCTCTGCTCTTGCCAAAACCGATTCATAGTAATACAATAAACAGCGTGCCAGCGTTCCATATGAAAGTATCTGGCTGAGAAACGCCATGTGGGGGGAGGGGGAGGGGGGAGAGAGAGAGAGAGAGAGAATATGAAAGAACCCCCAATTCTCTCCAAAGCCATAATAGTGAAATGAGCACATATAAATGTGTTAAGAGTATCTCTTTGCATCTTGTATAGGCTGCATGTATTTAATGTGTAAAGCTTATTAAGGCCCTAGTCATTGCTATGCAAAGCAGCGCCCAACGCCTTTTCTCTTGCTTTTCAGAGCAGAGCGCTGCGGCCAATGGCGCCGTGCCCCCCCCCCCCCCCCCTCCCCGCGCGCGCCTCTCGCTCTGCATTCATAACGCGCTACATTTGCACAATGTATCTCTCAAAGGCCCCTGAATAGAGGGCCTTAATACTCATGTAAACAACTGCAAACCAATTACTTAATGAATCGGGGCCCACACATAATGAGGAGCTACACAAAGGGCTATAAATGCAATTTTTTTTCTTCTTTTTTTTTTGCACCAAAGCCTCTGCTTTAAACTACAATCCCCTCTCCGCTGTCTATAAGTCTGCGCGCGAGCTTAACAGACACATCATAATTATTGTCTCTAAGACAACAGAGAGAGAGAGAGAGAGAGAGAGAGAGGACGAAGCTATTTTTTTGTTTTGTTTTTTGAGTCCGTCCTTCTTTTTTTGATGTCACCCATCAGCTCGCTGACATAAATAAAGCAAATAATTAGAGTATAGGAGAAGGAGTGGGGTGGAGGGAAAATACGGGAAGAGATGGTGTGTGTGTGTGTGTGTGTGTGATAGAGAGAGACAGGGGGGGTGGGGAGGGGGAGAGAAGCGCTGACACAAATGAGTGAAGCCCAATGCAACGCAGTATGCTCCATCGTACGACGATGTCGCACACCGAAAACACTCGACCGTCGCAACGCTTTGTGAGCTTGTAGTGTCTTGTAGTGTTGGTCTCGGGTTGTTACGGCTTTGTGCGACAAAGTAATGAATCGTTGGGGCTTGAGAAAGAACACGGAATAGGAGAGGAGAGGAGAGTAGTGGGGCAAACAGAAGGGAGAGGAGAGGATAGTAGAGGGGCAAACAGAAGGGAGAGGAGAGGAGAGTAGTGGGGCAAACAGAAGGGAGAGGAGAGGATAGTAGAGGGGCAAACAGAAGGGAGAGGAGAGGATAGTAGTGGGGCAAACAGAAGGGAGAGGAGAGGATAGTAGAGGGGCAAACAGAAGGGAGAGGAGAGGAGAGTAGTGGGGCAAACAGAAGGGAGAGAGGAGAGTAGTGGGGCAAACAGAAGGGAGAGAGGAGAGTAGTGGGGCAAACAGAAGGGAGAGGAGAGGAGAGTAGTGGGGCAAACAGAAGGGAGAGGAGAGAGGAGAGTAGTGGGGCAAACAGAAGGGAGAGGAGAGAGGAGAGTAGTGGGGCAAACAGAAGGGAGAGGAGAGAGGAGAGTAGTGGGGCAAACAGAAGGGAGAGGAGAGGAGAGTAGTGGGGCAAACAGAAGGGAGAGGAGAGGAGAGTAGAGGGGCAAACAGAAGGGAGAGGAGAGGAGAGTAGTGGGGCAAACAGAAGGGAGAGAGGAGAGTAGTGGGGCAAACAGAAGGGAGAGGAGAGGAGAGTAGAGGGGCAAACAGAAGGGAGAGAGGAGAGTAGTGGGGCAAACAGAAGGGAGAGAGGAGAGTAGTGGGGCAAACAGAAGGGAGAGAGGAGAGTAGTGGGGAAAACAGAAGGGAGAGGAGAGGAGAGGGGCAAACAGAATGGAGAGAGGAGAGTAGTGGGGCAAACAGAATGGAGAGAGGAGAGTAGTGGGGAAAACAGAAGGGAGAGGAGAGGAGAGGGGCAAACAGAAGGGAGAGGAGAGGAGAGGGGCAAACAGAAGGGAGAGGAGAGGAGAGAGGAGAGTAGTGGGGCAAACAGAAGGGAGAGGAGAGGAGAGAGGAGAGTAGAGGGGCAAACAGAAGGGAGAGGAGAGGAGAGAGGAGAGTAGTGGGGCAAACAGAAGGGAGAGGAGAGGAGAGAGGAGAGTAGAGGGGCAAACAGAAGGGAGAGGAGAGGAGAGGAGAGGGGCAAACAGAAGGGAGAGGAGAGGAGAGAGGAGAGTAGTGGGGCAAACAGAAGGGAGAGAGGAGAGGAGAGTAGTGGGGCAAACAGAAGGGAGAGGAGAGGAGAGGGGCAAACAGAAGGGAGAGGAGAGGAGAGAGGAGAGTAGAGGGGCAAACAGAAGGGAGAGGAGAGGAGAGGGGCAAACAGAAGGGAGAGGAGAGGAGAGAGGAGAGTAGTGGGGCAAACAGAAGGGAGAGGAGAGGAGAGAGGAGAGTAGAGGGGCAAACAGAAGGGAGAGGAGAGGAGAGAGGAGAGTAGTGGGGCAAACAGAAGGGAGAGGAGAGGAGAGTAGAGGGGCAAACAGAAGGGAGAGAGGAGAGTAGAGGGGCAAACAGAAGGGAGAGAGGAGAGTAGTGGGGCAAACAGAAGGGAGAGGAGAGGAGAGAGGAGAGTAGAGGGGCAAACAGAAGGGAGAGGAGAGAGGAGAGGAGAGTAGAGGGGCAAACAGAAGAGAGAGGAGAGGAGAGAGGAGAGTAGAGGGGCAAACAGAAGGGAGAGGAGAGGAGAGGGGCAAACAGAAGGGAGAGGAGAGGAGAGGGGCAAACAGAAGAGAGAGGAGAGTAGTGGGGCAAACAGAAGGGAGAGGAGAGGAGAGAGGAGAGTAGAGGGGCAAACAGAAGGGAGAGGAGAGGAGAGAGGAGAGTAGAGGGGCAAACAGAAGAGAGAGGAGAGGGGCAAACAGAAGGGAGAGGAGAGTAGTGGGGCAAACAGAAGGGAGAGGAGAGGAGAGTAGAGGGGCAAACAGAAGGGAGAGGAGAGGAGAGAGGAGAGTAGAGGGGCAAACAGAAGAGAGAGGAGAGGAGAGAGGAGAGTAGAGGGGCAAACAGAAGGGAGAGGAGAGTAGTGGGGCAAACAGAAGGGAGAGGAGAGGAGAGTAGAGGGGCAAACAGAAGGGAGAGGAGAGGAGAGAGGAGAGTAGAGGGGCAAACAGAAGAGAGAGGAGAGGAGAGAGGAGAGTAGAGGGGCAAACAGAAGGGAGAGGAGAGAGGAGAGTAGAGGGGCAAACAGAAGGGAGAGGAGAGTAGAGGGGCAAACAGAAGGGAGAGGAGAGAGGAGAGTAGAGGGGCAAACAGAAGGGAGAGGAGAGGAGAGTAGTGGGGCAAACAGAAGGGAGAGGAGAGGAGAGTAGAGGGGCAAACAGAAGGGAGAGAGGAGAGGAGAGTAGTGGGGCAAACAGAAGGGAGAGGAGAGGAGAGTAGTGGGGCAAACAGAAGGGAGAGGAGAGGAGAGTAGTGGGGCAAACAGAAGGGAGAGGAGAGGAGAGAGGAGAGTAGTGGGGCAAACAGAAGGGAGAGGAGAGGGGCAAACAGAAGGGAGAGGAGAGTAGTGGGGCAAACAGAAGGGAGAGGAGAGGGGCAAACAGAAGAGAGAGGAGAGGAGAGAGGAGAGTAGAGGGGCAAACAGAAGGGAGAGGAGAGGAGAGGGGCAAACAGAAGGGAGAGAGGAGAGTAGAGGGGCAAACAGAAGGGAGAGAGGAGAGTAGTGGGGCAAACAGAAGGGAGAGGAGAGGAGAGAGGAGAGTAGAGGGGCAAACAGAAGGGAGAGGAGAGAGGAGAGGAGAGTAGTGGGGCAAACAGAAGGGAGAGGAGAGGAGAGAGGAGAGTAGAGGGGCAAACAGAAGAGAGAGGAGAGGAGAGAGGAGAGTAGAGGGGCAAACAGAAGGGAGAGGAGAGGAGAGGGGCAAACAGAAGGGAGAGGAGAGGAGAGGGGCAAACAGAAGAGAGAGGAGAGTAGTGGGGCAAACAGAAGGGAGAGGAGAGGAGAGAGGAGAGTAGAGGGGCAAACAGAAGGGAGAGGAGAGGAGAGAGGAGAGTAGAGGGGCAAACAGAAGAGAGAGGAGAGGGGCAAACAGAAGGGAGAGGAGAGTAGTGGGGCAAACAGAAGGGAGAGGAGAGGAGAGTAGAGGGGCAAACAGAAGGGAGAGGAGAGGAGAGAGGAGAGTAGAGGGGCAAACAGAAGAGAGAGGAGAGGAGAGAGGAGAGTAGTGGGGCAAACAGAAGGGAGAGGAGAGTAGTGGGGCAAACAGAAGGGAGAGGAGAGAGGAGAGTAGAGGGGCAAACAGAAGGGAGAGGAGAGGAGAGTAGTGGGGCAAACAGAAGGGAGAGGAGAGGAGAGTAGAGGGGCAAACAGAAGGGAGAGGAGAGGAGAGTAGAGGGGCAAACAGAAGGGAGAGGAGAGGAGAGTAGAGGGGCAAACAGAAGGGAGAGAGGAGAGGAGAGTAGTGGGGCAAACAGAAGGGAGAGGAGAGGAGAGAGGAGAGTAGTGGGGCAAACAGAAGGGAGAGGAGAGGGGCAAACAGAAGGGAGAGGAGAGTAGTGGGGCAAACAGAAGGGAGAGGAGAGGAGAGAGGAGAGTAGAGGGGCAAACAGAAGAGAGAGGAGAGGAGAGAGGAGAGTAGAGGGGCAAACAGAAGGGAGAGGAGAGAGGAGAGTAGAGGGGCAAACAGAAGGGAGAGGAGAGTAGAGGGGCAAACAGAAGGGAGAGGAGAGAGGAGAGTAGAGGGGCAAACAGAAGGGAGAGAGGAGAGGAGAGTAGTGGGGCAAACAGAAGGGAGAGGAGAGGAGAGTAGTGGGGCAAACAGAAGGGAGAGGAGAGGAGAGAGGAGAGTAGTGGGGCAAACAGAAGGGAGAGGAGAGTAGAGGGGCAAACAGAAGGGAGAGGAGAGGAGAGAGGAGAGTAGAGGGGCAAACAGAAGAGAGAGGAGAGGAGAGAGGAGAGTAGAGGGGCAAACAGAAGGGAGAGGAGAGTAGTGGGGCAAACAGAAGGGAGAGGAGAGGAGAGTAGAGGGGCAAACAGAAGGGAGAGGAGAGGAGAGAGGAGAGTAGAGGGGCAAACAGAAGAGAGAGGAGAGGAGAGAGGAGAGTAGAGGGGCAAACAGAAGGGAGAGGAGAGAGGAGAGTAGAGGGGCAAACAGAAGGGAGAGGAGAGTAGAGGGGCAAACAGAAGGGAGAGGAGAGAGGAGAGTAGAGGGGCAAACAGAAGGGAGAGGAGAGTAGTGGGGCAAACAGAAGGGAGAGGAGAGAGGAGAGTAGAGGGGCAAACAGAAGGGAGAGGAGAGGAGAGTAGTGGGGCAAACAGAAGGGAGAGGAGAGGAGAGTAGAGGGGCAAACAGAAGGGAGAGAGGAGAGGAGAGTAGTGGGGCAAACAGAAGGGAGAGGAGAGGAGAGTAGTGGGGCAAACAGAAGGGAGAGGAGAGGAGAGTAGTGGGGCAAACAGAAGGGAGAGGAGAGGAGAGAGGAGAGTAGTGGGGCAAACAGAAGGGAGAGGAGAGGGGCAAACAGAAGGGAGAGGAGAGTAGTGGGGCAAACAGAAGGGAGAGGAGAGGGGCAAACAGAAGAGAGAGGAGAGGAGAGAGGAGAGTAGAGGGGCAAACAGAAGGGAGAGGAGAGGAGAGGGGCAAACAGAAGGGAGAGAGGAGAGTAGAGGGGCAAACAGAAGGGAGAGAGGAGAGTAGTGGGGCAAACAGAAGGGAGAGGAGAGGAGAGAGGAGAGTAGAGGGGCAAACAGAAGGGAGAGGAGAGAGGAGAGGAGAGTAGTGGGGCAAACAGAAGGGAGAGGAGAGGAGAGAGGAGAGTAGAGGGGCAAACAGAAGAGAGAGGAGAGGAGAGAGGAGAGTAGAGGGGCAAACAGAAGGGAGAGGAGAGGAGAGGGGCAAACAGAAGGGAGAGGAGAGGAGAGGGGCAAACAGAAGAGAGAGGAGAGTAGTGGGGCAAACAGAAGGGAGAGGAGAGGAGAGAGGAGAGTAGAGGGGCAAACAGAAGGGAGAGGAGAGGAGAGAGGAGAGTAGAGGGGCAAACAGAAGAGAGAGGAGAGGGGCAAACAGAAGGGAGAGGAGAGTAGTGGGGCAAACAGAAGGGAGAGGAGAGGAGAGTAGAGGGGCAAACAGAAGGGAGAGGAGAGGAGAGAGGAGAGTAGAGGGGCAAACAGAAGAGAGAGGAGAGGAGAGAGGAGAGTAGTGGGGCAAACAGAAGGGAGAGGAGAGTAGTGGGGCAAACAGAAGGGAGAGGAGAGAGGAGAGTAGAGGGGCAAACAGAAGGGAGAGGAGAGGAGAGTAGTGGGGCAAACAGAAGGGAGAGGAGAGGAGAGTAGAGGGGCAAACAGAAGGGAGAGGAGAGGAGAGTAGAGGGGCAAACAGAAGGGAGAGGAGAGGAGAGTAGAGGGGCAAACAGAAGGGAGAGAGGAGAGGAGAGTAGTGGGGCAAACAGAAGGGAGAGGAGAGGAGAGAGGAGAGTAGTGGGGCAAACAGAAGGGAGAGGAGAGGGGCAAACAGAAGGGAGAGGAGAGTAGTGGGGCAAACAGAAGGGAGAGGAGAGGAGAGAGGAGAGTAGAGGGGCAAACAGAAGAGAGAGGAGAGGAGAGAGGAGAGTAGAGGGGCAAACAGAAGGGAGAGGAGAGAGGAGAGTAGAGGGGCAAACAGAAGGGAGAGGAGAGTAGAGGGGCAAACAGAAGGGAGAGGAGAGAGGAGAGTAGAGGGGCAAACAGAAGGGAGAGAGGAGAGGAGAGTAGTGGGGCAAACAGAAGGGAGAGGAGAGGAGAGTAGTGGGGCAAACAGAAGGGAGAGGAGAGGACAGAGGAGAGTAGTGGGGCAAACAGAAGGGAGAGGAGAGTAGAGGGGCAAACAGAAGGGAGAGGAGAGGAGAGAGGAGAGTAGAGGGGCAAACAGAAGAGAGAGGAGAGGGGCAAACAGAAGGGAGAGGAGAGGAGAGAGGAGAGTAGAGGGGCAAACAGAAGAGAGAGGAGAGGAGAGAGGAGAGTAGTGGGGCAAACAGAAGGGAGAGGAGAGGAGAGAGGAGAGTAGAGGGGCAAACAGAAGGGAGAGGAGAGTAGAGGGGCAAACAGAAGGGAGAGGAGAGTAGAGGGGCAAACAGAAGGGAGAGGAGAGGAGAGAGGAGAGTAGAGGGGCAAACAGAAGAGAGAGGAGAGGGGCAAACAGAAGGGAGAGGAGAGTAGAGGGGCAAACAGAAGGGAGAGGAGAGGAGAGAGGAGAGTAGAGGGG
This sequence comes from Protomyctophum parallelum, assembly GCF_964188405.1. Lineage (NCBI taxonomy): Eukaryota > Metazoa > Chordata > Actinopteri > Myctophiformes > Myctophidae > Protomyctophum > Protomyctophum parallelum. Next base: position 37,677,283 of record NC_139718.1, on the reverse strand, counting down.
CAAACAGAAGAGAGAGGAGAGGGGCAAACAGAAGGGAGAGGAGAGTAGTGGGGCAAACAGAAGGGAGAGGAGAGGAGAGAGGAGAGTAGAGGGGCAAACAGAAGGGAGAGGAGAGGAGAGAGGAGAGTAGAGGGGCAAACAGAAGAGAGAGGAGAGGGGCAAACAGAAGGGAGAGGAGAGGAGAGAGGAGAGTAGAGGGGCAAACAGAAGAGAGAGGAGAGGAGAGAGGAGAGTAGTGGGGCAAACAGAAGGGAGAGGAGAGGAGAGAGGAGAGTAGAGGGGCAAACAGAAGGGAGAGGAGAGTAGTGGGGCAAACAGAAGGGAGAGGAGAGAGGAGAGTAGAGGGGCAAACAGAAGGGAGAGGAGAGAGGAGAGTAGAGGGGCAAACAGAAGGGAGAGGAGAGTAGAGGGGCAAACAGAAGGGAGAGGAGAGTAGAGGGGCAAACAGAAGGGAGAGGAGAGTAGAGGGGCAAACAGAAGGGAGAGGAGAGTAGTGGGGCAAACAGAAGGGAGAGGAGAGTAGAGGGGCAAACAGAAGGGAGAGGAGAGAGGAGAGTAGAGGGGCAAACAGAAGGGAGAGGAGAGTAGTGGGGCAAACAGAAGGGAGAGGAGAGAGGAGAGTAGAGGGGCAAACAGAAGGGAGAGGAGAGGAGAGTAGAGGGGCAAACAGAAGGGAGAGAGGAGAGGAGAGTAGTGGGGCAAACAGAAGGGAGAGGAGAGGAGAGTAGTGGGGCAAACAGAAGGGAGAGGAGAGGAGAGTAGTGGGGCAAACAGAAGGGAGAGGAGAGGAGAGAGGAGAGTAGTGGGGCAAACAGAAGGGAGAGGAGAGGGGCAAACAGAAGGGAGAGGAGAGTAGTGGGGCAAACAGAAGGGAGAGGAGAGGGGCAAACAGAAGAGAGAGGAGAGGAGAGAGGAGAGTAGAGGGGCAAACAGAAGGGAGAGGAGAGGAGAGGGGCAAACAGAAGGGAGAGAGGAGAGTAGAGGGGCAAACAGAAGGGAGAGAGGAGAGTAGTGGGGCAAACAGAAGGGAGAGGAGAGGAGAGAGGAGAGTAGAGGGGCAAACAGAAGGGAGAGGAGAGAGGAGAGGAGAGTAGTGGGGCAAACAGAAGGGAGAGGAGAGGAGAGAGGAGAGTAGAGGGGCAAACAGAAGAGAGAGGAGAGGAGAGAGGAGAGTAGAGGGGCAAACAGAAGGGAGAGGAGAGGAGAGGGGCAAACAGAAGGGAGAGGAGAGGAGAGGGGCAAACAGAAGAGAGAGGAGAGTAGTGGGGCAAACAGAAGGGAGAGGAGAGAGGAGAGTAGAGGGGCAAACAGAAGGGAGAGGAGAGGAGAGAGGAGAGTAGAGGGGCAAACAGAAGAGAGAGGAGAGGGGCAAACAGAAGGGAGAGGAGAGTAGTGGGGCAAACAGAAGGGAGAGGAGAGGAGAGTAGAGGGGCAAACAGAAGGGAGAGGAGAGGAGAGAGGAGAGTAGAGGGGCAAACAGAAGAGAGAGGAGAGGAGAGAGGAGAGTAGTGGGGCAAACAGAAGGGAGAGGAGAGTAGTGGGGCAAACAGAAGGGAGAGGAGAGAGGAGAGTAGAGGGGCAAACAGAAGGGAGAGGAGAGGAGAGTAGTGGGGCAAACAGAAGGGAGAGGAGAGGAGAGTAGAGGGGCAAACAGAAGGGAGAGGAGAGGAGAGTAGAGGGGCAAACAGAAGGGAGAGGAGAGGAGAGTAGAGGGGCAAACAGAAGGGAGAGAGGAGAGGAGAGTAGTGGGGCAAACAGAAGGGAGAGGAGAGGAGAGAGGAGAGTAGTGGGGCAAACAGAAGGGAGAGGAGAGGGGCAAACAGAAGGGAGAGGAGAGTAGTGGGGCAAACAGAAGGGAGAGGAGAGGAGAGAGGAGAGTAGAGGGGCAAACAGAAGAGAGAGGAGAGGAGAGAGGAGAGTAGAGGGGCAAACAGAAGGGAGAGGAGAGAGGAGAGTAGAGGGGCAAACAGAAGGGAGAGGAGAGTAGAGGGGCAAACAGAAGGGAGAGGAGAGAGGAGAGTAGAGGGGCAAACAGAAGGGAGAGAGGAGAGGAGAGTAGTGGGGCAAACAGAAGGGAGAGGAGAGGAGAGTAGTGGGGCAAACAGAAGGGAGAGGAGAGGAGAGAGGAGAGTAGTGGGGCAAACAGAAGGGAGAGGAGAGTAGAGGGGCAAACAGAAGGGAGAGGAGAGGAGAGAGGAGAGTAGAGGGGCAAACAGAAGAGAGAGGAGAGGGGCAAACAGAAGGGAGAGGAGAGTAGTGGGGCAAACAGAAGGGAGAGGAGAGGAGAGAGGAGAGTAGAGGGGCAAACAGAAGGGAGAGGAGAGGAGAGAGGAGAGTAGAGGGGCAAACAGAAGAGAGAGGAGAGGGGCAAACAGAAGGGAGAGGAGAGGAGAGAGGAGAGTAGAGGGGCAAACAGAAGAGAGAGGAGAGGAGAGAGGAGAGTAGTGGGGCAAACAGAAGGGAGAGGAGAGGAGAGAGGAGAGTAGAGGGGCAAACAGAAGGGAGAGGAGAGTAGCGGGGCAAACAGAAGGGAGAGGAGAGAGGAGAGTAGAGGGGCAAACAGAAGGGAGAGGAGAGTAGTGGGGCAAACAGAAGGGAGAGGAGAGAGGAGAGTAGAGGGGCAAACAGAAGGGAGAGGAGAGGAGAGAAGAGGGGCAAACAGAAGGGAGAGAGGAGAGGAGAGTAGTGGGGCAAACAGAAGGGAGAGGAGAGGAGAGTAGAGGGGCAAACAGAAGGGAGAGAGGAGAGGAGAGTAGTGGGGCAAACAGAAGGGAGAGGAGAGGAGAGAGGAGAGTAGTGGGGCAAACAGAAGGGAGAGGAGAGGAGAGAGGAGAGTAGTGGGGCAAACAGAAGGGAGAGGAGAGTAGAGGGGCAAACAGAAGGGAGAGGAGAGGAGAGTAGTGGGGCAAACAGAAGGGAGAGGAGAGGAGAGTAGAGGGGCAAACAGAAGGGAGAGGAGAGGAGAGTAGTGGGGCAAACAGAAGGGAGAGGAGAGGAGAGTAGTGGGGCAAACAGAAGGGAGAGGAGAGGAGAGTAGAGGGGCAAACAGAAGGGAGAGGAGAGGAGAGTAGAGGGGCAAACAGAAGGGAGAGGAGAGGAGAGTAGAGGGGCAAACAGAAGGGAGAGGAGAGGAGAGTAGAGGGGCAAACAGAAGGGAGAGGAGAGGAGAGTAGAGGGGCAAACAGAAGGGAGAGAGGAGAGGAGAGTAGAGGGGCAAACAGAAGGGAGAGGAGAGGAGAGTAGAGGGGCAAACAGAAGGGAGAGAGGAGAGGAGAGTAGTGGGGCAAACAGAAGGGAGAGAGGAGAGGAGAGTAGTGGGGCAAACAGAAGGGAGAGAGGAGAGGAGAGTAGTGGGGCAAACAGAAGGGAGAGAGGAGAGGAGAGTAGAGGGGCAAACAGAAGGGAGAGGAGAGTAGTGGGGCAAACAGAAGGGAGAGGAGAGGAGAGTAGTGGGGCAAACAGAAGGGAGAGGAGAGAGGAGAGTAGAGGGGCAAACAGAAGGGAGAGGAGAGGAGAGTAGAGGGGCAAACAGAAGGGAGAGGAGAGGATAGTAGTGGGGCAAACAGAAGGGAGAGGAGAGGAGAGTAGTGGGGCAAACAGAAGGGAGAGGAGAGGATAGTAGTGGGGCAAACAGAAGGGAGAGGAGAGGAGAGTAGAGGGGCAAACAGAAGGGAGAGGAGAGGATAGTAGTGGGGCAAACAGAAGGGAGAGGAGAGGAGAGTAGTGGGGCAAACAGAAGGGAGAGGAGAGGATAGTAGTGGGGCAAACAGAAGGGAGAGGAGAGGATAGTAGTGGGGCAAACAGAAGGGAGAGGAGAGGAGAGTAGTGGGGCAAACAGAAGGGAGAGAGGCGAGGAGAGTAGTGGGGCAAACAGAAGGGAGAGGAGAGGAGAGTAGTGGGGCAAACAGAAGGGAGAGGAGAGGAGAGAGGAGAGGGGCAAACAGAAGGGAGAGGAGAGTAGAGGGGCAAACAGAAGGGAGAGGAGAGGAGAGTAGTGGGGCAAACAGAAGGGAGAGGAGAGGAGAGTAGTGGGGCAAACAGAAGGGAGAGGAGAGAGGAGAGTAGCGGGGCAAACAGAAGGGAGAGGAGAGGAGAGTAGTGGGGCAAACAGAAGGGAGAGGAGAGGAGAGAGGAGAGGGGCAAACAGAAGGGAGAGGAGAGAGGAGAGTAGAGGGGCAAACAGAAGGGAGAGGAGAGTAGAGGGGCAAACAGAAGGGAGAGGAGAGAGGAGAGTAGTGGGGCAAACAGAAGGGAGAGGAGAGAGGAGAGTAGAGGGGCAAACAGAAGGGAGAGGAGAGAGGAGAGTAGTGGGGCAAACAGAAGGGAGAGGAGAGGAGAGTAGAGGGGCAAACAGAAGGGAGAGAGGAGAGTAGAGGGGCAAACAGAAGGGAGAGAGGAGAGTAGAGGGGCAAACAGCAGGGAGAGGAGAGGAGAGTAGAGGGGCAAACAGAAGGGAGAGGAGAGGAGAGAGGAGAGTAGCGGGGCAAACAGCAGCGGGCTTCCGCTCAAGTGCCGAGCTTCCTGACCACTTGTGGAACCAATAAAGCGCAAGAAGAAGTGACCGCTGTGAGTGGGAATGCTTAAACGTATAAGCATCTCTGGGAGGAGGACGAGAAATACATTAAAAAAAAAAAGACAGAAAGGGAGGGGTGGGGTCACATTAAGACTATAGGGAGAGTGTTTATGCAGACCAGCTCTGAGCCCCACAGTGTCCTCACTATCCCCAGTGAGGAGGACAAGAGTGTCATAGGCATGCATAACTAGTCATTATTAATCCTCTTTCACTGTGTGTACTGTACACAGCTGCTCGTCCCGCTGGGCGCCGCGTTGCTATACCGTCCCCGTTTTCCACTAGTTTATTTATTCATTTAAAAGAATTGTACGCCTTGTGTGTGTGTGTGTGTGTGTGTGTGTGTTTCCCTTGTTTTGTTTCATCACCTAAAGCTGCCGCGCCTCCCGTCTCCCTCTAATGACGGAGAGACGAGCGCCATCCGAGAGAGAGAGAGGGGTCTGAGCCTGAAATTGGCTCATGTTTATTAAAGAGGGGGGGGGGGGTGTCGTTGTGAGGGGGGGGGGGGAATGGCAGTGGCCTTGACGCCGTCGACTTCGGCGGCTATATACGAGCGAGGGGAGCGGCGGCACAATGGAGCCATCGCCGGCCCCATTATATGCCCTCTCTCTCTCTCTTCTCTTCTCTTCTCTTCTCCCGGGGGCTAATAGGCAGAGCGGGGCGAGCGAGGAGCAGCAGCCCTGCTGGCCCCTGGCCTGGCCAGGGAGACGGCGCGACGCGCACATGGACTTCAGGCCCCCTTCCCCCGGCCCCTCAGTGTCAGCGTGGTGCCGGCGGTAATCACATGAAATCAGAGAAGATTATTCCCCATAAACATTTACCCAGCCATTACCGGAGGAGCACCAAATGGGGCTGCAGGCTTGGTGAAGAGGTGCTTTAACCCGTCTGGGACGGGGGAACGTGTTCTGTGTCGCCCCCCCCTTATTATTATGGCTGTTGAAAAAAATAGCAGATCTACAAGCTCGTAGCGCTTGTATGATTTGCTTTTTATTTATTTTTATATATCGTGAAAATGTGGTGCAAATCTTTGAATAATATATATTCTTTCAGGGCAAATGTTTTTAACTCTGCTTCTGGGGGTGGGGGTGGGGGGTCCCTGGAACAACATATTTTGAGATGGGGTCCGCGGCCAAATACAGATAATTCTTGGCATGAAAAGGTTTGAGAACCACTGACTGATTATTTTTTTTAGAAGACATTTCGTAGAAACAATATCAATGGGTCTCAATGGGTTAAGGACCCGCCACGCAATTGCACATTTTGATGAAGTCGTGTTGATATTCAAATGCGACAGCGAGGCGATGTTAGGTATACAGCGGCTATTTATCCTAAGATGTCGTCCGTCCCCCCCCGTCCCCGTCTCCCCCTCCCAGCCCACTCAGAGCTCTGATTTTGAGTGGCCCAAATGTGGTTCAAGGAAAATAAAAATGGAAAAGAAAGGATGTATACTCGTACACTTGTCGACACTCGAAGTGTCCTTCTTCTTCCAAAACAGTCGTCTCCGATTCCGCTCTTGACTTGATCTGTTTGCGCTCTCAGGAACGTCTAAAGATCACACGACTCTAATTTGTTTACCTGGTAACCATTTTGTTGCGACTGAAGGTCGCAACATGTGTAGGCACAATGCAAGGAATGATTGCATTCGCCATGTATCCGAAGGAAGTCTGATCCAATCCCTTTTAGATTTACTCCAGTTTAATCCTGAGTTTAAGTTTTGTTGTATTCAAGATCTGATTCTAGGCATGTTTAAGCCTCCAGGAAAATCCGTGTTGAGGTTCTTAATCCACTGTTTTTCATTAAAACGTCTTTGTCCTAAAACTGTCCAGTTGGGATTGTGTTGAAGTCCAGCGCCTTTTAGGGCTTCAATGCCGTGAGCCATGAAATGTTGAACCAACCTTGTGGTTGTCTTTTTTTGCATTGTTAATATTGTATCTGTGTTGTCCCAGCCTTGTAGCTATTGTTTTACCCGTTTCTCCGACATATTGTAAACCACATTTTTCACATGTGATTAAATAAATGCAGTTGCTGGTTCTGGCTGTTATTTGTTGTTTAATCTCCAACACGCGTTTTGTAGTTCTATTTTTGACTAATTGTTTGGGTTTGAAGTATTCTGGTCCCTGGCGTGCTGGTGTGTTGATTTATTTTAGCTTGCTGTGTACTAGATAGTCTTTAAGTTAAATAAAGTTTAAATACTATTTTTTTTGTTTTTTCTGTAGGCCGATATAATTTTACAATCTTTTAGAAGATCATCCGTTCGGTTCTCAAAATTCCTTTTTATTCAGTTGTTGGCTAGTCTGCTCTGTGTGTGTATATATATATATATATATATATATATATATATATATATATATAAAACCTGGAAAACGCTGCAAATAGTGAGAGACGGCACTGGGGGCCCCTTTGTCTTTGTGGGCAAGTTAATGGGTGGCGGGGGCCCTTGATCTTATGGAAATGAATGTGGAATTATGAGAGCGGCCATGCAAATGTACACGAACCACTTTGGTGTGTTTGCATGGTGGTGGCCCGTTTCCCCTGTCAGGCTGGATGAATAACAACAACGGCGGTGTTCTTACCGCGGCTGAGGAGGGTCTTGATGTGAGGAGTGCAGGTCCTCTTCATCGCCGCCATTTATTCCTTTAAAAGAGCAAACATGGGGACAGATCAAACCATTTGATTTGTTGGGGCCTCTAAATCGGGGCGCTAATCTGAGATGCATATTAATACGGTGTGACTCGAGATTAGATTCATATAGTATACTCCATCGTAACGGGGGGGGGAGGGGCAAAATGAACAGATCTACAAGCCAACAGCGTTGTTGGCGTAGTGCTTGGTATTACCGACTAAGTACTAAGTACACAAGACCTCGTGTTTGAAGCAGTACGGCCGTGTTGTACTATGCTAATCGCTAAGTATTAAGCCAACAGGCTCAGTACTACTTAGTGAAGTACGACACTGAGGTGGTTGTGAGGGCGCCACAGGGCAGAGAGGCCTGTGCTCTTTGCCTCTCGTTCAGATAACGTGTGAACATAGAGGAGATGTGCTGTTTGCGCCGTATCTTTATGGCTGCGGCGAGAACAACATATGGCCAGTGTTGACCGACGGCCGGGCTCTGCTGACCCCGGCCGCTTTCTCTGTTCTCTTCTCTCTCTCTTCTTCTCTCACCTGACGGAGCGCTCTTCTCTTCCTGCTCCCCAGAGCTCCGCGCTCTCTCCTGCGTGGCAGACTGTTTAAGCAGCTGATACGCTTTTGTCTCTGTTCAAAGACACGCGCACGCACACACACACACACACACACACACACACACACACACACACACACACACACACACACACACACACACACACACACACACACACACACACATACACGCACACGCACACACAAGAGGGGAGAGAGGGGCAAATGTCCGTGTCAAATATTTGATCAAGACCTAGGTTTCCAACTTTGGGAGGTTACTGTGTTTGATCAGACAACACGCTTCAGTGGCTGAGCAGGAGTGTGTGTGTGTGTGTGTGTGTGTGTGTGTGTGTGTGTGTGAAGACAATGTGCCCAGTCGAGGCTAAGCTACTGGTTCCAGTCGAGCGTACACGCGTCCGTTTTTTTCTTCTCTCCACAGGCCGGTATAATCACCCTCTTTACTCGGTCGCCTTCCAGGAAGACAGCGTCCGGCCGCTCTCTCCGTTTTAAAAACACTCCTAATGGGTTTGCCGCACACTGGAGTACGTATCATATATGAGAAGTGGACATATTCTCCTGGCAGCCATCGTGAACGCCATCTTGAAAACGATGCCTTTCTGGTGGTTAGTTTTTCCCCTACATTTTTAGTATGTTATTTACACACCCAATAGTAACAGAATCCGTTGAAAAATCTCTTTTTTTTTATCAATAATTTTGGTTTTCAACCATACACGTATCTAATATTTGAGTCTTTTCAAAAGCCCTATATCCATACCCACCACCACGCTAAAATTCAAAAACGAGTCACCAAAAGCCAAATCTTGGTGATTTCTTACGAGTTCGTACCCAGCTATGAGGCGTCCACGGACCCCACTTTGAGAACCCGCCGGTCGGTCTATACCTATAGACCGATTCACAGAGGGTTTCCTGGGTGCGGCCATTACTGAGGTGTACCATTAAGCGCAACAGCACTGATTAGCTACACCTGGCCTACGGAGCACCCGCTCCATGGATTACACCCCATTAATGGCCGCGCCCAGGGCACCCCTCTGTGAATCGGTCTATACCAGGGCTAAACACGTGCATTTCCACGTGCTCGCCGACCAAACAGACATCTTCTCACTAGGGGGAACTTTTTAGTGGCGTGTTTATTGTGGATGGACAGCCACAGTGGAGCTATATTCACTAGGTTTCCATCTCTTTTGATTAGTAATACAGTGACTGGGAAGACGAGTCGCCGCATGAAACAGCCCCCAGTAGGACGGACATCTGACGGGAAAGTGCCTTACAGGCATTTAGTTTTACATTTCAGAGGACTGGGGGGTGGACGGACGGACGGACGGACTTTCTTTGCAGCGTGTCTTCACATCTCCTCCTTTTTCAAGTTTCCAGCCTCCGCCAGAGCATTGTTTAGATAGATAATGAGGACCGTGTGACAGATCTCGCTCCTCTTGCGCCGCGGCGTCTGGACAATTAGAGGAGCCGCATTATGCCCGCAGGCCCAGTGAATTATCTGTTTAGCCAGGAGCGCCTTGGACCGGGCAGTGGGCTTTTCTTTCTTTCTTGCTTTCTATCTTTCTCTCTCTCTTCTCACTCTCTCTTTTTTTTTGTGGAGAGATAATTAGAGAGAACTAGCGCAACTCTTCAGGTGGGACTTTGACCCTAGATTCACCTTGATCATCCTTGCCTCAGCCGTCGGCGTTTAACAAAAAGAACCCATTTATTCACTGCGCGCCGGAAAAGAAAAACACAAACCGGGCCGCACACACGCATACACACACACACACACACACACACGATCTGAATGCCGGGGCACCGGTGCTGCCTTTTTTTTTTTTTTTTTTTACCTCTAATAGGAATACTTTCCGCAGGGCTTTGGTTCCGGCTGTCCTCTTCACTACTTTGTAGTTCTGTAAGAAACAGAAAAGCTCACGGTGAGAATCAGAGCAAGGGATGAAGGGAGGCTGGGGATGGAAATAGGGACTGGGGGTGGTATTGGGGGTGTGTGTGGGGTTCTGAATAGAGGGCCCTGTGAACGCTGGGAGCGGGGGGGGCTCTGTGAACGCTGGGAGCTGTGGGGGATTCATGAGAAAAGAGCTGTGGTGAATATTATTTCTTTCATAAAAAGGGGTTCGTGGGTTTTATTTTGAGCAGCGATTGGCTCTTGATTTCAGCGCCCATTGTTCTCCATCTCTCTCTCTCTCTCTCTCTCTCTCTCTCCCCGAGTCATCAACAGAGAAGAACAGAGCTTTTGGGGTGATGTCAGGACAGTTTGGGATGTTGTGTTTAACCATTATGTTATCATTTAGCTATTGAAAAATAGCAGATCTACAAGCTCATAGCTACGAGCTTGTAGGTCTGCTATTTTTGAAAAATCATGAACATGTGGTGCAAAGCTTTGAATATATACTCTTTCAGAGCGAAAGTTTTTAACTAAAATCTTTGCTTCTGGGAGGTGGTCCCTGAAACAACACATTTTCAGAGGGGGGTCAGCAGCCAATTTAATATATTTTTGGGGGTCCTTGACATGAAATATTGAGAACCACTGATATAGAAACATGAGGTTTTTCAGGAAAAAAAGACATTTAAAAAAAGACATTTTTAAAATTTCGACGTCAGGCCTAAATGGGTTAAAAGTGTCACAATGTGTTGCTAACACAACCGTACAATGAGTCAATACATTGCAATGTGTTGTCTCTATAGTAGCTTTTAAGGCTATCGAATGTCTTAACCCATTCTGACCTGAGATCAGATTCATACGAGGTTTCCACTGGACACACACTGGTCTGATGAACCCATTCTGACCTGAGATCAGATTCTAAAAATGTCATTCGCTCTTCGATTTTTCAAAAAATAGCAGACCTACAAGCTCGTATCGCGCCACTCGGTGGCGCGATATGAGCTTGTAGATCTGCTATTTTTAAATAGCTAAAGCATAACATGATGCTGACACCAAAATGGGTGCCCGGTCAGAATGGGTTAAAGCCTCACTATGTAACGAGTAATGCAATATAACGTATACAATTGGGGTGGTTGTATTTGGTCTCCCTGCTCTTCTATTGAGACATTTAGATCGTGTCAAAGGTCATGTCTCACCTATAGACACACAGGACTCTGACCTGATGGTCAAGATTCAATTTATCCCCTGAGCAAGCAAGCAGGCTCCATTAGCTCGATGGTAGTCTCGCGTTTCCAGACTGTTTGCCTCTCGCAATTTCCAAATGCTTCCGTCATACAGTCTGGAGCAACGGAAAAGCTATCGTGCGTAAACTATAAAGCGGAAGTGGAGCCTCCTCCCCACTTCCGTTTCGTCTTTACAGTCGCGCAAATGTACCCCAATATAAATAGAAAACATCTAAGCATCATGTATACTGTATAGATTGTTGCTTAGCAGAAAAGGAAATAAAAAAAATATATAGATATTTTAAAATATATTTTCGTGAACGGAAATAGCAGCTTCCTTACTCTGATTTCGGGAGGTGTAGTTCCAGACTCTATATAGCATTCGGAGATTGTGGAATGGTTGTCTGGCTACGAGAGACTATAGCTCGATGGTGAAACGTCGGCGCTTTGCAAAGGAAGGAAACCAGGTTCAAATCCGGGGTAGAAGGGGAAAGTTACATAGTGCTGCATTGAACCCATTCTGACCGGAGATCAGATTCTCAAAATGTCTTCTACATCCTGACAGTTTTCTGAAAAAGCCATGTTTCTATGTCAGTCGTTCTTCGATTTTTCAAAAATAGCAGACCTACAAGCTCGTAGCGCGCCACTTGGTGGCGCGCTACGAGCTTGTAGATCTGCTATTTTTCAATAGCTAAAGCATAACGTAATGCTAACACCAACAATGGTTCCCGACCAGAATGGGTTAAAGCTACAATCCATACTGTACGTTTTGTGTCTCTCCGGGTGGATTGGAGAGAAGTGCAACGACGCCCAATCTACAGTAAAGATGTTTGGAATAACTTTATTTGACATTGTCATCCAGTATAGTGCCACTGTAGCTATATACTTTATGACCATACAGATTGGTTCAATTGTTTTATTCATAAGATAGGTCTGGGACTGTAGCTTTAGTAGCTTATCTATTCCTCTGACTTTCTGCCTAATAAAAAAAAATATATATATCTGCTGCTTCCTTCTTGTCCAAAACAAGCTGATTGACAAAACTTTGTTTTGTTTTGATTTGATTCACTGCTTCTTGCAAAGTTAAGCTTGATTTATAGTTGCTTGTAGATCTGCTAAAGAATGAATCAGGCCCTTCGATGTTAGCATTATGTTATGCTTTAGCTATTGAAAAATTGCAGATCTACAAGCTCATACGAGCTTGTAGGTCTGCTATTTATTTTTTTTATCGAAGAACGACTGACATAGAAACATAGCTTTTTCAGAAAACTGTCAGGATTTAGAAGGCATTTTTAGAATCTGATCTCAGGTCAAAATGGGTTAAACCCAAAACCAGGAAGCCGATCAGATATGAATGTGGCAGTGGTGTAAAGTACATTTACTCAAGTACTCAACTAAATATGTATTTTTCTTTTGCTCCATTTTATAGCGACTTCTATTTTAATTTTTACTGTAGTCCTATACGAGACCCCAGACAATTACATCTGGCCACAAAAGATCACAGGATCTACTGAATGTGAAGGGGATACTAGCGGGATGTGTTGTAGGCTCAATATGTCAGTTTGACACATTCAGTAGATCCTGTGATCTTTCGTGGCCACTGGCCAGGTGTAATTTTCTGGGGTCTATACCTAGTAAATAATAAAAAATAAATCGCTATAAAATGTAGTCATTTTCTTTACATATTTAGCTCTGTGTTCGAATGCCCCCGCCCCCCTTTAAAAAATAGCTAAAACCTCTAAAACGAAAGAAAGCAGCAAAAGCAGAACACTCATCTTTTACTTTCTGATAACCTAAAAAATGAACCGTGGTTGAAAAAAAAAAAAAACAAAGTTGTCCTTTTAATTTCAAATGCAATTAGTTAGTAGTAACCTTCTGAATTTGAATGCAAATACAGTGGACAAAAAAAAAAGACAATAAAATTCTAATACTGGCCATTCAGCTACTACCGGTAATATAGACTGATGTAATTAAGGTCATGTTTGCATGTTTGGAATTGTAACAGCTGAAGTCAGTAATGTATCAGTATTTTGATATTAACCTGCGGGCCGCATTGAGTGAGGGTGGGGGCCGCATGTGGCCCGCAGCGGGCCGCCAGTTGCCCATGGATGGTGTGACGTAGCAGTTCCCTCCTTGTCGTCCGGGTGGAGAGAGGGAAGACGGTGTGACGGAGAGGACGAGTCACTCTCCTCCTCCTCCTCCTCCTCCTCCTCATCGGACCGGGACAGGAGTGTCCTCAGCAGCTCTCTGGCCTGCCAAAGAGCGGCGCACAAATTAAAAATCCACACTCTTCTTAATTGCCATCCATATTGTTGAAGGAAGCGTCAAATTGAACTCCCCGGCCGATTAGAGAAGTCATTTATTTTTCGTGCAGGGTTGGGTGGGGTGGGTGCGGCCTGGCTCTCCTCTCGCGGAGGAGGTGACACCCAGGGTAGAAAATAACTTCAAATGCAACTCGTCTAACTACAAGAAAAGATAATTTCTCTGGCACACTTTCGCTCTGCGACTCTCTTTCAATCATGCGTTCCCCCTCCCTCCCTCCCGTCTCTCTCTCTCTCTCTCTCTGTGTCTCTGTCTCTCAGTCTCCTCTCATCCATGAGATTAGAGGAGCGACTAAAGAATGCAATCACCCTGGCGTTAATGTGCAACACGTTCCAGAAGATATCTCCTCTCTTGGCTGAGAGCATCGAGACAAACTGCTCTCTACTCTCCTACTCCAGCGTTCCTATTTGATCTCCGGGGAGACGAGGAGGAGACACAATTAAGAGGTGCTGTTCCGTGAGATGAGGAGCGGGGAGATGCCACGCGCCGATTGCCTCCCCCCCCCCCCCCCCCCCCCCTCTCTCTCTTTCTCTTTCTCTCTCTCTCTATCTCTCTTATCCCTTCCTCCGCATCATGGCCAACATCACCACCTCTCTCTCTCTCTCTCTCTCTCGTCATCGTCACACACAAGCCTCTCAGCCTCCGATGGCTATTTGCAACTTTTAACGAGCGCTAATATGAAAGTGATCAGTGGGATTTTTTTCCTTTTTTCCTCTGTTTTGACGGCGACTAACTTTAAGTACGTGGGCAGTTATTATCGGCGGGGTCACTTTGGACGATTTGACGATTGAGCTTTAATTTTCTGGAGAGAGAGAGAGAGAGAGACAGACAGACAGAGAGAGAGACAGAGACACACACACACACACACACACATACAGAGAAGAGGTCTCCTGATCCGACCACTTGGTACGTGACGGCGTCGCTCAATCAAAACTCAATTCCCGTCTCCGATATGGTCTCGATATTTACTTATTTTCTCTCCTCTATTTTTCTTTTCCCACATGGAGTTAACCCATTTCGTGCGGGAACCCCTTTTGGTGTTCGCATTACGTTATGCTTTTAGCTATTTAAAAATAGCAGATCTACAAGCTCATAGCGCGCCACCGAGTGGCGCGCTACGAGCTTGTAGGTCTGCTATTTTCGAAAAATCGACACGGAAACATAGCTTTTTCAGAAAACTGTCGGGATGTAGAAGACATTTTTTTAGAATCTGATGTCGGGTCAACGTCAAAATGGGTTAAATGCACCGTGCGGGTTGAGACTGAGAGGACCCTCTCGCTGGCTGGAACCCCCCGCTGCATCTTTCCTAGATATCAATGAATGAATGCAACTGTTAGCACTTGAATATTCAAAGGGCCCCTTCTGAGTACCGTTGCATGCAAGCTGCATACACACCCCATGTGTTCAGAGTGGCCTCCACCACCACCACCACCACCACCGGGCCATGTGTGGAAGTTCAGTCAGTCTTTGGAATGAAACTGAATGAAAGTTTTATTCATATTTTAGTCACCGGGAATGTTTTAGTGTCACACAATTTTAGTCGACTAAATTTGTTTGTTTGTTTTGTGTGTTTTTTGTCGACAAAGATGCATTTTTACGGGCCTTGATGGCGTCGTAATGGTAGATTTTTTACCCGTGGTTGCTTGCTGAAAATAGCCGATCTACAAGCACACAACGCGTCGCTGTGCGAAAAACATTTGTAACATTTGCCGCCCCAATGCATTTCCAATGGAAGTCACATGGTTTGACCAAACATTTTTGTTTGATGCGGGGGAGGGTGGGCACAACACAGCCATCAATCAAAAAGGTTTGGTCAAACTTCCATTGGAAATGAATTGGGGTGGCCATTAAACACGGGACAAGACACAAGACGGGGTGTTTTTTAGGTGTGAGTGAGGCCTTACTCTGCTGTGTGCAGAGAGTAAGAGCTCCTTGTAAGAGAGAGAGGTCGCGCAACGGTGTGGGGCTAAAATGAGGGAAGATAGTAGATCTACAAGCTCACAACTGAGCAGTAATTTGGCTATTTTCACTAGTTCGTGCAGGTTGACCCCTGTCTATCTCTCCGACTGTTTCTCTCTGCCTGTCTCTCTCTCTCCCTCTGCCTGTCTGTCTCTCTCTCTGCCTGTCTCTCTCTCTCCCTCTGCCTGTCTCTCTCTCTCCCTCTGCCTGTCTGTCTCTCTCTCTGCCTGTCTGTCTCTCTCTCCCTCTGCCTGTCTGTCTCTCTCTCTCTCTGCCTGTCTGTCTCTCTCTCTCTCTCTTGTGCATGTATCGGGATCGCCGCGTCGCCACGACTACCACAAAGGCAACATTTAAATAAACAGAACCAAATCCTTTAATTGGCCATCCTGCTCCTCAGCTAGAAAGTCAATGAGCGGGACATAATCATTTCAAAGACTTTCCTCTCTCCATTGTGAAGGAGTGTGTGTGTGTGTGTGTGTGTGTGTGTGTGAATGTGTGTGTATATATATATATATACACATGTGTGTATATATATATATATATATATAACTCTCCATTGTGAAGGATGTCTGAGTCACTGCTTCCTTCACGCGTCCTGTGGTGGCCGTGGCAACAGCTTTACTTGAGCTAATATCAAATTAAAGATCCTCTTTTATTTATTCATGCATTCTTTTGCATACATAACCTCCAACTCGTCCTTGGCAGTGAGGGCCTTTGCTAATAAAAAGTCGTCCAACTCGTCCTTGGCAGATAATACATACCTAGCAGGTGTGTTAACCCAATACATTTCTCCTCCCCGCGCCTGTGCCGGAACGTGAAATTACGTCTTTCTTTAATCTAATTTAATCCGTTAATTTTATTTTATTTTTTTTGGTTTGTTTTTGTTTTAACTGACATGTTAGACAGCCTCCACACGGGTCCGCCGTGCACGCGGCCGTGCGCACGCTTAATAGTCCTTATTCTCTTCAAAATGAGACAAACTGCCAATCTTTCAGACGTTATAAAAGTCTAAACTTTGATCACACTAAGAAAGTGAAAGCAATCCGTGGCGATGCATCAATCCCCATAATGATAATCTAGCTCCAATATGGATGGCTGTCAAATCTATGTGACACGTTTTGTAAGCTCATAGCGCAGATTTCTTTGGCACTGGCGGCACGTTGTGGATTACAGTGGTGGTGGAGCACATGCCCTGGCCTATGTTATACTTAGTTGTCAACGGTGTCTGGCAGAAATCGCTCAAATAGAGCTTGTAGATCGGCTATTGATGGTTGAAAAGTGATTATTTTATACTGGATTAAATTGCAGTGTCTCTGCTATAATTGGCAGCCGCCACATATGGCGGAGACGCTGCTACTTATCACCCATAGATATATGCTGAGTGACATGAAAACACACGCCACGATTGTGTAAGTGTAACTCTACTGCACCGTTACTATTTGTGTCCTTGCATGCATCTCCTTTGTGTGGACATATAGAAATGGTTAAAGTGTGCGTGCGTGCGTGTTAGCGGCGCTACCTGCTGGCCGCAGGCGGCATGGCGCTCCAGCAGCAGTGGCGCGAACAGCAGCGCGAGGCGCTCGGCGGTGAGGACGCGCCGCTCCTTGAGCACGAGGGCGTGCTCGAACCAGCGGTCCCACAGCGCCGCACCGTCCGTGGGGAGAGACGCACTGTGGGGGAGAGAGAGAGAGAGAGAGAGAGAGAGAGAGACACACACACATTTACAATTTAGGCATTTAGCAGACGTTCTTAATCCAGAGAGATTTACAGTAAGCAAGAACAATGGTAATACATCAAATACATAGAAACAGTCGTCAAGGATCATAAGCAAGCTAAGCACGCACGCACGCACGCACTGGTCTAAAAACTAAAAATATATGATTGCGTCCGAAAGACTGAGAGCTGCCTTGTTTGACTCACTGGCCAGGGAGAATATGAGAATTTGTACACATAAATAAATCAAAATGATGGTACAATGTGTAGTCGTAGTGCGTCCGTCCCCCCCACCCCCCCCCCCTTCAGAGCGCAGTGTTAAAATCCCATCGTAACATAACGCACGTAGATAACACTTAATTGAGTTCAAGCGTAAATAGACATAGACTCTCATACTCCAGGCTGAAAGCCGGGCGCTGGGGTCAACCAGCCAACAGGCGTCTCCAGAGGGAACAGAGAGAGAGGGGGGTGGGGGGGGGGGTGTTTAAAATGACACCGCTAGACGGACACGTTTCGTTTGGATTTATTTGGAGTATATACGTTAGCCAGCCAGCAGAAAGGTCTCGCCCCAAATCAATAAAGTAGTGAAGCGGAGCACGGATTTGGTTCCAAGGGGGCGACTGCTGCTCATTATCAACAGCCCTGCGAGTCACAGATAGGGGCCATTTTAATTTGCTCGTGACATTCACCCGTGCAGCGTTGCAGCCAAAGGTGACAGCGGAGATGACCTTTTCCATTTGTGGACAGGGGGGGGGGGGTCGTATCAAAGGAGAAGTCTGCAGCAAGTCTTATTTCAACCCCCCCTTTCCCCCTCCCTGTCCTGTAAAAAATATTACCAGTGAAAATAGGAGGAGTGGTATAGAGGTATAGCAGTGGTATAGCAGACACCACACGGTATAGAGTCCGGAATTTACTTCTCTCTGTGGCTTTAACCCATTTAGACCTGAGACCAGATTCTACTAAATGTCTTTCAAATCCTGACAGTTTTCTGAAAAACCTTTTATTTTTATTTTTATATCAGTGGTTTTCAAACTATTTCATGTCAAGGACCCCCAGAATGACATGTATTTGGCCGCAGACTCCCATCTGAAAATATGCTGTTCCAGAAGCAAATATTTTTTTAGTTAAAAACG
This sequence comes from Protomyctophum parallelum, assembly GCF_964188405.1. Classification (NCBI taxonomy): domain Eukaryota; kingdom Metazoa; phylum Chordata; class Actinopteri; order Myctophiformes; family Myctophidae; genus Protomyctophum; species Protomyctophum parallelum. The sequence goes on along the minus strand of NC_139718.1, from coordinate 37,659,286 downwards.
TTCACTCTGAATGAATATATATTCAAAGATTCAGTTTACAACAGGTAGAAAAGCTCTAAAAACACAGTAAACAACTAGAATTGCACTCTGTGAGTGCATACTTGCTTGTTGCACACTAGTAGGCCATAAATGGCCAACTAGTGCGCAAGCAGAGCGCGCAAGTACTTTCGACCGCTGTAAACTGTCAAATCTCAGTATCTCTGTGAAGGAACGTTTGAAATGTCTAATTATTAGGTGTAACTATTTGCCTACCTACCTACTTTATGCATATAAACACCTAGTATTATTAAGTATGGTTCAAGTTTCTATCTATATAAGAAATACAGTTTTATCGATGTAGATATATTCTGGATCCCTTTTTATTTTTTTAAAGAAAAATAAATCATTGATATGTGATGAAAAAAAAGTATATAAACTGAATAAAAATATGTTATACAGTATAATTATTCTATTATTTATTCTAAATTGTCAATTGTTTTAAATGTATTTCATCTTGGAATATAGTGATATTAATACAAAATCATGATCAGAGTAATAGGTGTCTATAACTTCAATTTCTGTAATAATACTTTCACATTTGTTAAAATATACATGATGTATTCTGTAGTTGGATTTGTATTGAATTGTTTAAAGCCTAATCTTGACATGAAGGTGACGTAAGACATACGTATATACATATACTATATAGAGTATGTAGTTGTAAGTTGATTAGCGGTATACTGTGGTTACTTTGCGCCAAAAAGCGTGCCAGCCAACCCGCCACTTGATGCATATGCAAATAAAACAGCAGATTTGTGCCTGGTTTGCTGGGACCAGATTACATAAATGACCATATTTCTTACGTCATCATTGAGAGCTAGTCATACATATACACACCATGTACTCTGGTCCCAGCAAATCAGGCACAATTTGCTATTTTATTTTACTGATTATGTATATAGTATACGTATGACTAGCTCTAAATGATGACGTAAGACATATGGTCATTTATGTAATCTGGTCCCAGCAAATCAGGCACAAATTAGCTGTTTTATTTGCATACGCATCAAGTGGCGGGTTGGCTGGCACGGTGCACACAGACCGGGCGAAATTATTACTTGCGCGCTCTGCTTGCGCAAGTAATAAAGCCTGCAAGAACAGATCAATACATACATAGTGCTCCACCCACCTCACTAAGCTACCTCCTCCTGCTTCCCTTATTAATGGTACGAATGGAATGAAAATATGTACCTATTGTTTTTCGTAACAGGGATCTTTAAAGCTGCTATAAGCAATAATGTCAAAAAATGTATTACCTTTTTCTTTTTTTGCAATGGGTAGAACACTCCCAACAAAGATTGTCTCTGTGACACATCTAGAGGTCGCAATCTGCATTCAAAGATGTTCCTAGAAGCTTTGTCATTGGTCTGACTGCATTTGCTGCTTGTTAACCTGCACTCTGGCACACAGTAAGTGAACACAATACTCTGAACTTTTCTCTACATTTCCTTTCTTTATTTTTGTACTATCTGTTTTGTCTTTTGTCTGTGTTTTAGTTGGCACATTAATCAGATTGTATCTCTGAAACTGAACAAAGACATTAGGACTAATTGCTATCAACTGAGACATCAACAGCTCATTTGAACTATTAGCGCCACCTACATTTGTAGAAAAGGTCTTTCCAGCCCTATATATAGGGCCCACTTTCACACACTCTCTGACTAACGGTCTGACTGCATTTGCTGCTTGTTAACCGCCGATGACACACAACTGTTCCTATCCTTCCCCCCCCTCTGCCACTCAGGTGGAAGAGCGCATCACCGCATGCCTGGCTGACATCTCACAGTGGATGTCCTCCAACCACCTCAAACTGAACCCAGACAAGACTGAGCTTCTCTTCTTCCCAGCTAAGTCCTGCCCTATGCGGGAGCTAATTATTTCCGTAGACAACGCCCTGGTAACGTCTGTCCCAACAGCCAGGAATCTTGGTGTTGTCCTGGACAGTCAGCTCTCGTTCAAAACTCACAGCTGTCACTCGATCCTGTAGGTTCACACTCTATAACATACGACGAATTAGACCGTTCCTCACCCAGGAATCAGCCCAGCTCCTAATCCAGACAACAGTCTTGTCAAAACTCGACTATTGTAACTCCCTCCTTACTGGCCTACCAGCATGTGCACTTAAGCCTCTCCAGCTGATCCAAAATGCCGCAGCTCGCTTGGTCTTCAACCAGCCAAAATTCTCACATGTCTCCCCCCTGCTCCGCTCCCTCCACTGGCTCCCGGTCGCTGCCCGCACAGAATACAAAACTCTGATGCTGGCATTCAAAGCAACCAAAGGTATGGCTCCCCCATATCTTGCAAGTATGATTGAACCCTACAAACCCTCCCGCGCACTCAGATCAGCCAACGCAGGGAAGCTGGAAGTACCCTCACTAAAAACGCCGGGACAACGCTCCACACGTCCCAAACTCTTCTCCCTTCTGGCTCCAAAACTGTGGAATGCACTTCCCATTGCAGTCAGAACTGCAGCATCACTCCCAATCTTCCGCCGTAGTCTGAAAACCCACCTTTTCAGACTCCATCATGGCCCATAGCACTTACCCCACCCCCTTAGATAGCATTTCTGTAGACTTAGATAGCATTTGATACAGACTTATAGCATGTTATGTAGACAGCACTATACTTGCATTGTATGTAGTCATAGCACGTCATAGTACATATGTATAGCATAGTAGTATAGATGTATAGTTTACATGTATAGCTTCATTATATCTATAGATATTCCACTGTTACTTTCTTAGCTTACGCATGTTTCTTGATAAATGTTTTTATGTGATCTATTCCCATGCTTTTTTGTTCTTGCTTAAGCGTCTGCTAAATGCCTAAATTGTAAATTGTAAATTGTTGAAATGTCAGGAATGACAAAGCTTCTAGGAAAATCTTTGAATGCATGCAGATTGCGAACCCCTAGATGTGTCACAGAGGAGCATTCTACCCACTGCTGGGTAAAAAAAGTCATTAAAATGTTGACATATTATTGCTTATAATTATGGCCAGAAGGCCATAATTCATATTCCCTCAATCGGGTCTGATAGGTCGTGGCGGTGACATACCTGATGTCCTCGCGCCGGACGTCGGAGCGGCGAGCAGCGCTGACGCTAACGAGGTCCTGCGAGAGCAGAGCGCCAGACGCCGTGCTCCGGGACAACCTCGGGAGCTCGGCGAGGACGACGGCGCCGCACGTCTCCAGGTCCTCCACGTTCAAGGCCGCTGATCCGCTGTTACAAAGGCTGCGGTGTGCACACGCGCGCACACACACGCACGCAGAAGATGTCGGTTAGCAAAAAAGGGAGCACCCCATCTCGCAGGTCATGCGGTTTATTATGGAGGCAAAGCGAGACAGCTTCACGCACATACACATACATGCTGCACACACACACACACACACACACACACACACACACACACGCACGCGGCACGCACCCACCATGTAGAATCGGGGCCAGTGTAAAAACATCGTGTCAAATCTCACGTCTCTCTCTGTCCACCCGAAGGCATCGTAACCGGGATTTAGTATTGAGCCGCTGACATTGTCGTTTGTTCAATCATGCTCAATCTGAGCCGCAATTCCGAGATAAACGGCTATAACCCATTCTGACCTGAGATCAGATTCACACGAGGTTTCCACCGGACACACACTGGTCTGATTAGCCCGTTCTGACCTGAGATCAGATTCTAAAAATGTCAGTCGTTCTTCAATTTTTCAAAAATAGCAGACCTACAAGCTCGTATCGCGCCACTCGGTGGCGCGATATGAGCTTGTAGATCTGCTATTTTTCAATAGCTAAAGCATAACATGATGCCGACACCAAAATGGGTGCCCGATCAGAATGGGATAAACATCATCTAGCATTGTGTGTGGGCCGCCATCTTGACACAGGCAAAACACATTGAGCAGAGCGACCGGGAGCCCCGCTATACGGTAAATATGATGGAGAGGATTATTAATTAATAGAAAAAGGCTCAAAAAGGCCTTTACGTTGCTGGCCACCTGGGATTTCATGAAATAATTAAGTCCGTGGCCATGAGTGGGTTAAACCCTATTATACTAAGTTGACTAGAGTGCCCCAGGGGTCTATGCCAAGGCCCCCTCATGTTGTTCACTCAACACTAAATATCTTCACATGAAATAGCAGATCACGTTCCACCTTAATGTGTATGTGTGTGTGTGTGTGTGTGTGTCCCGTACAGGGACGCTATAGGATTGACGTGGTTACGTATTCCTTTGCCAGATGTTTTATCTGTAAATGGCGTGCTCAGATTGCCGTGAATTAGCCAGGCTCTTTCTTTGAAGTATTAAAGGCATGCTTGGAAGATTGGAATCCGGTCTAATCAAACAGGACCACTCCATCCTCTGTGTCTCCCCCCACTCACTCACTCCGCCAATTGCCGAGACCAACAATTCAGCAGCAAAGGACGGTTACTATAACAATCCGCTGTGCTTGAAAACCCCTCAGGAAGGAGCCTGTGTTTGTGCGTGTGCACGCTCGCGTGCCTTTGTGTGTGTGCGCGCGCGTCCACGCACGGGTGTGCGTGTGTGTTTGTTGTCTCTGCCAAGTGATGACACTTCATCTAAAGTGAGAGCCCTTGGCAGCAGGATAATACATTTTCTTACAAATCTACGGAAACGACTTGACGATGATCGTGAAAACAAAAAAAAACAAACAAAAATGAATCAAAATGAAATAAAACTATTGGAGTAAAATAAAAATAAAAAGGGTTTAAAGAGGACACGCCTGCACCTGATGACGTGGCTGCGTTTCCCGGCGTGGAGCGTGGCGGGGGCGTTCTGGTAGACGTGCACCTGCCCCGCTCCATCGTGCAAACGTCCTTCGATGCTCTCCAGCAAACGAACGAGTCCTTGGTGGGAGAGCCTGAAAGAACATCATTACACATTAATAAAACCACTGAAAGGAAAGCTTCGAAATAGAAAGGAGGTCATTGATCGATATGTGGTTATTTATAAAAATAAATAAAAAGTGCCATCCGATTGAAATTTCCGTGGTATTTATTTGATTTTTTTTTTTTCTCCCCTCCAGATTTCCTTGAGGTCGTCAAGGTCTTCGGAAGGAATTTGATTCGATTAGAGTGCCCTTCGACCTTCAGCTGTTCAGAACCCGTCTATAGATGTTGAAGACGTGACAGGTTAGAGGGAAGCACAGGTTGTTGGAGTGGTTCAACAAAACTACGCTGGAGAACATTATCGGTAAGGTGAAATATTGGATTGACTGATAACACGGGCAGATATTTGCATTTTTGAGGGGCTCTATATTCAGCTATTAGTGTAGATTTTTGTCTTACACAAAACCTACGTCTCATGTAGACGAGCAAATCGGCTATTTTTGTCACAAAGATTAAAGTCCCATTGACAATGAATGGATGATGTACGAAGAGTGCCCCTCACTTCACACAGGTGTGATGTTTTAGTACCATATCGGTACTGTACATATCGGTATCGTATCGGCTGCTAAGGACAAGAAAACGTCAGATTTATTTATTTTCTCCCTTTCAAATGTTTCTTTGAAAATAAATTATGTACAATTTTGATAAAGATTTATCCAGTGTAATTTAGTGTGGGGGAGGGGGGGGGGGGTAGATTGTCATGCATTTATTTTTATTTTACTTCACTTCAAGCACTACTATTTAATCATCAATTTTAGCTTGTAGCGATTGAAATGTAAAATAGTCTGTCTAGAATAAACTGCACACGCACAGGCAGTGTGATCAGATTCTTTTAAGGGTACAGCATATCAAGGCCCACTATTTGGCATTTGAGCCACGGACCACCATTTGATGACATTTAGCCTCTCAGAGCCAAAACGTCGAATATTTTGTTTATATTTCGTAATTGACGTTGGCGCCATAGGAGAGGCAAACAGGCAAACGTTGATTGAAAATAGCAATTCTTCTACATTCACTTCATTGTGTATAGACTTCTTGTATATTCAGTAATGCAGATGTTTAACAATAATTCCGCTCTTGAGAAATTAAACTTGGTTTCATTTTATGCTCTCAAGAGTTAAAGATCTAATAAGGGTCCATTTGGTTGGTTACCAACTCTATCATTTAACTGGGGACCATCTGGACCCCCCCCCCCCCCCCCCCCCCCCAAGGACCACTGGTTGAAAACCACTGTGGTACAGGATATGGGAATCTTTGAGGAGAAAACAAATGGCCTATGGTCGTCTTTCCTGTTCTCCAATCCACATCGGACAACCCGGAGACGTTTCCTTCTTCACATTCAATCAAAAGGGCATAATGTTATAATGGATTAATATGCAAATACATAAGAAAGCCATGCAGACAGAAATAAATCTCTAAAGACAAAAAAATAAAGCGCATATTCAAATAAGTAAGGACCCCGGCGACAAGAAAAAAAAGGGGGGGGGGGGGACGGGGACGACTTTGGATGGAGATTTCTTTTGGTGCAGAGATTTAGCGCTTTAATCTGGCCGTGTGCGGCGCGGCAGCAAAATGAGAAATGGATGCCTAATGCATGTGGATATTGGGAGGGAATTCATGTCTTTCTCGAGCATTAAGCTCTGGGTGGCCCTCATTGAATTCTCCCCCAGAAAGACCCCCCCGAGCCCAGAGAGAGAGAGAGAGAGACCCTGAGCCACCACCCCCCCCCAAAAAAAAACATGAAAGGGGGCCAAAAAAAAAGAATTTATGACAATCTGTAATGGGCCCCGAGGTCAGGGGGGGGGGGGGGGGGGTCAGCAAACAATTGCTCCTTCTCTTTTGCAGGTTGTTTCTTGGTAACATCCTGATTAAGGCGGCGGCTTGAATGATATCCATGGCATTCTGTAGTGTGCAATCCATCTGTGTGCTAAGTCCTCTCCACCGCCGCTGGAGCAGCGCGGCCAATAGCGCCGTCTTTTTTTCCTCTCTCTCTCTCTCTCTCTCCTCCCTCCCCTTTCCCATCAGCGTGGGCCTTGAAATACTCTCTCCACTTTATTTGTCAATGCTCTTCAAAGGGAGACCTTTAGAGAGGGAGAAAGTGAATTTGTCATGTGCTCCTCTCTCTCTCTCTCTCATATATAGTCACTCATGTTGCCAGGTCTCATGGCGAGGTCTGAAAGCTTACTTTAGGCGCTGCGTATGTCTGTCTGTCTGTCCGCATCTCGACACCGTCGCGAGTAGTGCATTGTTAGCCGGGAGAGAGAGAGAGGTTGTCCTCTCTGCAGTGATATTTACTCTTATACACACGGTGTGTGTGTGTGTGTGTGTGCGCGCGCGCTCTGTGCCGTCTCCAGGGTGACGATGTGTTGTCAGTGTGAAACAGCCTCGGCGTTCAGTGATTGGTGGGGGGGAGGGGGGGGGGGATTTAATAGCAACATCTTGATTTTAGTTTTAGTCCTATAGTCTCTTGAATAGTTTTCATTTAGTTTAATTTCAGTCACCTGGAATGTTTTAGTGTTAGTCTAGTTTTAATCTAGTTGATTTAGACGACTGAAATGTATTTTGCCGGGCCTTGATGCCGTCGTAATGACGTGATTTTACATTCGCTGAAAATAGCCGCCGTACAAGCTCGCGCTGTGCGCCTGTGGATCAGCTATTTTCAGCAACCAAGTGTAAAATGACTTGTGTCTTTTACTTAAACTGTACCTCTTGTCCACAAGTCCTAACATTTTAGTCCAGCTTTCATCTGGTGACGAAATGTGTCAATATACAGTATTTACTCTTGGTCATCAGTCATCATAGCTTAGTTGTTATTTAGTTTTCGTCAGTGAGTTTAGTTTTGTCGACGGAACACTTTTTGGTCATAGTTTTAGTCGATGAAATCAACACATTTTGGTACATGTGACCTCGGGAGCCATGTGACAATGAGCGTCAGATAGCCTTTTGATTTCCCATCATGCAGTTGGACTATACGGTATGTTGATTCCAAATGTGCTTTCACATCCATCTACTTGTATATACATCTATACCTCTACGCAGCACACTCGCAAAATCACTTTCACTTCTGACCACAGGGAATGCCATGAATGTGACTCTCTCTGTGAAATATTGGATTTGTTGATATACAGTAAGGGCAGATATTTACAATGGATTTAACCAATATCGGGTTAGGGTTAGAATATCGAAAAGTGTGCATATCTTGGCTGTTCGGCTCTGCTGCATTTTCTCCCTGCTTGGCACAATTACACAACGCAGTGGCGCAGCGATCCGGACGGAGTGCAAAACATTCTCTCTCCCCATGCCTTCGGCCTTGTGGAGACAATAACAACCCCCCCATGGGGCACAGAAATAACAGAGCCCATCGGTGGTGGGAGCAAGCTGTGCATAACAACCAAGAACCATATGCAGAAGGAAGGCAGGAAGAATGCATGCAGTCTAGCTTAAATACCCCGCCCAATTGGTCAGCTGACTGCCACATCAGTGTATATGACGTGTGGGTCTTGCAAACACTGTATATACACCCACATAATGCAGCATGTTAAAGAGTGTCCTGCTGCCAATAAATACAATAATGGGATAATGCTGTGAATTGCTCGAGTTTGTTTTCCCTGTGTGTAAACTCTAACCTTGACCGACACACGGAGAGAGATAAGACAGGGAGGGAGAGAAGGAGAATGTGTGTTTGGAGTCAGTGCTTTCCATCAAAGACCTACGGTAGCTCATCCACAGAAGCTCTTGGTGTGTATGTATATTTCTCCTGCTAGTGCTGCTCTTCACACTAACAGCAGAGCAGAGCCCATGCACACACAACATTCTGTGGTCTCTCTCTCTCGCTCTCTCTCTCTCTCAAGAAAGGGCTAGGCAATGTATCAATATTATATCAATAGCATTGAGCATGAGACTGTTATAATTGTCTGGGAAACTTGGACTTGTATTTTCTTTTCCTGGTTTTAATGATCTCTTAAATCCATAGTTTATACTTTCATTGGATGGGTCATGGGTGAACGTGTTGACAGAGATGGGCAGTATTTGAAATACATGTATTTGAAATACGTATTTGAAATACTTTTTTGTATTTTGTAATTTGTATTTCGCTGAGATGGAAGAAATGAGATGTATTTTGTATTTAAATAAAAAAAATTACCCAGTATTTGTATTTTGTATCAAAATACATTTTCAATATATTTTGCCCATCAGAGATGGGCAGTATTTGAAATACATGTATTTGAAATACTTTTTTGTATTTTGTAATTTGTATTTCGATGGGGATGGAAGATGTATTTTGTATTTAGATACATTTTTTGACCCAGTATTTGTATTTTGTATCAAAATACATTTTCAATGTATTTTGCCCATCTCTGCGTGTTGAAAGCTTGTAGATTTTGACTATATTTAGCTCATTTGGGATATTTGATTTGGTCCATATCGTCCGGCTCTACCTCTGCATCGTTTCCTGTTCAGAAGCCACCCTTCGCGTTCCTGCCGTTACAGATATCAACTGAGCTTTGTTCCAAGAGTTCCGGAAAGTAACATATTTGACGCATTCGCCACTAAATCACTAAATCTAAAAAAATTAAAAAAATTAAACACATGCTGCTTAGTGGCTTCAGTACAATATAAAAATTATTAAGTTACATTGAAGGAAGTATACTTAAAGCCTCATCAGAGTGCAATTTGTTCTGACTGCAGTGCATTCAAAATATAAAACAATGCAACAGCAAACAAACATTGCAATGGGGAAAGAAACGACACCAGTGAAGCTGGAGGATTTCCATGAAGGAACAGCAACTTAACCTATAACATGAAAGTTTTCTTTTCGAGAGCTTATGAGTGCCCGTGTTTGAAAGACTTTCCGGGCCAAAATGCCATAATCTGCGGGCACACAGATATTCACATTTGGCCCTCGCACGCTTCTAAAACTCCACGATCCTTCAACTTAGAGGCCTTCCCCTCACCGCCCGAGCCAGGGGATTTGCGGGGGCCGTGAGTGAGTGAGTGCACGCCGTCCACATGCACCGCCTGCCCCTCCAGAACACTCCGTTGCGGCCCAAATTTCCTCCTCCACTGCATGGGGGGGACTTCCCGAGGTCTCTGAGGCAGAAAATTGCTCTGTTACTTGTTATCTTGGATTACGGCAATGCGGTCGGTCGGTCACGGGGCCCTGAGCTCTCCGTATGAGGTGCCATCGCCGCCGCTGCTGCCACTGCTGTATAGCTCTGCTGCTGTCGAGAAGCACCGTCCGGGGCTGAGGTGGCGCAGAGCGTAAATCCCCTCCTCCCGTCAGCCTTCTTTAACCCATTTAGGACGGGAACGCATCTGTGTCGCCTTAGCTTTTAACCACATTATCCATTTAGCTCATTTTGGAAAAATCTTGGAAAATGTGTGTAGATCTTTGCATATATATTTTTTCTTTCACAGCGAACGTTTTAAACTCAAAACGAGAAGGTCCGCACACCACCTTAATGCTCCCAAATTAAATGTATTAATCGGGGGGAAAAAAGAAAAGAAAAACGCCTTGGCCACTCACGCCTACGTCATTTTGTAGAATCGGCCTCGGGTCTTAGACGGTTATGTCACTGAATAAAATAGTGTCTTACGAGTTGGTGTCATCAAATTACCTTAAACAAACGATGCTCTGCCACTTCATTGATTGTCAATTTGTCTTTGGAAACGTTCACTTTAAAACCGAATACATGCCGCCACCAGATGGCTCCACTCAGGAGCCACTAGCCAATGCCAGCTTAATGCAGAAAATGACACTCTTTAGACAGCCCGTGAAATCGCTCGTTGAACCGGAAGTGACTCAGTCCGGGGCCGTCTGTCAATGTAAACATTACTTTTCTACTTGCGGATTAAAGTTGTATTAAGCTCTAAACATCGTCCTTTGCGGTAGTTTTAGCTGTTGAAAAGCCACGCATACCTTTCTGCCATAGACTCTGTAGGCGCTGTGGAGTCACACATGAACTGAAGGGGCTTCTTGGACTCTTGGACGGATGATTCTTCCTCCCGACAGCGAAGACTCTGGTCGTCCGGCGGCGGGGACGAGGCGCTCCTCTCGGGCGGGGAGGCGCTCCTCTCGGACGTCACTCTGACGCCGGGGGGCGTGTCCAGGTGGGCCACGCCCTCAGGTGGCTCCTCCTCCTCGTCGTCGTGGTCCAGCTCGGACTCGGACTCCGTCAGAGAAATGGACAGGTCGCTGTCGCTGCTCACCAACACACTGCTGCTGGCCGTGCTGACCACACTCTCGCGTCGCCCTGGAAGCAAAGACGGATTAGTTTGACGATGTTTTCGCAGCAAAACTTGAGCTCTGGAGAATAATATACTATCTAATATATATATTATGGCCATTATTTGACTTTTCTTTTAATAATGGCCATAGTTATGCAGCCTTTGTGTCCTGATTTTTAACCACTTTCAACCTGGCGTCCCTATTCTGGCCATTTCAGAATCTTCTTATTTGTGGAAAAACTTGAATCAAATCTACGATTGTCAAATTGATTAGACATATTTCTGACAAAATGAAAGTCGGTGGGCTAGGAGGACTCTCCAAAAATGGGGATCAGATAGATTTGGTTATCAGAGCCAAACGTCTGGCACCGGCCAGGCTCTAGTAGAAACTGAAATGAATGATGAAGTAGTCAGCAAACAATAAGGCCTGGCTGAGGAACACTAAAATAAAGCATGTGAAAAGGACATTTATCGTGTGCTGGCTACGTCTTCATTTCTATTACATTAGTGAGTCCTATAGCTGCACCTACAGTACATACAGTAAACCACTTTCATCTAATCTGGAGTGTCGCGGTGCCTTCTACTTTTGCAGATATTTATTCCCTAACCCATTGAGACCAAATTCTACAAATTTCATTTTTTCTGAAAAACCCTATATTTCTATATCAATGGTTCTCCAACTATTTCATGTCAAGGACACCCAGAATTATTAGATTATATTTGGCCGCCGACCCCCACCATCTGACAATATGTTGTTACAGGGACCTCCCAGAAGCAAAGATTTGAGTTAAAAGCGTTCGCTGGGCAAGAACACATATTCAAAGATTTGCACACATTGTCACGATTTTTTTTTAAAGAGTGCTGCGCTATGATGAGCTTGCAGATCTGCTATTTTTCAACAGCTCAAGTTTAACCCATTCTGACCGGGCACCCATTTTGGTGTCGGCATCATGTTATGCTTTAGCTATTTAAAAATAGCAGATCTACAAGCTCATATCGCGCCACCGAGTGGCGCGATACGAGCTTGTAGGTCTGCTATTTTTGAAAAATCGAAGAACGACTGACATTTTTTTAGAATCTGATCTCAGGTCAGAATGGGTCAATCAGACCAGTGTGTGTCCAGTGGAAACCTCGTATGAATCTGATCTCAGGTCAGAACGGGTTAAAATAATGGCTAAAAAGCTATGAGGTGACACAGATGCGCGTCCTCAGGTCTAAAAGGGGCCTAGTAGAAACTGCGAACCTGAGCGGCTCGGCCCTCTCTCCTCTTCCTCCGCGGCGGGCTGCGGCGGACGGGGGGCGTCACGTGACACGTGAGCGGGGCTCGTCGCGTCACCACCACCACCACCAGACGACGAGATGTTCCTCTCGGGCCTCAAGGTCAAGGTCACTGGAGGTGAGAGCGGCCGCTCGCCGTCGCAGGCTCTGAGAGGCACGGCGGCGGCGCCGTCCGTTAAGGCGCGGGCGGGCGGAAGAAGCACCGGCGCCCTTCTTCTCCTTTCATGTCCGTCACTCAAAGCGCCGGCGCCGGGGGAGCCGTTTGAGCCTGGAATGTCATCAGATAAGCGCGCCGCGCGGTCCGCGGCGGCAGCCTCCTCTCCGCTGACTTTGGAGTCCTTCAGAAGGAGGCCACTCGGCAGACGTTTGGGGGAGTGCGCCGCGAGGCGACCGGGTGAACCGCGTGCCGCGAGGACCGAGTGTTCTCTCGTGGCCGAAGACCCTCCTCCTTCTCCTCCGGAGGAGGAGGAGGAGGAGGACGCCCGGTGGCGGTCTGTGAATATTACTGCCGCTGGTCGACGGGCGGAGGACGAGGCATCCTGGGTTTTTTCACGCGCAGCTTCGACCTGTAGAAAAGTACATTATAACATATTGTATACTTTGTGTGTATGTATATATAATATATATACATGTGTATGTATGCATGCATGCTCAGATTGTAACATATAGCATCTATTGAACAGCCATTGGCCCGCGGGACTATGTTTTTCCATAGTGCTCACAATTTCCCGTTTATATATTTTTTCTCTTCAAATGTTCACCTCCCAAGTCAAGTTAAATGGGCTAATCTCAAAAGAAATTCAACTCGAGTGCCTAAAAGCTTGTTTTTCGATTTTGAATATATATATAGTTTATTCGGACCAAGGTGAGAATTCTCTTACAGTCATATTTTTATATATAGATATATAAAAAAGGAGAATGTTTCAGGATCAATGTTTTAACTTTTAATCTTATTAGAAATCCTCTAAGTTGTGATTCATGTCTGCAATGTCACCGAGGTGAGGAGAGGGAGAGGCGAGAACCCTCCCTTTCCAAACATAATAACAAAAAGCATGGCTTCTGTTTCTTTTCTGATAAGCGTCTTAAATACCAAACAGTTAGCCGCTTAATAACATTCACTGTAAACCAATGCAGCCCGGGCCAGCAGATCCACAAAGTAGGTAAAAAAAAAAAAGAAGAAAAAAAGAGGGAAAAGTTAATTTCTTGGCTGAGTGATTCCATCGGTAGCTGCAGGGCAAAGTAGAAAGTGTTTCACTAAAGTAGCAATTGATTCTTCTATCAATCTGCGGCACGCGTGTGCTCTTCCAAGGAATGTATTAAATATGAAAATCATATCCCGTTATCATCGGGCTCCAGCTTTCAGCACGGTATAAGCTTCCCTTAATGAATGCTGCAGCCTGAGGGACATGCACGCTATGCCAGCCAATGGCTTGTATGCATAATGGAGTGACGGAACCATTTTTGCTCATTACAATATCGCCCAGGCAGGGGTGGTGGTGGGTGGGTTTTGGGGGTGGGTGGGGGGTTTTGGGGGTGGGGGGGGGGGGTGTGCACACAGTTACAAGTGACTGCTCTAGACGGAACGCTCCAAGTTATTATGAGATGTCTTAGACATTTCATCTAAAAGAGCTTTAACTGCTTTAAGTGAAGGGAGAGGAGAAACGGCTATGGGCTTGAACCGCATGCGCTCGCTGCAGATGCAAGCGGCGGGATTAGACACCTGTGCCATTACAGATACACTGTTTAAACCTTAGACTCCTCCTCACGCGGATTTTTATACTCTGCATAATATCTACTTCCCTTTGTTGTTCTAAACCGTGAAAACACTGTGGGAACGGATTGAGATTTGCATTATCCCAGGTAACCGTTACGGAAATCTGCATTCCGCACAGGAACATCAAGTAGCCTGCATTTCTTTTCTTTTTTTTGGGGGGGGGGGGGGGGGGGGGGTTTAATACACAACAAGAATGTAAATACGCCATCATGCATACTTTTGATTTGTACAACATACAGTAGAGTACAATCTATGTATAATGTGAAATGATAGTCAAACACCTACAGCTCTAGAGACAATGTGGTGTGTGTGTGTGTGTGTGTGTGCGTGCGCGCAGGCGCACATGCGTATACACACAATCTTTGCATAGTTCATGCTTTTCAAATATATTAACTATTTGTAATTTCTCATTTCTAACAGGCACATATTTACCTCCTTCATTCCATATTCTTTCAATTCTTTGTCTTTTCTTGCCGTCATGAATCTGGTGATTTGATTCATGCACTCAGCCTGTGGAGAGGGGGGGGGGGGGGGAAGAAAAGGAAATGCAAATACAAAATATATATTTTCTCTATCTTGGATACACCATTGATTATAAGATATAGTAGAGGCATTTGCTTCGCATTTTAAACAACGTCGTGTCTCATACACTTCGTCAATGAAGGCATCATTTCTCAACACTGATTGACACATCGCATGGCCACCCGACTCTGTGGACACGGTATAAACACGGAGGGGGTTCTGTCTACATGGTAATTCTGTGTGTTAAACATGATGTACAAACAGGTTTAGGCGTGGTGGTGGTGGTGTGGGCTCTGGGACAGGGGGGACGGGCAGGGAGCCTGCCTGCCTGCTGGTGACATTCAGTGCAACGTGACATGGAGAGTCACTCAGTCACCGCGGTGACTCCCCAGTGACTCTGTGCTGCCAGCGCTCGTTAATCAATTATCTGACAAGCCCAGACTGGGGCCGTCTTAATCCCACCCGGCTCTTATTAAAACAGTCTAATGGTGCCGTTGAGGGTATATAGGGATTAACTTCTACATCCTAGGCCCCCTTTTGTGTTGTCAAAACAATGGCAATCTTCTGCACAACCTTAGAAAACGTCTCCATCAATTAATACAGGCGGTTGCTAAGTATGACTATTAGACAAAAAATTAGGAGTTTTGTTTTGCTTATGTTGCCGCATTCGACTCCCAAGGAACTGGATGGTATTTAGTGCAACACAGACCATCCATGTGAAAGAAAATAAGAACTCACACTAATACTGTGTGTGTGTGCTGCTGTGTAATCACACAGTAAACACAAGGAAATGCAATAAGTAAAATAACGTTGTGTGTGACTCATAAAGCATCACAAGGAAATAAAGCAACTGCTTGAGGGGAGAGTGACTAACCCTCTGAAACACTTCACACTCTCTATATTGAGCAATTATCTCGGCGAGTCATAATTAACCAATTTCGTTAATTTGATATTAAGCTGTCAAGCACTGCCATTGAGTTTTAAGTGATAATCGGACTGGCTCATTGTTCTCTCGCTCGCTCATTTGCTTGCAGTGATAAATTGCAGTGTTTGAGTGTTTACTATTGTCACATCAAGCAATTGCTAGTGAGCGTTCCTACAGTGGATGATAATTAAGAGGGTGATACTGAGGCAAATGCGGATAAAGATATTTTATTATGTTCTGTGTTAATATTCCCTTGCTTTGCACATTTTCTGTTTCACATAGGCCTAACTAATGGAACTAAATTGGTAACCTAAACCTACACATATCTATACAAGCCCCACATTTGTCATCATCAGGTGTGATCAATTGGCTAACAAAGAGCGAGGTCGCACATCATTGTGATGTCAGAACAGGCCAGATCCATATATGGAGATCTAGGGGTGATCTGGATTTGGGGCCCTGTCCGGAGCCTGGGCAGAGGCTTTTGTGCTGGTTCTGGACAACCGGCCGTCCGACGGCCTCGACACCGGGCACTGCACTCCCTGCGGTGGTGTGGAACGCGCGTGTCCAATTTGAAGTCGGTGGGGCGAACGGTTCTTGAGTTACGTGGATCACAGACTTACACACAGAGACGTGGTGCCTTTATAGATATATATATATAAATAAACAACGGCAAACAAAAGCAACATGATTCACATTGTGCCTATTGATGTCAGATGTCGGGCTGAGGGCGGGATACCTTCTTTCGATGCAGGGGGGCACAGTCACGAGCCCGTTCCTTCATCCTCGTCTCGATGCTGTCCGCGTCTCTTAGAAGCTCAAGGTTTCTCATTTTTGCTCTCGTCTCCCTCTCGCAGATTTCCTGGAGATAACTGCGCAGCTTGGCACTCTTTATCTGTGAGCTGGCGGCAGCATAGAGAGAGAACCATTATCTAAAAGAACCTTTATCTGAAAGCATTGTCACAAATAAAGGGCTAGATGGTGTGTTTTTTTTGTTTTAGCTTTTATACACACATTGTGGTTTCACGTTCTGATCTCAAGTTACACTTTGTTAACCAACATGTTCAGGGTTATGGGACAAAGAAAGAATACAAAATAGAGCCTGCCTGCTTTCTCAGGGGATAACTGAACATTGACCATCAAGGCATAATTTGTATCAGATCCTGTGTTTCTATAGGTGAGACCTTTGACACAATCTTAAATATCTCAATAGAAGAGCAGGGAGACCAAATACAACCACCCCATGTGGAGAGAGAGAGAGGTTGAGGTGACTTACATCTTTTATCAGACATGGAGTAAGAAAATAGCTCCTTCTCCAACTCCAGCCTTCTTTTCTCCCTGCATAGACATTATAAAATAAAATAAAAACATAAATCATAATTCATAATCACAATAGATTCTTATCTATGTCATGTTATCGCGGTAGTTTGTATTGTTATTCTTGCTGATTATTCCTAACCAGTGGTGAAATGGTGGTGCTATGTGCTGCTAACACACAGAGGAGAGTTTTACGGCTATAGCAGTGATTCTCAACCCTTTTTAAGACAGGCATTAGATCAGTGGTTTTCAAGTCAACCAGTGGTCCGGGGACCACCAGTGGTCGTTGAGGGGGTTCCAGGTGGTCCCCAGCTAAATGATGGAGAGTTGGTAACCAAATGGACCCTTATAGATACAACCACCCCGCACCCCCCCCCCCCCCCCCCCCCCCCCCTTTAACTCTCAAGAGTTAAATTACTGTTACTGTTAAACATCTGCATTACTTAAATGACTATACGTCTACCTAATTGGGGACTGCCCTTAAGTCAGACCTCTGCGGGTTACAAATAACCTGTGCTGCGGGTTACAAATCACCTGTGCTGCGGGTTACAAATCAGCCGTGAGGCTAGGGTTAGGTTAGGGTTTGGGATCATGTTAGTAATGGACTGGTCTGACTAAAAGAACAATTGGAGAATGTAGATAATTTGTAGTTTATTTTCCTTGGATGACATTTACCCTCTCGCACCCAAAACTTAATATTTTGTTGTTGTTGGATAAGATTTTGTCTACAATTCCTTTGGCAAACGTTGATCAAAATAACAATTCCGCTACATTCTCTAATCTTGTAGACTTCTTGTAAATGAAGTAGTAGGCTACACAGATGTTTAACAATAATTCAACTCTTGAGAGCGTAAAATGAAACCAAATTAGTTTACACTCTCAAGAGTTAAAGTTCTAATAAGGGCCCACTCCATTTGGTTACCATGCTCTCCATCATTTTGGAACCCCCTCAGGACCACAGTGGTACCCGGACTGCTGGTTGAAAATTGAAAAATTATTCTAGAGCAGAGCAGTGTCTCTTGATAATAACGCAAAATAATAGCTCTGGCGTGCATCAAAATCACCACAAATAAACCACAAGGACTCCGAGTCCTGTCCAGTTTAAAGTAAAGAACTATAGCATGCAGTATAGCATGCTTTTGGTTCTGGTTTACAAATATTTGCTGCTGGTAATAATGCAAATGCGGCTATTTGTCCCAAAGTGACTGGAAAAGAATGCTGCCATTTCAAAAAAAGCTTTATACCCTGTATAGTGTATAACATGTATAATATAACGATGCAATATGACATAATAGAGCTGTGTTTACAAAATGCTGTACCACCCCCTCCAACTATACTCCCCATTTTCAACTGTTGTTATATTTTGACACTTGCTTTGGCAATGTAACCAAGTTTTCTCATGCCAATAAAGCTCCTTTGAATTGAATCGAATCGTTTCGAAAGCAGACACTTGATTGATCCATCCAGCTGTAGCTTATTGACGCTAACTACACTGTTAGCATCTCTCTGTGCTAACCAGCTAAGCTAACCGCTGTTGTTTTGAACCGCAGACGCAGAGACAGCAGCGCGCGCGCTGAGAGCCTCGTGTGCTGCTGGTGCAAGAGAAACGGAATCGAAGCTTCACCTTTCATGTAAACTCTGCTGGATGGATGCGATCTTTGTGAAGTATTCCTCATTAGTGAAAGAAGAAGCAGCCATGGTGATGATGATAATAGCTCCTTTACTGCGGATTGCGGAAGAAGAAAAGACACGCGAAGGGGGGGAAATGGGAATAAAAGATGTTTGAGTCTGTTGCCATAGTCACGAGTGTTGCCATGTCTGCTGATTATAAGCGACTTTGGGCTTGTTTTGCTGTAAAGCTGCTGTTTGCGTAGCCTGGGGCCTATTTCACGAAATTTGGATTAGAGATTAAGCCGGGTTTTAACACATATCCTGGCTTAATATATCCTGGATCAGTGCTTAACCGGTTTCATGAAAGCTGGTTGATCTTGCCAGATTAACTTAACCAGTTAACCTGGATATGTTGAGGCTTGATTCGGTTTCATGAAAGTGATGCTACATAAGTTACCATGGAAACTAATGCTTTGGACTTAGTCTGCTCCGGACCAGGCTAACAGCCAGGTTTAACCTAATCCTGATGTCTTTACTGTTCATTAAGCAGTCAAACTGATCACAAACCAATGATGTTTTCCAGATTTATTCAATTATTATGGGTTTATGTTTATCGGTCTGCATTAAAGGACTAATTTAAGCACTATATAAAATCAAATAACCAAAATATATAGGCTGCACAACATCATGACAGCTTGTGAGCTTGTAGATCAGATGCTTTTGGTGAATGTTCCCCATGAATAGGTTTGCTGTCGTACAAGTGCACGGTTAAGAAGAATTATTATATTATATTATATATATATATATATATATTTTTTTTTGTAAAAAGTCTAGTCTAGTCCTACATACTTACACCTAGAAACCCCATTCAAACCTATTTAGGTTCATCCTACGGTGGACATGTGTGCCTGAAAAGGAATCTTTGAAATGTGTCATAGTTTTAGAAATATAGTGCTTTCAAATTTGAGACATTTATAGGCAGATAGTGGCACTTAAAAAAATCACTTTCACCTAGAAACTCCATTCACACTTTGTAAAATTCAGCTTACTGTGGAGACACATGCTGGAACTTTTTACTTTGAAATGTTTTATAGTTTCTGAGTTATTTAACTTAAACGCCCAATGCATTCTCAATGGCAATAGCACAAACTTTGGCATGCTACATGAACCCATGACCCGGCCCTGTCTGGACAACAACCCCCTTCCCCAAAGGTAGCTCCCTCAGAGGGAGTTATGGCCAAATATCACAATGCGACAATATCATTATGCTTACAATATTAAGAATTCTGTTTTAAGTTAATAGTAGTGGTAAAATGTAAACCATATTTTTGGGGTAGTTAATCATTCAGTCTATCCACTATTGAGAGTATGTTCTCTCTTTAATTACAGCAGCAGTATTTATTTTAGAAGCTTAAGTCCTTGTATCAGTAAGTCTTGAATATATTAGTAAAGATAATGAGATATACAGAAGGGGGCTGTAATGCAACTATTAAGGATGCAAACTGCCTTAATACCCCATGAAGAAGAAGGATCAGTAAATCTGTGATCCACATAAGGGGTCTAGAGACAAAAAGCCAGACTGTCTATTAAGCCAGGCTTGCTGATCCCGGCTCGCCAAATCCACCAATTCTGAGCCTCGCTTGGCTTTAGTGGAACGGAATAAACCAGGCTGTAAAGATCAGGATTTAAAAAGCCTGGTTTTGGCCTAAATCCTGGATTAGTTAATCCAAGTTTCGTGAAACAGGCCCCTGGTACCTGCAGGCTTTAATTTTTGTTGGTGCGGTTTTTTGGGGCTTGTTTCTAAAGTGTAGTTGTTGCTGATTTGGACTTGTTTCCTAATGTTGTTTAAACAAGTGATTCTCACACATTTCCATCCATCTCTTGTCAAGAGGACCCAATTTGTCCAACTTGGACCCTACAACAGCTAATTTAGATGTTGTAGGGTCCAAGTTGGGCATATTTTGTCCACATTTGTCACTTTTTCCCGCCCTGATTTTTATTTTTAAATGGCAGATCTCTGAGATCTGCTATTGTCAAATATAGCCTATACCTATAGTCAGTTCTTTTTGGCTTGTTTTCATATAACTGGAACTGGTGCTTATTTCTCTCGCGAAATCTGGCAACACTGCTTCCCACAATCCCCTTTGATAAACACACGGACCATGTGCTTCCTCGCTCGCGCCCCAAACAAACAAACTGCATGTATCCAAAATAATAATAGTTTCCCCCTTCGAAACAAGTGTACCTTTTGAGAATAACAACAACAATAATAATAAGCCAAAAACCACAGGTAAGGAAATTGACGTTTTTAACAAATTAGGTCTTATTTTGTGCTAGAAACATACATGTGTGTAAACACAGTTCACACTAATGTGGCTCCAAAGTGTTTGTTATCGTAATAGTTCTGTCTTCTTCAGTTGTTCTAATTTACTTCTTCTTTTTTTTTTACAACAAATATTTTAATAATTGGTATTTGCATAGAATGGGGGGAAATTATCTTTCCATGTAGATAGCACGCGGGTGAGTTTGTACATCAAATAATACCCAACATTAACATTATCAGCTCATCAGCTGACATTGATGAATGTCTATTAGTGAATGCCAAGCTTCAGAAAGTCTTGTTGCATTGTCTTTAGCTGATAAGCTTCTCTCTCTCTCTCTCTCTCTCTCTGAGATGAGACACAGTGACAGGGTCTCACATATCGTCCCCTGATCTCACCTCATGCTGCATTTTCAAAGTTCACCACTGACAGCTCTCATAATGTCATGTTTTGACTGCTGTGCATGTGGCGCTTGTCGTTATTAAAGCCAGTTGTTTCTCAAAGTGGGGTCCAAGGACGCCCCCAGGGGTCCTTGAGGGGGTTCCAGGGCCCAGGTGGTCCCCAGCTAAATTAGTTGATATATTAATATCAGTTGTTTGACCGGGTATCCGGAATGCTCACCTTTCCCCGCCGACCTCATGCAGAGCGCTCGGTGGGGCGGTTCTTGTATTTGTTTTACTGAGAATAAAAATAAAATAGGCCTACCTTGGGGGGGGGGGGGGGGGGGGGGGGGGTCCTGCGGCCCAATGCACATTAATTTGAGCGTCCTTGAGATGAAAATGTTTGAGAAGCACTGGTCCATGGTACTGTCCATTTAATTGTTAATCTTTACATATTGGCTAAGGCTACCACACACACACACACACACACCTCATCTTGCCTATGATAGCGTAATTGTAAACCCCTCCACATGCTAAGACCCTAATCAAGCAATTTCCCCAATTCCAGCCCCATCAAATTGCTCCTTTGGCCGTTGAACTGGGGGAGTTTTGTAGTCCCTTTCTCATGCTAATGTGGCCCATTCAGCATCTCTCTGTGAGGTTATTTGTTGTGAAATAAATCCCCTTGTTTGCCTCCTGCATGTATAATTGATATTCTCGCAGGGCTCTTTGTTTGGGCGACGGAGGGCTGAGCGAGCGGATCTGCACTTTGGAGATGTCGAAGGAAGACGGGAGACGCTGCAGCCGTTGTTGTCCTGCTGGTGCTCTGAGATGAGGTTGGTGTCACTAGTGATCAACCCCTGTGCTTATACTTAAAATGTCATACGCCCTACTTGATCGTAGGCTACTACTGCGTCCCACAAAAGCTTCAAAACTCAAAAGTAGAACATCCACGAGCTCCTCTGCTCAACCCTCCACGATATCAAGCGACGGTGTCCCAAATCCCAGATGAAATCTGGTCTCGTATCACAATATGGATATAATGTTGATATATTGTCCATGCAGCCCTAATTTACAGTAAATACTTTACATATATATTTTTTATCTGGACCACTTTTGTTCTGCTTCTATTCCCTTTAAGAGATAAATACATTTATGGTCATTGATTAATCCTCAACGGTGGCCACTTTGCATGAGAACTAATCTCTCAAGACAGATTTCTATGAGAACAGCTACTAAATTAATTAAATTGGTATTCAATGCACATTATCTCCAATGCATCCTTCAGAGTGCCGTGTTGCCCTGCCCAGCAGAGTGTATTCAGCCGCTAGCCGGTCACAAAACATCTGTGCTGTATTGCTGTGTTAATAATTTGATAAACAGCTTATACAAATGGCAAATTATACTCTCCCCCTTGTTTGGCATTTGGAACAGTTGGCTTGCCTTTTGCGCAGTCTGCGGTGCACTGTGCTTTTAGGTTCATCTTGTCTTTTGTGTGCTTGGCTATCCCTCCTTTCACCACCTACTTAGATTATGAAGTTGCGTTTAAGGTTAATTCAAGTTCTCTGAATAATGTTTAAAAAACAACTAGTCACTTAGTGACATGTTTTGGAATAGCCTCGTAGTTCCACCATTAAAACCGGGTTAGCATCTGTGTCTTTTAAGATTTTAACCACTAGAAGCATTATTGTATACTTTGGATATTCAAACATAGCAGATATACCAGCTCATAGCACATCTCTTTGTGCTTGTAGATCTGCTATTTTTATTTTATCGTAATAAAAACTAACAAAAAACTATTATTTTCCCCAAAGTGCATCATTCTAGTGTAAAAGGTTTCAAGTTTTACATGGCATTTCGAAATCACATGTGTGCCGTGCACACACGGCTGCGCGCATGCGTGTGTGTGCACAATTTACAATTTACAATTTAGGCATTTAGCAGACGCTCTTAATCCAGAGCGACTTACATTTAAGCAAGAACAAAAGCATGGGAATACATCACATAAAAGCATCTATCATGAAACATGCGTAAGCTAAGAAGGTAACAGTGGAATATCTATATGATGAAGCTATACATACACTATACATAATAAACTATACATATTCACTACTATGCTATACATATGTACTATGGCGTGCTATGACTATATACAATACAAATATAGTGCTGTCTACATAACATGCTATAAGTCTGTGTCAAATGCTATCTAAGCCAACAGAAATGCTATCTAAGGGGTTAGGGTAAGTGCTATGGGCCATGGGCTATGCACGGTGTAATTGTGTATGTGCGCATGAGTGCAAGCAAGGCAAGCCCACATATTTGTGCATACTATGTGTTGGGGTATATGTAGTAATCATGTGTGAACCTCTTTGTAAGAATATATCTCTTCCCCCTGTGTGTTGTCAAGTGGATAAAATGTGTAGCAATTTAGAGTGAAATCAGGCTACATAAAATGGAATGGAGCATTTGAGCTTCCGTTATTTGCCTTCTTTTCCTGCATTGAAGAAATTGAACACGACGTGTAATAGTGTATGTGGAAACGGCATGCAGTGTTATTGACACTTTTGACAGTAGTTTCACATAGAATAGTCCTTATGAACAATGGATGGGTTGTGGGTGGCCTTCTGTAGGCATTGCCTCTCATAAAGGATAATTATAGTCATTCGAGTTCTATAACTACGTGAAGAACATGAAATGGAATGGAAAACACTAAGGTTACATTGAGTGTAACAGCAGATACGTACTATCTTTCTAGTCTCCCTAGAAATCTCCATAAGTTAATATTCTTGACGGCCCACTATCAACGCAACGTAACACTGTGAGTGATCAAAAAATGCAGAAGAGTAGTGTCTAGAAAACAGAGGAAAACTAATACTGAGATTGTTTTCCCCAAACACATTTCATATAGTGTATTCTTCTTTGGATGGTTGACTGAGAAAATCAGATTCACCATGATGCTGCACTTGTTGTTTATTTGAATAAACATCAGGCTAGTCTCGAGTGGCGTCTGAGAGGACAATGCCTCACTGTGGTTCAAATCAAAAGACTCACAGGTCGGGGACAATGGCCTCTTGTCAGCGCACGCAGATCTTGTGATGTCACGATCTTCAGTGAGTGGATCCATTCTCCGTTTACTCCCCTTCCCCGTGATCGACCTTCCGCAGTGTTTTCGGGGCCAGCTGTTCTGGCCTTGGTGGTGTGAGAGGACACGTCGTTAACGTTATATACCGAGAGCAACATCCCTCAGACTTGACAACCGTGTGTGAGACAGACAGCTATGATAGCTGGGTCTGTGTGGCACTACTGTACACATGGCTTAACCTGAGGACAGATTCTAAAAAAATGTCTTCTACATCCCGACAGTTTTCTGAAAAAGCTATGTTTCTAAGTCAGTCGTTCTTCGATTTTTCAAAATAGCAGACCTACAAGCTCGCGCGCTATGAGCTTGTAGGTCTGCTATTTTTCAATAGCTAAAGCATAGCATAATGCTAACACCAAAATGGGTTAAAGTTGTCAGTCGCCACGACTGATTTCAGTCATTTGGATTCCATTGTTGAACAGCCAAACGTGTCTTTCGATTGGCTTTATCCAAAGGATGATTTATTTTATACTTAGTTGGATGCCAGTGTCGCTTACAGAGAATAGCCGGACCCTCATGGGGGTTGGGTGCATGAGAGCCAGCCAGGGTTCAATGCCCGGACCCTGGGGGTTGGGTGCATGAGAGCCAGGGTTCGATGCTCGGACCCTGGGGGTTGGGTGCATGAGAGCCAGGGTTCAATGTCCGGACCCTGGGGGTTGGGTGCATGAGAGCCAGGGTTCGATGCTCGGACCCTGGGGGTTGGGTGCATGAGAGCCAGGGTTCAATGTCCGGACCCTGGGGGTTGGGTTCATGAGAGCCAGGGTTCAATGTCCGGACCCTGGGGGTTGGGTGCATGAGAGCCAGGGTTCAATGCCCGGACCCTGGGGGTTGGGTGCATGAGAGCCAGAGTTCGATGTCCGGACCCTGGGGGTTGGGTGCATGAGAGCCAGAGTTCGATGTCCGGACCCTGGGGGTTGGGTGCATGAGAGCCAGGGTTCAATGCCCGGACCCTGGGGGTTGGGTGCATGAGAGCCAGGGTTCAATGCCCGGACCCTGGGGGTTGGGTGCATGAGAGCCAGGGTTCATGCCCGAACCCTGGGGGTTGGGTGCATGAGAGCCAGGGTTCGATGTCCGGACTGACCCGTGTAACCTAAGACCTCTGTGTTTACCTGCTTTACTTCAGGTCACTGAGTTTAACCAGTGGTGTAAAGTTACTATGTGCATGTATGTACTCAAGGACTGTACTTAAGTACAATTTTGTGGTATTTTTTACTTTAGTATTTCCAATTTTCAGTACTTTTAGTTCTACTCCATTACATCTCAGAGACGAATATTGTACTTTAACTCCACTAACAATTATTTGAAAACTTTAGTTACTAGTTTTTACTAGTCTTTGTAGATTTGGATTATTATTGCAAAACATACATTAACCAATTCAGTCCTATATACAGTACATTTCAGCCATTTGAAAATAGCCCATCTGCTAAGTTTGCTAAGTTTTTTTTTTAATTAGCCGTTCTGCTAAGTTTAAAAAATATATATAAATGATGAAAACTTGAGTACTTTTGCTACATTAAGTACATTTTGGATTTCAATACTCTTGTACCTTTACTCAAGTACATTTTGAATTTCGGACATTTACTTGTAACAGAGTATTTCTATATCGCAGTATTGATAGATAGATGGATAGATCGATATATTGATTAACTGATCCTACTAGTATACTGATGATGAAGCCAACAGTTGTTTTCTAACTTGGAACGGACCTCAACCTACACACTAATATCCTGAGAGTGTTCATTTAACTCCGGAGCATAATTATGCAAAACTTTATTTTTTGGTTGCATTGGCACAATATCTGGATTTCACAAATTTCAGCAAATAAACCGTGGTGCTGTTCTACGGCTACGATAGTTATCGCAATGATGATCATACCGCAACTTAAAAGGCGTGGAGAAGGACAAAAATAAATGGCCTGCAAATTGGCAGCGGCGAGAGATTTGACAAAGATTGCAAAATGGCAAAACACATCAGAGTTATAATAACGTTGTGAACGGACACTGTCATCATCACCCGACGTGGAACGTTGCCGGTCGACACAAGTTGCGGCTCACAGACAGCCCCGCCGCGCGCAGCTCATTATCTGAGGACCCGTATTCGACATCCAAAGAGCCAACGCTGGCCTGGGGCGGCCCTGGTTGACCTCGTCCTCCAGGAGAGGAGAGGGGCCCCCACGGGGCCACATGTCACGTCCACATTAGGGCATTACTACCCAGTGCTTTATTTGTTTGTGCGAGCCTGCGAGGCGGGGAGAGACATCCTCTCTCTCTCTCTGCTGCCGTCATTTTCCCAGGGTCACACCCCGGTTGACACCGCCGGTGGATTGTGGTCCACGCTTATGTGGGTTTAGTCTTCCAGGTCAAATTATCCTTCAATTTGGAGCGGAATTGGGAATGGCGGCGGCGCGGGGGGGGGGGGGGGGGGGGGGGTAGGATCAGCCCGGGCGCACCGTCTCTCTCTCTCTCTCTGCTCTGTATTAAGCCATCACGGCGATGTAAGGCGAGCTCATATAATGAACCCTGTCACCGCCACCACTGCAGCAATATCCCCACAACACAGCATGCATATTGATTGCAGATTGGAGAGTGCGCCAGCATTGAGTGTGTGTGTGTGTGTGTGTGTGTGTGTGTGTGTGCGTGCACGCTCGTGTATGTGTCTGTGTGCGTGCCGTGCCATGCGTGCGCGCGTCGCCTTTTTTTTTCCAGCGAGGAGCAGGGGGAATCGTGTTACTCTCCGACTGATTAGAAACCTCATGCATAGGAAATCACGGCAGAGACACTGCTCCCCATCTGCCTGCAGTGCAGGTGAAAACAATTTACACATCGGCGGGCTAATGGATACATTCATAGGGAGCACAGGGATAGAGGGAGAGAGAGAGAGAGAGGGATTGAGAGGGAGACGGAGAGAGAGTGAACGCTGGGTGGGTAATGGGCCGGGGCCAATGCAGGCCACTGGCCTCTGGTCAGATGGCCAAGCCAGGGAGCAGCGTATCGCGTAACACATAATCACCAGGGTCAGGGACTAATGAATGCGGTCACAGCCCACCGGAGCAGGTCCTTTTGCCCGCTACTAAAGACACTTGTAAACAATTCGTCTGGGTGAAACACAGCAATAATATGTTGATTCAGCAGGTAATGAGGTGCTTCCTGAATCAATACCCCCCGGGTAACCTCTCTCTCTCTCTCTCTCTCTCTCTCTCTCTCTCTCTCTCCCGTGGCGGACGGGTGAAGAGCATGCACCCCACCCCCCCCCCCCCCATGCCGATGACCTTTCCCGGCAGTAAGGACACGCCGGCAAGTCTGAAGAGGCACTGTGCTCGCGTTGCACAAGGCGCTGAGTGTCAGAACTTTCATTCGCAGGCAGGCAAATGAACAGGCAGGCTCTGCATGCTAATGAGCAGGCAGGCTATTTTCCACCTTTTTTTTTATCTGCACATTATGCTCTTGACTTTGGAGAAGGTGGGAATTAGGTTGGACCTCGGTGTCAGGCCGGGCTGATGGCTCCGCTCAGGAAAAACCGGTAATTGAAGCCGATGTGCTGCCGCCGAGGAGGTCTGAATTTGAAAATAAACAGTTTGAAGCACTGCGCGGCGTCCTTTCTAGAGAGATGACAGCGGGGATGGAAATGCACTGTCTGGGTCCAATGCTGCCGTCGCAGCAGGCGCCACAAAAATACAACTAAAGTAAATTAAAAGACGTGTCCGTCTTTTAAGATAACAATTCCTCTCATCAGGACCTCAGTCAGTGCTGCGTCGATGACAGGAGACATACTACATTCAGAGAGGACAATTAGAAGAGAAAAGAAGAAAAAAAAACCCACTGATGCCTAAATAGCAGAAATAAACAAATGTGCACATTTTGGTTGTTGTTTAATATGGTGACGTAGATCTAATGTCTTTGAAGGGGAAATGTTAAATGACCTCCTGCTGGGTATTTCTGATCACTGCAGAAACCTTGTCATTATTGTTTGTTTATTCGCTTAATGGGAAGGAAGATTAATTAATTGCCAGTGGAAGTCATATTCACGGTCCATTTCCGCTTTTATTAAAGGGGACAGTCACTGACTTCTTGCGTTCAGTGTCAGTCAACATGCAGTAGCGCCAAATTCAGTTTTAAATCACCCACAACTCTGTGGTGGTTATGAGAATCTAATATGTATGGACACCCCCCCCCCCTCTCTGAACTCAATTCCACCCAAAAAACCTGAACTTTTAACATTCAGTAGATATTCTGTGGTCTGGGGTTTTCTGGTTCAAACAAGTGCTCTGATTTTGCCTGTGTACTGTGAGGTAAGAGTCCACAAATCCCATATATGACATGCAGTATAGGAATTTGCCAGCAGATGTCACTGTTTTTGCCTGTTTTCATTGCAGCTCAAAAAGGCTTCAGACACACAGATAAAACCCTAGAAGTTCAGGTTGTGTGGGTGTAATTGAGGTCATAAAACGAGGCGTCTGGACGTGAAAACTGAGGACATTTTTGAATCCTTGTTGTGTGGATTCTTGCTTTGGTTTGACGCCTGTAATATGTACGTGATGTATAATACACAGTCAAATACACACACACACACACACACACACACACACACACACACACACTGTGACTGAATCATCCTCCCACAGAGATCCTTTTAAATGTCATTGATTTGACCATCTTTATGTCAATACTGTATACATTTGCAGTCGTGTATGTGTGCGTGTGTGTGCGTGTGCATGCGTGTGTGTGCGCACACTAAAGGCACGCCTGTGCCTTTTGTGTTTTGTGTGTATTTATAGCTAGCGGCGTGTCGCCACTCTCGCTGTTTATACCTGATATGTTAGCAGTACTTCCAGGATCGTAATTAACGTTTTGAACGAGTGCAGTAATCAAAGCACACTCATAACGACACTAATGGAAGCACGGACGTTCCATGGTCTGGATGGAGTAAACCGAGTGACTGTGTGAAGCATAGACTGTAACAAAAATATGGACAAAGCGTTCTCCAGGTCTGATATGGACTTAAGATGAAGCCTGTCAGTAAATGGCCATCTTTCTAGATCCGTTTGGGTCCAGCTGGCCATTGGCTGGCCCAGACAATGAGGCAGGACTCCCCCCCCCCCCCCCCCCCTTCTTCTTTGTTCGTTTTTATTTTGACTCGAGCGGGGGGGTGGTCCCGATCATAGATTGTAACGGTAGCCATGCCCCTCAGAACATACTCGACTTTATGGTAATTCTTTTAATAAATGGGACCATCATTTTCCAAAAAGAATATTATGACATGAGAAATGAGACTTTAAACTAGTGACTGGAAGCAGAAAGTATTCATGACCATGTTAATTAAGGTAATACAGTCTAGGTGAAGTTGGGCCCAAATACATGGATCTCTATGGAGCTACAGTATGGGTTTTTTTGGGCCCAATGACAGCGCCACAACAGGCCATTATATGAACTTTCAGGAAGTCAGGATTTCCTACTGGCTTCAGACACTATTGGCTTCACTGCCCCCCTTGTGTGAAGCTAGAAAGTGACCGACTGACCCACGGTGACTAGAGGGGTGGGGTCCTCTGGAACCAGATCCAACATTAAGGGACCCGGAAATGGTCTCATCACATATAGAACCAAAGCCAAAATTATCTCTCTCTCTCTCTGTTGTTTTAACTAGTCCTTACCCGTTTACAGATGGTCTTGGGCCTAAAAATTCTTCCCAATAAAATGGACAAATCAACAGGAAGATAACATTTTTATGAGTTTTGGTGATGCTCTATATTGTCTGAATCAACATTGTTTGTGTTTGTTTACATACTAAAAGAGTGACTTTGAGAGCTGTTTTAGCTACAATGTAAGTCAATGAGGAGCATATTTTGAATTATCAATTTCTAATCACTGGAGCAGTTATTTTTTATTTCTTGTCCACATTTGGAGTTGCATCATGGCAAAGTAACTACACAACCCAAACCTCAAAAAAATGTGCTCACACAGTCAGTCACCTGACTGCGGGCGACGACAGCCTGACGTAATTAGTCTATGGGACCCGGCAACTACTGGCGATAGCAGGCGAAGAGGCAACTGTCAAAAAGTGGGTCGGAGGAACGTCGTTCAAAAAAAGTGTTTTATCTTTGGACGACGTCGGTGCTTTGTTTACCCTCCATGTGGAACCTTACAGTACCACCTGTACGAGGTCATACTGTAGGTAATGACAGCAGGAACGCCCACTAGAAGATCTGTATCGCCCAGAGTCACCGTTGTTATCCCGCCGTTGAAACTGTACTGTTGGGGTTGGGATCCTGTAGGAAGCTCTACAATTGTGGTTCCTTAACGATGTGCCTTTAACGATTCGTATATATCATATCATACTATAATTCAGTCAACCGCCGTATCTCCTCATTGCCTACACCAATCACTCCCACTTTTCACACAGGCATTGACCGTATGAATATGGAGGTCTTAACGAAGCCCTTTTTTCGATTTGACACATTAATGATTAATAATGAATTTATTAGTGAATTAACCTCGCACCCTCACACACCTCCGCCCCTTAGCGACACCTGCATCACAGGCCACCATTCTCACCGTTAACCCACTGGCATGCTTCCTCTAGCTACTGCCGCAACACAACAAAGAGTGCCCTATACAATTTGGCGCCGCTGACTGTGTGTGTGTGTGTGTTGCATCCTTTGGCCGTCTTCTCCTACTAAACTACACCGTTTGCACACATCTCACCATGCACAACAGCAACAGCTAGCCTGTCCACACATCAACCACTACTTTGCATTCATATTCATGTCATATTTACAGTACTACGGCCTTCACAGTGACTGGGATATTTCCAACCCCCTCAATGTCCAAACTCGCTGATCTCAGATCTGCTCCACACCACCTCAGGCCCCTCCCCCTCTGGCTGCTGTCCTTTGCACGGACAGGCGATTGAGGCTGGCGAACACTCTACCTTAGTAACAGTAGCCTACGCATCGACACAATTACTACATACAACAAACAACATGCCACGAAGAACAGCCTCAAGGACCCTAGCGCATTCTCCAACGCAGTGTTTCTCAACCTATGTACCACTTTACTGTGCCGTTTGATCTGTCCAGGTGTGCCGCGAGATTTGTCCGAAAGTAACACTTTTCATAGCCTAAAAATATCGGGGCACATCGGCGTTAACGTGCTGCGTTAACCCGATAAATAAATGTGTGTGAGCACGAAAGTGTCCTTCTGCAATCACTGCAGATGTGGCCTCGTCTTCACCTTCCTCCTTCTCGGTGCCCCAATCCGTGCTGCCCCCTGTGGTGTGTGTGTGTGTGTGTGTGTGTGTGTGTGTGTGTGTGTGTGTCGCGAGCGCGCAGGCGTTGCGCTGTGGGTGTCCACTGCATCAGCCTCCCCGGAGGAGCTGCTGCCTCCCTCTTTCAATTTCCAAAGGATTATCAACAACAATGCGATTCCTCAGCAGTTGTGCAAACTTTTCCCACCCTTCTCATCAAACAGCAGCCCCCACACACACACACACACACACACACACACACACACACACACACAGCAGTATCTCATGAGCTGACTGTATGGCGTCCTCATTGGAACCCTTCTCTCTAGCCATCTATACGGTAATCCATTCGTTTACTAGTATTCTGTAGTTACTGACGGGCCGGCACCGGTTCATATACTAACAAAAATAGCAAAACAACCCACCATGAAAGCAAGTTCCAATCTGTTTTCATTGTATTTTGGTGGAATCGTTCCTCTTTCTCGGCTTGAGTACGTACTGTACATACTGTACGTCCGTACCTACGTACGGCGCAGAGACGATGCTGTTTGGTTCATACAGAGATGGTAATTTGTCATCATTGGTCATTGTGTGCACAGATAAGTTTCAGCACAAGCTGAGAGACATGATACATGTATGTCGTTGTTTTGTTTCAATCTTATGCAAATGAACAACCAGCACAGCTTTGAAGAGAGTTTCCTAATTTTAATGCCCGTTGCCAAATGTACAATGCCACAATGTACCACAGAGACACAAACATAGGAATGACAATTTATTAATTTACAAACGTACATTTAGGGGTGGGCAATAAAAAATATATATATATATCGCATCGTGATGAAATGTTGTATACAATATATTGTGATACAGTGAATGCACATTCTATGGGTGGCTGTGGGCGGCTGTGGCTCAGTAGGTAGAGCAGGTCGTCCAATGATCCCTGGGTCGGCGGTTCGAATCCCGGCTCCTCCTGTCCACATGTCGAAGTGTCCTTGGGCAAGACACTGAACCCTACATTGCCGCCAATGAGTCGGTCGGTGTGAGCCTGCCACCATTGGTGTGTGAATGTGGGAAGTGAGGACGCTGGCGTCGACTGTTCGCCGCTTCACCTCCCAATGTATGAATGAATGGACCATTGCAATGGGCCATGATCTCTTGTAAAAGCGCTATAAAAATGTGGATTTGCAGTTCTATACCTTAAAGATCTTGTGCTGTGATCCCCCCCCCCCTAAAACATCAGGTATTATGATTATACTAGGAGGAACATTTCTTTCAAAAAAGTGTACAGAAAGTGTTAAAATTATGTTTTTATGTGGCCACACCCACCAGTTCATTAAGTATGCCTGGTATTCACCTTAGCACCACCCACCTGAACTTAAGCCTCGCCCACAGCTGTTGTATGATAATGGGGGAGGGGTTAGGGTTATGATGTCACTAAAATTTTGTTATTGCGATTGGGCCTTTTGACTCAAAGACTTTCAGCTTTCAGGAAGAAACCAAAAATACACAGGGAAGACATATTTGAATATTATAACCACACCTGGGGGTCTGTTAGAATAATGTTAACTCCATAGACACATAGTACAAAAAGTACAAAAATCACTGCACTCCATCTTTAATTTATACTTTTGTAAAACGACGGTTTCGTTAGCCTAAATGTATACGTATTTTGGTCTAAACTAAATGTAGTGTTACTCCTTTTTCTTTTAGTTTTTGTTACGTTGTACTGTTAAGTAACGTGAACAATATCACAAAAAAAGCATGCAAAAATATGATAATACCATGTGATACTACTTGAAACAATCTGGTGATATTATATTTTTCGCCCACCCCAGCGTACGTTCTGTCAGAGTGATCTAGTAAGAGAGTAATGACACTCCCGTTGACTCTCATTGTAACAATGGAATGCGGAAGTGCTCATTCTATCTCAATGGAATAGTTCCAGCCATAAGAGCAATGTTTGGAACTATCGGCCATAGGCACCCGCTTTGCGGCGAGATCAAAGCGTGTCACCACTCTCTTACTACCTTACTCTGCGTTCTGTATACACTAACATATACATTGACACGGAGGATTGCACGGTGTGCAGGCGTCTTCCATGTTAGTTGTGTTTGCAGACTCATTAGCGGGCCCTGTTGGTGTCTTCAGCACTGAGAGGATGTTAAACAAAGAGCCCATCCTCCGTCGCAGCGCTGCCAAACGCTGAGAGGTGAAGGGCCTGCGGAAACACACCGCTACGCAGTGGTGGGAAAAGTACTCACATGTTTTACTTAAAGGACCACTTCACCACTTTTCAACCTATCTTCATATAATAGGTCCTCACTAACAATCAGTCGGCCGCCCACCCGTGCCGTCGATTAAAATAAAATGATCTATACCTACAGAATGCATTGACAGTTGAGTTGACCATAGTTTATGTTGCTCGCTGTGTGCTGCTGACTGCTGTGCTGTCCCGACCTCGCAGAGCTGCGGGGCCGTGCAGACATCCGCCAGTGAATGTCTGCGAAATTCCACACCAGAGAGAACAGCTAAAACAGTCGCATTTTCGCAAATTCGCACATTCGCCACTGATGTGGAAGCTTGCATTGACTTTACGAGGTTTAAAAATAATATTATTCGCACAAATAAATCACATCGCTAATTTGCCAGTGTGTAAGGACCTTAAAATAGCAAAATTGCACTTAAATACAGTAGTTAAGTAAAGGTACACAGTACATGCCATGCACATAAACCACCTCCTGTACAGCACATGTACATGTACGCCTTTTTCATTTTAATCCCACCGCGGAGCCTCATCCAGGCTGCGAGGTTAAACCATCCCACCTCCCTGCCTCCCCGTCGGCGCGTTGCGATGTGAACTCTCGCAGGCCTCGGGATTACGGGTATACCATTCTGGTTATTCTTCATTATACCAGAGAGAGAACACTACCGAACACCCCCTCCCCCCTTCCTTGAAGATGGAGAAACACATCATGAATTCAGTCAGTTGCCCGTATGCATGCACAAGGGGGTGCACACAAACATACAGAAGTGTGTGTGTGTGTGTGCATGTTTCTCTGTGCATTCAAACACAAACATACACAGGCTATAGCAGAGAGGACCTAATTAAATGCAGACTGTGTGAGTGCGTGCGTGCGTGCGTGCGGACCATCCATCGTGTAACATGAGCCGACCAGCAGCAGTTCATCTCGGCCAATTAAATGCGACATCAAAGCTCCGGGGGGACTTGCCATGAAAGGCGGGGTTCAGAGGCGGACGTTGTTGTGTGTGTGTGTGTGTGTGTGTGTGTGTGTGTGTGTGTGTGTGCGCGCGTGTGCGTGCGTGGTGGCGGTCAGCGAATCAGCACATCGCCCCCCCGCTGGGATCCGCCAACACATCGAAAGAGCCTCCCAGAATGTCACCTGACCACCAGGACAGACCGTCTGATCATCCCCATGTCTGCATCTGACTGAACCCCATGCAGGCTTCTGAAATAATACAGCCACAAAATATATCTGAACCCCCCACCAGCTAAACAGTTGGGCTGCTTCTTACTGCTCTTTTCATATATATATATATATATACTGTATATAAAATATCTTATGATCGTAGTATGTTATGATACTATAAGCCACCAAGTCTCTGTCCACTGGGGCCTAGTGGTCCAGGCACATGCCACATTAATAGGCTCAGGCCTGACAGCGTGTCGCGTGTTCGAGTCCCGTTCACGACGACCTTTGCTTGCATGTGTCTCCTCGTCTCTCCCTCCCTCGTTCCTGTCCACCCCAGATTCGGGGTGTGAGCTTCAGACCCCTCGGTGGAACGGGCCAAACGCCAATTGGGATGGACTCTGACGCATCCCGACACCTGAGGCGGAGGCATCGGTTCTAGGCTTCTCTTGCTAGCGCCTAAATGGACTCCTTGAATGATAGGCAGGACTTTGTGAGATGTTTGTGCTGGGTTTCGCGTGGCGTTCAATTGACATTTTCAAGTGCAAGGCTGCAAGCCCCCTCGTCTCGTTCTGTAGAGACTACGCGTTTGTTTGATTTGTTAACATTTCTGTTGTAAATCACATTTTGAACTGACTTAGTCAAGGCGAACTCGAACATGAGTTCACCTTTATCTGCAGTAGCAGACCCATCTCTTTGGAGCGGTGAGCTGCAGCCGTGCCGCGCCCGGGAATCATTTGATTAGTCGATTTGACCCCCCAATCCAACCCTTGATGCGGAGTGCCAAGCAGGGAGGCATTGGGTCTCATTTTGACAGTCTTTGGTATGACCCGGCCGGGGATCGAACCCCCGACCTCCCAGTTTCAGGGCGGCCACTGTCTGGTCACCATAGTCTCTTTAGCAGGATCTGTCAGTATCATTGGCCTAAACATACTGTTTTTGGCCAATGTTTTTGGATATTCCAGGCGACAACGTCTGCGTTCATCGATGCCCGTTTGAAAGTACCACTCTACACACTGTATGGTTATGTCTGAGTAATAGTGAACTATATATTATATATATATATATATATATATATATATATATATATATATATTCTCCATTCATACTGTCTTTTTATTGGCTAACCCTAACCCAAATTAGCAAATAAAGAAAATGCATCTGGCTTAAAATTATCTCTGTGACTTCACTGAATTCCTCAGACCCCGAGTTTTAGGTGTGTTATCCCCCCCTGTAATACAAGGCAAAAACAAACAACGTTTGAAATCACTTTCATGGTGTCTGAGATGGAATTAAGGCGAGGAATCCGTTGGCCAAAAATAATTGCACTTCATGCCTGCAGCCCTGTTGTAAACACTGAATAACACGGTGGTCGATTTACATTATTTTCCAAGGAATCCTGTAACCCCGTTGTTCTCAACCAGTGTTCCTTGAGGGGGTTCCAGGTGGTCCCCAGCTAAATGATGAAGAGTTGGTAACCAAATGGACCCTTGTCGATCCTGAGAGCGTAAAATTAAGTTTCATTTTACACTCTCAAGAGTTACAGTACATCATGCATTTATGAAGTTAATTTACAAGAAGTTTGTTTGTCTGTTATCTCATGGATGGTACCACAGTACACCAATACAGCATCGGATTGTTATCCAACGACAACCAAATATCCTTTCGTTTTGGGTCATCAAATGGTGGTCCGTGGCTCAAATGCCAAATGAATAATGGGCCTTGATATGAAAAGGGTTGAAAAGCTGCTTTAACCCATGGGTGACTCTACACCAGGGGGGCAGTGAAGCCAATAGTGTCTGAAGCCAGTAGGAAAGCCTGACTTCCTGAAAGTTCATATAAAAAAAACCCATAGCTCCATAGAGGTCCATGTATTTGGGCCCAACTTCACCTAGACTGTCCCTAATAAACATGGTCATGAATATTTTCGGCTTCCAGTCACTAGTTTAAAGTCTCATTTCTCATATCATAATATTCTTTTTGGAAAATTATGGTCCCATTTATTTAAAAAAATGACCATAAAGTCGAGTATGTTCTGAGGGGCGTGGCTACCGTTGCAGTCTATGATCGCGACCCCCCCCCCCCCCCCCGCTCGAGTCAAAATAAAAACCAACGAAGAAGAAGGGGGGAAGTCCCCCAGTCGTTGTCTGGGCCAGCCAATGGGCCAGCTGGGCCCAAACGGATCTAGAAAGATGGCGATTTACTGACAGGCTGACGTTCATATCAGACCCGGAGAACGCTTTGTCCATACACACACAGTATATCCCATGGGTGACTCCACACACACAGTCTACAGTATATCCCATGGGTGACTCCACACTACACAGTCCTACAGTATATCCCATGGGTGACTCCACACACACAGTCTACAGTATATCCCATGGGTGACTCTACACACAGTCCTACAGTATATCCCAGAGAGGAGATGACTCGTGGGCTTGTGGGTCTGCTACCCCCCCCCCCCCCCCCCCCCCCCCCCCGACGTGCGACGGGAGATATATAAACCGTCAGGCTTGAAGGACTTCCCAGCCCTCTCCATCCCAGCCATCGCCATGCACTGTGTGTTGGCTGAGCCCAGGATGGGTTTCCCTCCCCGGGATTAGGAGAGGTCAGGTCTGGAGTGCTGCCACTCTCCCTCTCAGCAGCCAAACCGCCGCTCCCTCATTATACCTGAGGAGAGACAAACCCATTACCCATGGTGCACTAGGGCTCTCTCTCTCTCTCTCTCTCTGGGACAATCCTCTGCTCCTTCCCTCTTTCGTCTCCCTCACGCCGTACGTACATACGTACGTATGGGGTGGGGGGTTAGGGGGGAGTGGACTGTTTATGGTGGCCTGCCGGGGGGGGGGGGGGCGTTGCAGAATGACGCCGTGAAACAAAATAATGCGTTCCTGTGTCCAATCCAGGGCACAAAACATGCGTTTTAAATATTTGACGTCACGGAGGAGAGCACTTGAGGGCTCTTTCTCTTTCTCCCTCTGGGTCTTTCTCTGTCTCTGTATCACTTCCTCTCTTTCTCACTCTCGCGTGGCTGCGTGTTTGTATATTTATCGTAGGTCACACGGGTCTGTGTGTGATGCACGGTGCAAAGAGACCTATAGCCCCCTCCCTTATTAATCATTCAACCCAAAGCGCCTTTGTTTCATGCATGTACATTTATATTTATATATTTCTTTATTCCCCCTTGGCATAACCCAATTAGCCATTATGTAATTTATTTTTCCAGGCCCCGGCCATGTTGATTATAGTGTCCGCAGTGTGTTTTGAAAAGGTTGTGGTTCTTTGGTGAATTGGAGGATGATTAGCGCGGCGGCGAATCTCCTTCATTGTCAATATGTTAATTAACGGTGGGTGCAGTGGTTAAAAGCACTGGTATAACCTCACACGAGCTTCAAATGTAGCCACTCTCTAAATTGCTTGCCGTGGGTTTCTTTGAAAGGCTATATTTAATTAAATGCCGTACAGTAGCCATTTCGGAGGCTAATGGAACTTACATTATATGTAAGAGATCTGGTGAGGAGTCACTTAACCGTCCATTACGACTCCGGTTTGAGCGCCGCGCCACGCCACTGTGTTTTCTTGATCGCCACGCATGCACCACGTGTGCAAATGACCGGGATTAAATCGGCACTCTAAATGTCATTTGGCAAAGATAACGTGAATGGACGTGCGTGTCATTTGTTAGCAAAATTATTTGAAGACGTGAGGGAAATTCATAACTGTTATATTATTACTCTCTAAAATTGGTATATATATATATATGCATTAAATCTGTGGTTTTAAACCAGTGGTCCTTGAGGAGGTCCCACGTGGTCCCCAGCTAAATGACGGAGAGTTGGTAACCAAATGGACCCTTATTAGATCTCGAATGAACATGAACCCTCAGGGTCCATTTGGTTTCATTTTACACTCTCAAGAGTTACGTTATTGTTAAACAATCTGCATTGCTTAATTTACAAGAAGTCTACACAGTTAGAGAATGTAGAAGAATTGTTACTTTGATCGACATTTGCCTGTTATTTCCTAATGCTATACCAACGGCAATACAGCAAGGCATTGTGGGCAAAATCTTATCCAACGACAACAAAATATTCTTTAGTTTTTGGTCTGAGAGGCTAAATCCCATCAAATGGTGGTCCGTGCGTGGCCGAATAACTAACAGGCCTTGATGTGAAAAGGGTTGAAAGTATAACCCCACTATATTATGGACACACTTGATCTCTCATAATCATTCTGAATCGATGTCTAAAAAAATGTATAATAATAACAATCATGTAGTATACAATATTCTCAATGTTCTGAAAACAAAAGCTGAATTATTTGCATCACACATTATAAGATTAGCAGGAGGGGAGAAATAAGACGACTTCAGAGAATCTATGAAAATAGACTGAGTGGCTCTTCAGGACCACTAACAGAGTACAGAGCCATCTAGTGTTACACTCCACAAAACAATAGGCGGCTTCAGTGCAGTCATCATATCCCCTACTATGGATACAGTACGCAATATAACACATGCTACTGTATGCTGGATGCGCTCTTGCTTAATTACATGTTACATTGCTTGCATTTAAACGTGCATTTAACAAATAGTCTTTGGACATTAGAAACCAACATTAACAACGTTAACCAGCCTACACAGTGATAATATAACTGTTAGTCACATATGTTTTTTTATTTTTAGGTATGACTAAATCATATAGATAAATACTGTAGCCTGTAATACAGTGGTTTTCAACCAGTGGTCCTTGAGGGGGCTCCAGGTGGTCCCCAGCTAATTGATGGAGAGTTGGTAACCAAATGGAATGGACTCTTATAGATCTTTAACTCTTGAGTGTGTCAAATGTTACGCTCTCAAGGGTTACATTATTGTTAAAGATCTGCATTGCTTAATTTACAAGAAGTCTACACAGTTAGAGAATGTAGAAGGATTGTTATTTCCGTCAACGTTCGCTGGTTATCTCTCCTATAGTACCACATCAATACAGCATGGGATTGTGGACAAAATCTTATCCAACGATAATAAAATATTGTATTTCGTCTGTGGCTGAAATACAGACTAAATTATGGGCCTTGATATGAAACTGGTTGAACTTTGTTGTATATAACAGAATATAGTTTTAGGTATGAGAATAAATCATACCCAGTTGCTGTATATTATAATTCATGTGTGTATTTTCCTTTTCCTTATTGTCAAAACGCTGCCTTGACTCACCAACAAGCAAGCATGGAGGTGTTTCAAAACTTGGTTAAGGGTGCCCCCTCCTGGTCAGAGACGGCACTAGGATGGTTTATGGGGAGGCTGTGGTTTCTCTTGTGATTCCTAAACGCATGTCGATTCCCTTTTAAAAATGAAAAGAAGACACCCAGTCACACGATAAGGAGAAGGCCCCGATGTCATGTTCCTAAATAAATGTAATTACCAGTATTCTATTTCAAATATTATTACCGGTAGTTGTTTTCCAACTGTAAGTTGCAAGGGGAGGTATATTAAACGCAAAAGTGTTGCCGTATAAAATAATTAGCATTTTGCAATGTAGAATTCAGGCAAAAGACGCTTTCGTGGCATTTTTTTAGGAATATGTATTTCCATAGGCCTACATTTTATTTAAAACAAACACAGACACACCGATATACATCATCATCAACAGTGTTCGGGGCAGCAGCATATTCAGCATATTGGCTGAAACATAATGTGTGTGTGTGTGTGTGTGTGTGTGTGTGTGTGTGTGTGTGTGTGTGTGTGTGTGTGTGTGTGTGTGTGTGTGTGTGTGTGTGTGTGCGTGTGCGTGTGCGTGTATTATTTTGCAGGCTAGGTTGGAGCATCGCATCCATCCATCCATCCTTCACGCTGCTATACAGCGGTCACTGCAAGCTGCATGTTCTGCTGTGTTCATCATCGGCATTGGAGTCTATGAGGTGAGTAGAAACTGTAATGACGGTGGACAGCGAGCCCGGGCGCCGCCTCGCTGCACGGTGAAATCAGCTGCTCCGTAAGGCCCCCTAATTGCTTAGCAACAGTGTTCCAGGGCCTCTCATTTGAGATCAAGAGTTTAGTGGACTGAAGACGACCGCTTTGGAGAAATAGAGCTTGTGCTATTAGATAAGACGGCGAGGAAATGGGTTCTATCTCCCACTTCCTCCGTGCCCTCCCGCCACCCAAACCCCCCCCCCCCCAATATACTCTCTCTATCTCTCTCTCTCTCTCTCTCTCTCTCTCTCTCTCTCTCTCTCCTTTCTCTGTCTCCCCCACTCCCCTCCCCACCCACCTACCCCCACCCCCCCCATACACGCCTCTCTCTCTCTCTCTCTCTCTCTCTCTCTCTCTCTCTCTGTCTCTCTCTCTCTCTCTCTCTCTCCCCCCCCCCCCTCCCCCTCCCTCCGACCCTTCCCTCCCGGGATGATTAGGTTTACCTTTCAACATGGCAGCGTGATGTATTCAGTTCACCAGATTATTTTCCTGTCATCTCAGTTAATTGAATTCTGTCCATCACATTTAGATGTTTTCGCATTTGCATAAAGGTTAGAGTGGTGAAGAGTGTCAAACTTCAATTTAGACAATGTCACTCAAATAAATGCACCGGCCCCTCTCTCTCTCTCTCTCTCTCTCTCTCTCTCTCTCTCTCTCTCTCTCTCTCTCTCTCTCTCTCTCTCTCTCTCTCTCTCGCCCTACCCTCGTCCGTCTCTCTTTTCTCTCAGAGGTGGGTATTTATTTATGGAGTCGGTCTGAATTTAAATAGATCTGGGTTTCCTGGGATGTGCATGGTGACTCTCCATATACATGTAAATATGAGTCTGAAAATGACCGGATGGCTCTCCGTTACGAGGATGGCTTTGGGGGCGCGCGTGTGTGTGTGTGTGTGTGTGTGTGTGTGTGTTTAGTAATTTCCGTGTGTCCACAGAGGGTCAAAAAGGGGTGTTATTTCCAGCGGCCTCGCGGTCGTGTCGGCCGGTCGGCCTCTGACCCAGAGAGTGTGTGGGCATCGCCACTCTGGGTGGAGGACGGGGGTCACGGCTCTGTGAATAGCAGCTCCTACTCATTGTCAAGTGCCAGTGCGGCGGCCAGCCTCCCAATCACAAGTGTCGTATGAAAGCCTATATAGATTCACGCGGGGAGCGGTGGCACAGCACAGCACAGCGGAGCACAGAGCACCGATATCCCATTCAGGCCTATATGACATCGAAATAAAAAATATATAAAAAAGAAAAAATCTAAATCATGACAATTTTCTGAAAGATCTTAGGCGACATTTTAACGATTCTTCAAAAATAGCAGACCTACAAGTTCATAGCGCGCCACTCGGTGGCGCACTATGAGCTTGTAGATCTGCTATTTTTGCAATAGCTAAATTATAACATAATGTTTAAAGGGGTTCCCTGCCCAAAATGGGATATACCCAAATGTCACGTGCACAGTAGTGGCACATACATACATACATTACATACAGTACATACCTGTACCTTCACACGCCGTTCCACGCACGGCGGGTACGCACACGCAAACGATCACACAGGACCGCTATAAACACTCAAGAATTTTAAATACACAAAACGCGCCCGCTCTCTCCATTGAGATTTTGAAGCGGTGTGTCTCTCTCTCTCTCTCTCTCTCTCCATGGCAGGCAATCTGTTAACGCACTGAGACCTGAATGCCGATTCTACGAAAATGTCTTCTAAATCCTAAGCGTTTTCTAAATCCTAAGCGTTTTCTGAGCAGCGCAAGTGTTTCTCAAACATTTTCACGTCAATGGACCTCCACATTTTCTATATGTATTTGGCTGTCGACCCCCTTTTATTTAGTTCCAGGAACCCCCCCACGGAAGCAAAGACTTTAGTTAAAATTGTTCGCTTTAGAATACTGCATGTATACAAAGAGATATTCAAAGATTATCCAAACATTCTCACTTTTATTTTTTCTAAGAAATGTACAAGCTCACAGCGTGTCATGAAGTGACGCGCTGTGAGCTTGTATATCTGCTGTTTTTTTTTTTTAATAGCCAAAGTATAAATATATATAAATGATACGGATGCTTTCCCCGGTCTTAGCGGGTTAAATGGTTGGGACTGACAGAGGGAAAACGGGACATAATAATAACATGTCACACAATGAAAACATACAAGAGAGGCAGAGAGAGAGAGAGAGAGAGGGGGGGGGGGAGAGACAACCACCCAACCAACCAAGCGGGCTTCCCTGACAGCCAAGGAGACCCGCAACAGGCCAATTCACATTTAATAAGTGTTCCCGGGAATATCCAATTATGTTTGCTTTTGAAAAATTGATTCATATGTCTTTAGTGGCAATTTTCATATTAGCCCCCCCCCCCCCCCTTTCAAAATAAACATCTATTAGGTTTTTTGTGTATCGCGTCGCCGACAGCACGATGCGAACCGGAGCTCAAATAAGAGCGTGTCAGTTAGTCAATAAAATGGGAGCGCGAGAAGCAGAGATGACGGACAGATTAGAGTGCTTATCTCCTTTCATCGACTCCTGAATGCCGGCTGAATTGAAGGTCAATATCTGAGGATTCTCGGAGCCGAGCAGGTGTCTGGAGAGTATGGATTGGCTGGCACTCGCGCCTCCCTCTATCCCTCTTTGTGGGGCCGAGACAGGGACCGATTCAAAATCTGTCCCTCTTTGTGGGGCTGAGACAGGGACCGTTTCAAAATCTGTCCCTCTTTGTGGGGCTGAGACAGGGACCGATTCAAAATCTGTCCCTCTTTGTGGGGCTGAGACAGGGACCGATTCAAAATCTGTCCCTCTTTGTGGGGCTGAGACAGGGACCGATTCAAAATCTGTCCCTCTTTGTGGGGCTGAGACAGGGACCGATTCAAAATCTGTCCCTCTTTGTGGGGCTGAGACAGGGACCGATTCAAAATCTGTCCCTCTTTGTGGGGCTGAGACAGGGACCATTTCAAAATCTTTTTCAAGGTCCCCGGTCCTGTACATCAGTGGTTTTCAACCAGTGGTCCTGGGACCACCAGTGGTCCTTGGGGGGGTTCCAGGTGGTCCCCAGCTAAATGATGGAGAGTTGGAAACCAAATGCACCCTTATAGATCTTTTAAGATCTTATAGATCTTTACGCTCTCAAGAGTTACATTATTATTAAACATCTGCATTACTTTTTTTCCCCCGATTCTTGAAACATGTTGAAGTGGTCTGTCTGTCTGAGGGTTTTATACTATCAATTATGTTGATCCAATGAAAAGTATCAACGCTCTAAGTAAACAAACAGCAGAGGGTGCTGTTTTTCCTTGTTTTGCCCATGGGTTCCCAGATTGCTGAGTAAATAACATTGCTATCCGGTGGAGCACAGATAGTTAATTTTTTTCCCCCCTTCATTTTCTGCAAAGTAACTGTTTTGGACTTGGCAACGGTGAAGATATTCCAGTAGTATACCGTCCCATCTCTTCTGTTCCTATACCTCCAAATTTCTTCTCTCCCTCGTTCTTTGCTTACAGATGACACAAGCTCAGGTGTGCGTGCGTGCGTGCGTGCGTGCATGCGTGCGTGCGTGCGTGCGTCTGGGGGGGGGGGGGGGGGGTGTTGCATT
The DNA here is from genome assembly GCF_964188405.1 of Protomyctophum parallelum. NCBI lineage: Eukaryota > Metazoa > Chordata > Actinopteri > Myctophiformes > Myctophidae > Protomyctophum > Protomyctophum parallelum. Next base: position 37,614,626 of record NC_139718.1, on the reverse strand, counting down.
CCTTTTCTGATTCTAAATTAGCCCATTCAGGACTGAGGCTCGATTCTAAAAGAATGTCTTCTAAAACAGTTTTCTGAAAATCCTATGTTTCTATGCCAGTGTTGCTCAACCTTGTTTTCATGTCAAGTACCCCCCAGAATTATCTAATATTTTGCCGCGGACCCCCATCTGAAATTATGTTGTTCCAGGGACCCCCCCCCCCCAGAAGCAAAGATCCGAGTTAAAAAAAACATTCGCGCTGAAAGAATATATATTCAAAGATTTGCACCACATTTTTCAAAATAGCAGATCTGCTATTTTCCAAGAGCTAAAGTATGACATAATGCTCACAGCAGCAAAAGGGGCCTCCCGTCCTGAATAGGTTAGAGAGGAGAGAGGAAAGACGGGGAGGCGATAAGTACAGAAGGCGATGGCATCCTTTCCTTTCAATGGACCATCTGTTTACAGCCCCTTTTCAAGGCTGTCCGTTATTGATTACATCTCTATTTCTCTCCCACACTCAAAAAAAGAAAAGAAAAAGAACCCCCTCCCCCCTCTCCCCCCCCCCCCCCGCCCCACCATCACCTCGGATAAAGAACTATTTCAAAACTTATTCAGACGGTGTGTGGAATTTATTTTTTATCGCGTTAACATTTTCCGCCGATCCGTATCGCGGCGGCGATGATGAACGCGAAGGCTGTTTCTTGCCGTTGGAAGACTGATAGGCCCTCTCTCTCTCTCTCTCGTTTTATGCTGTTTTTAAACGGTGGCGTTTTGAGTGCTGGACCCCCGTTATGAATCCAATATCTCACGTACAAAATAATACAATCATATATATAAAAAAAAAAAACAACAGTGGACAGCGGATTAAAAACCAACATTGGCTGGTGGGAAGAAGAAGAAGCAGGCAAGACTCCAGGATGCAGGGGTGTGTGTGCGTGTGTGTGTGTGTGTGTGTGTGTGTGCGCGTGTGTGTGTGTGTGTGTGTGTGTGTGTGTGTCTCGGCCGGGGCGTGACACAACCGCAGGCAGAGGGGGAGGAGAGCTTGGCCACAGGGTTTCCGTTGCATGGAGGTTGGTGCTCGTATATTGAAGGGCCTTGTCCAGCGTGTCAGAGGGCCCTCTCGGCTACTCTCCATCTCAGACAAAGCTGCGGTGAAGGGGCTCACTCCAACAGAACATGGCTGCTGGGAGAGAGAGAGAGCCGCAGCAGAGAGCCGCAGCACACAGCAGCAGCGCCACTCCAGACCCACAACAACTCCCCCCCACACCCCGCAGCAGCAGGAGGAGGAGGATGGAGGCTAATCTCCGGCACAGAGTCCACTCCCCAGGCTGCCCTGACACCCTCCACCCTCCACCCTCCACCTCCACCACCACCCACACCATGTGTGCAGCACCATCCCTCGGGGAAGGCCATATCTGACCTTATCTCAGGTCGGTGCGCGTCCGAGCCGTGCAGCTGTCTGGGAGAAAAACGGAAAAAAGACGGAGCACGAAAATATCCCCTTCATGTGGTGGGGGGGGGGGGGGGGGGGGGGGGGCGAGTGGAAATTCAATATCACAGCAATCTTATATACACAATGCTTGGATCGAAAAACGGGGGGGGGGGGGAGTTAGCACGTCTTAGGAAAGACAGCAGAGAGAACTGCATTGAGCGATTTTTATTTTATTTATTTTTTACGTTTTTTACGGGGTTTTTTTACGTTTTCTTTCGCATTGAGCGATTTTTTATTTTATTTATTTTTACGTTTTTGTCTGAATAAAGCGATCTTGACCCCCCCCCCCCCCCTCCCGACGAATTGAATAGAATCATAAGATGGGAGTGGATTTGTTTTTGTCCCGCAAATTACGGGGGGGGGATTCATATTCACAGCATGGTGAATAGTGCACTTTATTTGTGCGTGTGTGTACAGTATATCCCATTCTGGGTGGGGAGCCCATTTTGGTGTTAGCACTATGTTATGCTTTAGCTATTGAAAAATAGCAGATCTACAAGCTCATATCGCGCCACCGAGTGGCGCGCTTACGAGCTTGTAGGTCTGCTATTTTTGAAACGAAGAATCGAAGACGACTGACATTTTTAGAATCTGATCTCGGGTCAGAATGGGGTTAATCAGGCCAGTGTGTGTGTCCAGTGGAAACCTCGTATGAATCTGATCTCATGTCAGAATGGGGATATATATGCATCTGTAATGTAATTGTTGCCATATATATCTATTCATGCCCGGCAAAGTTGCGAAGCTCATCCTTGGCTTTTTTATTTCCGCGGACGCCGTCTTTGGCCTCCTCTGCTCCACGGGAGATCCTATAGCGCGCGTCAGAAGCTTCACAAAGAGCCGCTTTAGCAGGCTCTTTTTTTTTGTTGTCGCTCGTAACGACTTTCTTTCTTTCTTTCTTTCTTCACATTCCAAATATGTTTGGTTCAGACCCGGTGGCCTTGATGGACAAGGTTTCATGGAATCAATCAGGCGCCGCTCTCTCTCTCTCTCTCTCTCTCTCTCTCTCTCTCTCACAGCAGATCTTAGTGTGGTTTAACCCATTCTGAACGGGCACCCATTTTGGTGTCAGCATCATGTTGTGCTTTAGCTATTGAAAAATAGCAGATCTACAAGCTCATAGCGCGCCACCGAGTGGCGCGCTACGAGCTTGTAGGTCTGCTATTTTTGAAAAATCGAAGAACGACTGACATTTTTAGAATCTGATCTCAGGTCAGAATGGGTTGATCAGACCAGTGTGTGTCCAGTGGAAACCTTGTATGAATCTGATTTCAGGTCAGAATGGGTTCATCAGACCAGTGTGTGTCCAGTGGAAAACCTCGTATGAATCTGATCTCAGGTCAGAATGGGTTAATGTTGGCCTTGTCACCATTGTGCTTTTTGAGAAATAAACCTCATGTGACTCGCGCCCGGGATCCAAGTTTCTTTTCTGCAGGTTCGTTTTGTGTAATGTGGATATCGGCGGTGGGAGTGTGGGGGGTACTGACAGAGAGAGAGAGAGAGAGAGAGAGCAAGGCTGAGGTCTATTGTTTACACTGATAATGGATACCTAGTTCTTTTGGAGTATTATTTTTATTTGACTCAGACAAATGTGTTCAAATAATACTAATAATATCGAAGCCCGCTTTGACTCATTCACCTTTTCATTTGATACTGTACATTTCACACGCAGGCAGAGGCTGTCCTTGTCGTGTGAGCACATTACATGGCAATTCATCTATGCTGTCAGTATTTATTCTCCCTTTGTTTTCACAGAATCTATCACTTCTAGAGTTTGCAGAAGACAATAGAATAGAACCCTAGTATACTTTAGAGCTCTATATTTAGTCCGCTCCTTTTTTTCCCCCTTCTCTACACCAAATTGCTTTTGCTTGTAGATCTACATTTCCCCCCCGAATGTACACCCTATAAATGTACACTATAGGGTTCATAGCGGTTAATAATGCTGGAAACAACATATATATTTATAAAAAAAATAAAAAAAGATTGAACTCCACAAGAGATAATGTTCAGAGAAGGTCTACGCGTGTTCTTTTGTTTTGTTTTGTGTTCATGGCGATGATGACGCGCGTTGCTCTTTTGTCATGTGGGGAGCGTCGTTGGGCGAGGAAGAAGCAGTCGGGGCTGTTTCACGGCATACGGGCATATTGTGCTGCGAGAGGAGCGCCATCAATGTCTACAACCCCTCTCCCAGCTTTAGTGAAACAGAAACATCTGCCTGTGGGTTTTTTTTATGGCCCGCAGCATATGTCCCTTCTTTGGCGACAAAAGCTGGGCCGAGGCTCTCAACGCTGTTCCCCATCCCCTAGTCCAAACATACATCTTTAGATACCTGTCAGCCTTTTATTATGCCCCCGTCCTCTGTCGCCGCAGATAAGGGAAGTTAAAGTTTAATGAAATGCAGCCCGGCTACGGAGGTCCAGCCTTTCATAATTTGTCACACGGGGGCCCGGCCGGGTGCTGGGAGCCCTCTGCTATGTAAACACGGAGAGGGGGAGGCAGTGCTCACGGCCATTAGTCCCTAAATGACAGCACATGGAACGCTGAATGGCAGAGATGTCACTCTGGCTGGCGCTCTCTCATATTTCAGTTGCTGCCGTGCACACGTCCGTCCGCGCGCCACTCTGTGGGACCCCTTTAAAACAAGACGGGGAGAACGCCGAAATGTGAACCGAGAAATTCTAATAAATCCCCGCCGCGGGGCATGTTTATTTTTTTGTTTGTTTGTTTTGTCTGCCCCGGTGAAATTGGACCCAAATGCAGCTATTACGCGTCTGTGAATTTGAAAGGTAATTCAGACCACGGTGTTTCTTTCTCCTCCGCAACGTTGTAATGCTTAAATCTGTGCTCTTTCGCATGCTGCTGGAAAATTTGTAAAATAGCCAATCTGCAAGCTCACAACGCGTTGCATCCACGACGCGTTGTGAGCTTGCAGACTGGCTATTTTACAAAGAATAATTCAGCACATTCTGAACTGGCCTTTTTTATATATAACACTGATAAGACTTGTGCTCCGGCTGTGTGCCCGGCCGGTGTTATAATATAGCCTTGGATGGGGGAGAGAGAGAGAGAGAGAGAGAGAGGCGGCTCCACAAAATGGCTGTGGTTACAGCATGTGATAAATGTCTAAGCTTTTCCAAAAGCAAGCCCTGCCTGCAGTGGTTTGACACTACCCTGTAACTCAGAGGAGGGACCGCAGCACTCTCCCCCTCCCCTCCCCTCTGCTCAGACTCGGCTCAGCCCAGCAGCACCTGGGGCCTGGAGTGGAGAGGACATGACACACTCCTGGTCTCAAGCACCGGGGCCAACTGCTCTGCTTTGCACCCGACACCTCCCCATATACCCTAATGAACGCGCCAAGATGAGGCTCGCCTCGGCAGCGCCCGCAGCTGTGTTGCGTCCGTGGTCCAAGGGCGGAGGTGTAGCACACGACGTCACTGGACTGAAGTGTCCTACCGACCGACCGAACCGACCGACTTTCACCGTGCACTACTGCCGCCGCGGTGCTGGAATATGGACAATTATGTTGTACCTATAATAGCTAATATTGCTAACGTGTGACAATATTCTGGGGATGTGTGAAATCTCCATTATTCAGTTCATTGTACGACCTTCAACACCAGGAAAAGACCACATCGAGGCTATATAACATACACGATATTATGATCCCAGACGATATCTATAGTCTCGTGTCACAATATTGATAATAAATCAATATGTTGCCCAAGTCTGCTGCTTAATCGTGTATAGTGTATCCTGTAGCGTGTGTGGGGCTTTCAGATTGAAAAAAACAAAAACAAGTTAGGCTAGTGTAAGGCCACCTTTAGCAAGAACAACACATGGTATACCGTAGAAAAATAGCCATCAAGGAGTTAATAATCTAACATCCGTAGAATGTGTACAATGAAACTGTCAGTACAGTACAGTATATTTATATAATAATTGGTCGTAGACAAAGAGACCCACACACACTGTGACGTAAGAGAGACTGAACCGTCCGTGACCTCTGAACCTTGACCTCTGGACTGGTCATTTGTCCTGCATTAGACTGGAGCCGTTAGAGAAGGGCCTATTGTGACACTTACATTTATAGTCTTCATGTTAAACACAACTGCAGTGCAGCCGGTCCATGCAACCACACACACACACACACACGCACGCATTCACACACACACACACACACACACACACACACACACACACACACACACACACACACGCAACACACACACGCAACACACTTCAGCCGTTGATGTCTTAATACTGGCAGGATGTAATTTTGCTGATCCTCTCAGACATTTATCCTTTAGGTAAACTCCAGCCCTCCTCCTCCTCCTCCTCCTCCGTCTCCTCCTCCTCCTCCTCCTCCTCCTCGTCCGATGGCCTCTCTGTGCCAACAACGACAAAACAAAACAGAATGACGTGACCGTGACACACACACACACACACACACACACACACACACACAGCGACACGACACACACGACGCCACACACTCCACAGCTGAACAACGTGCACTCACTCGGCTGTCTCCACTCACTTTTTCTGGTGGGGATATATATATATAATATATATATATATATATATTTTTTTTACTCATTTAGACCTGAGAGCAGATTCTACTTAACAGTTTCCGTGCCGCGAATGGATTACTCCAGGTTAATGTCGCTGCCGTATCGGACATACCCGCCTTTTGTTTTATGTGTTTAATCCGCCGTAATGTAATGAATCAAAAGAAAATCCGTCTTCGTCGCGGAGTATGAGACTGGATGGCTTCGCTGTGATGACGAAACCGGAAATCGTCACATGCTGTGGGCTGCTAGGGCTTCTGGGAAATTGAGGCCAATGGAAATGCATTGGTTGCAACGCCTCATTGAAACCAATCTTGTGTGCGTCTTCCGGGTGCATCAAGATGGTGGATGCTACACACAGATCATAACAAACCACGGGAGCTTTTTTTGATGGATTTTCGCGGATTAAAAGCCCAAATAATTCAGCGTATGCTCTAAAGGTAATACAACAATCTCGGCAGTGAAGGGGGGTTGATTAAAATGCGGGTTAATCGTAAAAAACAGTCAAACTGTTAATGTCTTCTAAAATCACGACAGTTTTCGGAAAAAAAAAACCTGTTTCTTTGTCAGTGGTTCTCAAAGTTTTGAGTCTGCTATTTTTCAAGAGCTAATGTATATACAGTAGCATAATACATATAATCATGCTTAACCCATTCTGAACGGGAGAACCCATTTTGGTGTTGGCATCATGTCGTGCTTTAGCTATTGAAAAATAGCAGATCTACAAGCTCATAGCGCGCCACCGAGTGGCGCGCTACGAGCTTGTAGGTCTGCTATTTTTGAAAAATCGAAGAACGACCGACATTTTTCATAATCTGATCTCAGGTCAGAATGGGTTAATCAGACCAGTGTGTGTCCAGTGGAAACCTCGTATGAATCTGATCTCAGGTCAGAATGGTTAAAACACCAAAAGGGGTTCCCGTCCTGAAAACAATGCGCCGATGGGTCTGATTCTCCTGCTCTTGTTGTGACCAGACAATACACACTCAATACTGTCTGTCTGTCTGTCTGTCGTCCGTCTCCGCCGTCCTCCTCTCACCTTTTACTTTATTTGTTGGCGTTTGTGTATTTTGCGACGCCATACTTTCGGCCGCTCGTCATCGTCAGGAGTACGAGGAATCCAGGGCGGTTCGCCGTAACGCACACACACACACACACACACACACACACGCACACACACACACAGGCGAGCACGCACACTCGCGACCAAGCACGGTGACAAAGCAGTCGGAACGGATGTGCACAAACGCACTCCATGAAAGAAGGTGTGTGTGTGTGTGTGTGTGTGTGTGTGTGTGTGTGGGGCGGGGGGGGGGGGGGCACTGTAATCAGGAGCTCTGTGACAAGGGAGGAGGGGGCGGCTGGCGGGGGGGGGGGGGGGGGTGGTGGGGGGACAGAGGGACAGGAGTGATAACAGATTGAGCGACTCTGATAACTCTCCTCTAATGGCTCTGCCTGCCCCCCCCCCTTCCCCCCCCATACAGCCCCCCCCCCCCTCCCCTCCCCTTTTCTACAGCACCGATTTAGTGGAGTCTTTTCACCGGCGGCGGATTAGCAACCTGGATAAGGACAGGCAAACACTGGCAGCTTCTCTGAGTAAGCAACGGGCGAGAGAGAGAGAGAGAGGGAGGGAGAGAGATAGTCTGGAGAGAGGGAGGAGGAGAGAGACAGTGCTAAGGAGAATGAAGGACGGAGGCAGAGAGGATATTCAAGGAGCTGTACTTACCCATTCCATCCATCCCTCATCACTCCATCCATCACTCATTACTCCATCCATCCATTACTCCATCCACCATCCTCCTAGTAGTCGTGCTACGTTTAGTTTGGCCAGCGATGCCGGGGGCCCTTGGTGATGCCGGGGGCCCTTGGTGATGCCGGGGGGCCCTTGGTGATGCCGGGGGCCCTTGGTGATGCCGGGGGCCCTTGGTGATGCCGGGGGCCCTTGGTGATGCCGGGGGCCCTTGGTGATTGCCGGGGGCCCTTGGTGATGCCGGGGGCCCTTGGTGATGCCGGGGGCCCTTGGTGATGCCGGGGGCCCTTGGTGATGCCGGGGGCCCTTGGTGATGCCGGGGGCCCTTGGTGATTCCGGGGGCCCATGGTGATTCCGGGGGCCCATGGTGATTCCGGGGGCCCTTGGTGATTCCGGGGGCCCTTGGTGATTCCGGGGGCCCTTGGTGATTCCGGGGGACCTTGGTGATTCCGGGGGCCCTTGGTGATTCCGGGGGACCTTGGTGATTCCGGGGGCCCTTGGCGATTCCGGGGGCCCTTGGCTATTCCGGGGCCCTGGGTGATTCTGGGGGCCCTTGGCTACCCGGGGCACTTGGTGATTCTGGGGGCCCTTGGCTACCCGGGGCACTTGGTGATTCCCGGGGCCCCTGACGATACCGGGGGGCCCTTGGCGATTCCGGGGCCCCTGACGATACCGGGGGCCCTTGGCGATTCCGAGGCCCTTGGTGATTCCGGGGGCCCATGGCGATGCCGGGGGCCCTTGGCGATTCCGAGGCCCTTGGTGATTCCGGGGGCCCTTGGCGATTCCCTGGCCCTTGGTGATTCCGGGGCCCTTGGCGATAACGGGGCCGTTGACGATGCCGGGGGCCCTTGGCGATGCCGGGGGCCCTTGACAATGCCGGGGGCCCTTGGCGATGCCGGGGGCCCTTGGTGATGCCGGGGGCCCTTGGTGATGCCGGGGGCCCTTGGTGATGCCGGGGGCCCTTGGGTGATGCCGGGGGCCCTTGACAATGCCGGGGGCCCTTGACGATGCCGGGGGCCCTTGGTGATGCCGGGGGCCCTTGACGATGCCGGGGGGCCCTTGACAATGCCGGGGGCCCTTGACGATGCCGGGGGCCCTTGGCGATGCCGGGGGCCCTTGGCGATGCCGGGGGCCCTAGTGGCTGCTTTAGCGTATATGTACGTACGTACGTACGGCAGTGGCTCGCTGCTGGCTCCCTGAGCCTCCTATCCGGAGCAGAGTCCATGACGGGGTTCAAGTGGCAGGTTGCAGGTGGTGTCAAACACGGCCCTTAATTCTGTGTGGTTAGCGGCGCGGCGTGACGTGACGCGGGCAGGACGGTGTCAACACGGATTAGCCTTGACGTCTCAATCACAGCAGTGGCAGCACGATGACAGGCAGGCAGGATGGCATCCGCTCTGACAACAACACAGCGCAGCGTCACAATACTACAGTGCAGCTAGCAGGGGTGGGAGACCTTTTCCACATGAAAGTGCCACGTTTCATTGACTTGATAGTCGGTGTGCCGTAAGTTTAACCCATTCTGACCTGAGATCAGATTCATACGAGGTTTCCGCCGGACACACGCTGGTCTGATGAACCCATTCTGACCTGAGATCAGATTCTAAAAATGTCAGTCGCTCTTCGATTTTTTCAAAAAATAGCAGACCTACAAGCTCGTATCGCGCCACTCGGTGGCGCGATATGAGCTTGTAGATCTGCTATTTTTAAATAGCTAAAGCATAACATGATGCCGACACCAAAATGGGTGCCCGGTCAGAATGGGTTAATTATCACACATCAAAATTAAACATTTCCAACTGATTGTTGATTGTCCAGTCATATTCATAACGACCTTTATTTGGCCTTCTGCTTTAGATATATTTTCTTTGACATCAGGATGTAATGACCATTGGCCATGAACCACCTTATATCTCCCAGACTCCCTCCGGCCCAGTTATAATATGAACCATTATTGATATATTGGCGTTTTACTGATCTAGCACAGGGGGATTGATTTGTAAAGGACACATTCAACAAAATGAATCTGTTTTTTTAAAAGGTGATCATTATTGATTATACTATTAATATTAAGTATTATTAATAAACCGCTGACCGGGTTTAACCACGTTGTCTGTTTCGTAAAAAAAAATATACTGAGCATTTTAAGGCATCAGACAAATCTAGTAAAGTCTTGCCACAGTGCTAAAGGAGCAATAATATAAAGTAGTTGACAATTATACTGAATAGCGCGCATATATATATATATCTCTATATATAGCCTATATATATATCTATATATATAATTATTCCTTCCAAAAGCGTCGTCATTCTCCTAGCACAAGAAGACAACAAGACGTTTGTGAGGGCTGGCGAGCAGCTTCTACTCAGCGTCACACGCTGGTGTCAAGTGCTGCAAACAATATGCACTCACTGCAGAGCACCGTTCAACTCCAGAGGACGGGCAAGCGAGCGGCGCGCGCAGCGCGCGGCTCCACTGATTGTGTCTCCTTTTGCGCGCCACTACACACACACACACACACAACGCAGACAGACTGTAACTATTTCTGACTGACAAAAGCTTGTGTATAACTCACCATTGACTTTGCCTTTTAGAAGCCGCCCGTCTCTCCTCCTCCTCCTCCTCCTCCTCCTCCTGTATCTCCTCTGCACATCTGAGCGTCGAGAGCAAAACAAACAAGCTCTAAAATAACTCACCTCGCCTCGCTCGTCGTCTGTGTGTAGACTTGTCAATCAAACGGACAAGTGTATACACTGTTTCTGTGTTAGGGAGGAGGAGGAGAGAGAGAGAGAGAGAGAGCTCCGAGCCGAACTAATCCAGTAAATACGACAGAAGCCCCCCAACCTGAGAAAGAAATCCCATCTGGGGATCCAGTCACAAAGCACAGGAGGGAAAGCTTGGGCGCACACAGCAAATCTAATGACTCCAAAGCAGCCGTGAAGAGTCAAATCCCACGCTTTTCCTCTCCCCACCACCACCACCACAGAACGGAACAGCTGAGCATGAGATGCATAACCGCATGCTGCTGATGCTGGTGTGGCCGATGTGGCAGTGATTTAGTTCTTGATTTACTGTGTGAGGGAATCGTTTTGCCAGTCGGGCACACGGCAGCCATGCAGCTGCTATTAACCCATTTCGGACTTCTACAAAATGTCCTCTGAAAAAACCTATGTTTCTAGGTAAGAGATTCTTAAACAATTCCATGTCAAGGGCCCCAGAAATAATATGTAATTGGCTGCGACCCCCCCCCCCCCCCCCCATCTGAAAATATGTTGTTTCAGAAGAAAAGATATGAGTTAAAACGTTCACTGTGAAAGAACATATATTCAAAGATTTGTGCCACATTTTCACGAAAAAAAAAGAAAAAAAAAGGCAGACCCACAAGCTCATAGCGCGGCACTCGGTGCCCACGCTATGAGCTTGTAGATCTGCTATTTTTCAACAGCTAAAGTTAAATCTAATGTTTGAGGTGGTTAAAACGCCAAAGCGACACCGATGCGTTCCCGTCCTAAGTGGATTAAACCACTGTAACGAAGGAGAGAAAAAAAAAAAAACGAAATGTTCTGCGATGGAAAAGAAACGTCACTTGAAATTCATGAAGCACATGAACGAACAGCGGGACGGTTTCTTTTCAGCGCGGTGGGGCGTCTTTCATGAGCAAAATAAGTCTTCTGCCGCCGCCGCCGTCATCGTGCCAACGCATTGTAACAAAAACAAAAAGCCGCTAAAGACCAATTATCGAAACATCCCCACACAAAAAAAAGACTGGTGAGCTAGCTAAACATTGTCAACTCCAGCCAAATTCCCAATCTGCCTCTATTAATTAAGCCATTTAATCATCCAGCAGACTAATTGCATAATTAAATCACTGCCTCCTGGGTGTGCGACTGATGTGCAGTGGGCAATCTGGCGCAAAAAAACACCACTCATCAACAATGTGGGGCCGGTCGATAATGGTAATGGAACGGCTAAGACCAGCGCGCGGCGCGGCAAACCGCCGAGGACAGCCGGCTCGCTCCGTGAACACAATGGGGTTTATGGTTAACATTTACACTCCATTCTTCTATAACCCATTTGGGATGGGAACGTGTCTGTCTGTGTCGCCTATTAATTAGCTTTCGACCACTGTAAACCATAATTTTAAACTTTAGCCGTTGAAAAATAGCAGATCTACATGCTCTGTGCCGCCGCTACGGCCTTGTGGAGCTGCTATTTGAATATATATATATATATATTGGTTCACACGGCAAACATTTCTAACTCATATCTTTGCTTCTGGGGGCGTGCGTCCCTGGAACATATTTTCAGATGCCGAAAACATGTCATTTTTGGGGTCCTTGACATGAAATAGTTTGACGCCCACTGATCTAGAAACGCAGGGTTTTTCAGAACACTGTCATGATTTAGAAGACATTTTAGTGGAATCCGGTCCTCGGGTCTCAATGGGATAATCTGCCACACAGTAGAATGGATGCTGCAATAAGCATTTCTACCCCCCCGGACCCCAGGAGTGGAACGTATGTAATAATTGCCCCCTCAGGAACCCCCCCCCCCCCCCCTGCACAATTCATATACTTTCTTTCAGTCACGTTGTGTCATCTTAGATTTTACTCCTTTTTAAACGTGCTTTCAGGTACATTTATAATATATAATGGGTACATAATATTTTTTGTAATGGTTGCACAAGTAGGAGATTACTTCATTTTAATACATTTGAAAGTTTTTTTTTTTCATTCCAGTAGATACGCTTATAAAATTATCAGTGTTGTTGTTCATTCAACTCTTGAGTGTGTGCAAAATGGAGCCAAATTGAACCTTATTTTGGGTGCATTTGGTTAAACTTGGTTGCAAATGCGTACATGGACACACAGAGCCCGCATGTGATGAAGTGGACAGACATTTAGTCGAGTTCTTTTGAGGTTCCACTGGTTTTACCATTATTATAGCAGCCAGGTTTGTAAGAGGGAAGAAATTGTATAAATCACATCAATTAAATTACATTTATCCCCACCCTCTCTCTAGTGGTGGAAGGTAACTGAGTACATTTACTCAAGTACTATTCTGACTGACTTTTGTACTTGAATGCACGTCCACTTCTCGATACTTCTACTGTAATAATTATGTCGTTCTTACTCACAATTATTTATTGTATGATTTATGTCATTTAACCGAGAAATGATCATGAATTATTATTTCAAAGATTCCTTTTCATGCACACATGTCCACCGTAAGATGAACCTAAATATTTTGAATGGGGTTTCTAGGTGTAAGTATGTAGGACTAGTAGCATGCCAAAGTTTGTGCTATTGCTATTATTATTATTATTATTATTATTATTATTATTATTATTGTTAATATAATAATAATAGGTTAACTGCCAGCAGCACATATTAAAGTAATTAAACTCAGCCCCAACGTTTACCAACTGCAACATTAAACAAAACATTACCGTATTGCTAATATACATTATTGCAAATGCTAATAATTACATCATTGTGTGACATTAAGACATTCCGCATAATGAGTCCTATACTTTTCACGTTTGCTACTGTAAGACTGACAGTGGCTGGCAAACATTTTAGCCCGAGCCGCGTTGTGAGCTTGTAGATCGGCTATTTTCACTACCTCTTAATTTCTTAAATTTTTTTAAATTATGGAATGTCTTAGATGTGTGTGTGTGCTTTTTTTTTTTTTTAAGTAATATATATTTTTAAATATACCGGCCTATATTATTTTTAAATGTACTGTATAGGAAAAGAAAATGCGATTTTACTGGAGTCTTGCCCCCCCCCCCCCCCCCCCCCCCCAAACCCAATACACAACAACAGGCCCTGGAACAAGCCCTTCAGTTTCAGCACAATGGTTGGTCAGCTGACGCTGGTGGAGCGTGTGTGTGTGTGTGTGTGTGTGTGTGTGTGTGTGTGTGTGTGTGCCCGCCATCGCTAACCAACACCTTGTGTGTTGGCAGTGCTGCCCACCCGCCTGCCGACCCACTCGTCTACACACACACACACACACACGTCACACACACACACACACGTCACACACACACAAGGCTGGGGCGTCTCCAGCACAGCCAAGTGTTTAAAATTCCTGAACAGCCTCCAGAAGAAATTAGTATGTAATGGTCACACTCCTGCGAGAAGAAAGAGCTCCATTATGTCTTTCCTGCACCGCGACTGTACTTGGCTTTCATTTGTGAGCTAAATGGAACGCGCGCGAAGGTGAGAGTTCAGTAGCCATTCAAGTATTTGGCTTTAACTGGCTCCAGCACTCTTGCTTTAATTCAAGCAGAAGGACAAGTATGAATAATCGCTCGGGATAAGACCTCATCTAAACCACTGGAAAGAACCCTCCTCTACTCCCCCACCCCCCCACCACCACCACCAACCACCCCGCCCGTACCCTGTCCTCAAAATGGCTGCAGAAGCTTAATGACAAAATACCATTTACATCATGCTTTAATTCACGATTTTGCCAGCTTTTGTCGCCGCTATCTGATGTTGGCTTTGCTCGCTGCACAATTTCGACGCAAATCCCCCCACCGCCCCCACCCTTTTCCGACTCGCCTCTCTCTCTCTCTCAACTGGTTTCTATTTTCACATTTGTTTATCGGCGGCGAGGGAAAATAGCGAGAGGGGGAAAAATGGGCAGCTTTAATCAGTGTAAAATAGAACGGAAACCATCCCCGGTGATTATAAATAAATCCACAGAGTCTGACGAGCAGAACACTCCGTGCGTGATTTCGTACGCGGGCCCGCGGCGTCGTCGTGTCGCCGGGAAAAAAAGCCGATCCCCAAGCACACCAGCGCTGCGGCCGCGACGACGTTTGAGAGCTTGTAGATCTATACAAATCAGGCTCGAGTTGACTAGACGGGATGTCATATGCGATGGCCTCGTCGCATGGTCGTTGCGGTTAACCCATTCTGACCGGGGCACCCATTTTGGTGTTAGCATCATGCTATGCTTTAGCTATTGAAAAATAGCAGATCTACAAGCTCATATCGCGCCACCGAGTGGCGCGATACGAGCTTGTAGGTCTGCAATTTTTTGAAAAATCGAAGAACGACTGACATTTTTAGAATCTGATCTCGGGTCAGAATGGGTTTAATCAGACCAGTGTGTGTCCGGTGGAAACCTCGTATGAATCTGATCTCAGGTCAGAATGGGTTAAAGACAAAGAGACCCACACCCGTCTCGGTAACACTGTGTATAGGGACCGGCTGTAAAGGAGAAATGTCTTTTGTTATATAGGCCCATAATAAGCGGGGATTGAATGGTTTATTTGGTGTACACGGGGAGCTGCGGCGGCCAAAACCCGCTAATACTCGGCCCCAAGGGTGTTCGTCTCACGTAATATATGCACACAGGCTAATTTATTGCACTACCTCTAATTTCCATTTCTTGTGCTTGGAGTTGCCTTGCTAATTACAGATCACCCCCCCCCCCCCCCTTTTTTTAAACAATTTCTCCCCTCCCCGTTTCATAATTACAAATCTGCATTCAGGGGGCAGCGTCGTTGCAAATGAGATGAGGCCTTGCCATTTTGGCATTTTAGCGGACGGACCCCCCCCCCCCCCCCCCCCCCCCCCCCACACACACACACACACACACACACCCAGGTGAGCCTGTCCACCAGCCTCCCCTTTGTCCCAAAACAACAACAATCAAAACATATGCACACACCCTCCCAATCACCTGGCATCTATGATGGCATCCTCTCTTTAGCCCTGGTGTAGGATCAGCATCACAACATAATATCTGAGCGGCTGCCGCTGTGTAA
>NC_139718.1:37582681-37598847 GCF_964188405.1 Protomyctophum parallelum | reverse complement strand
ACAGTGCTTTAAATGCAACACAGATACGTCTGTTGTTGTGGGGAAATGATAATCGAGTATTTGACCTTTGTTACTTACAAGTGGTGTAACCACATATGGACCCCCATGGCTATAGCTAAGCGTCCCTATATCCTGGGACGCCGAACGTATGTTCAGCTCAAAACACGTGAGCTGAGTAGATGGTCTTTTTTTTCCCCACGTAGTTATTTCGTGTAGAGGGAAAAGGGAAAGGGGTCTAGTTTGAGATCCACGGGGAACTCTATTGTCGTTCATGCTAAACCCCTTATGCCTAAACTTCTTTGCCTTTTTTTATTTTTTTACTATTTTGAAAAACGTTTGTTGATTAGTTAAAATAGCCAGTCTATACAAGCTCACAGCGTGTCGATGTAGATTGGCTGGTTGAACTATTCGAAAACGTTTTTTAAAATAGTAAAAAAAAGAAAAAGGCAAAGAGGTTTATAGGCATAAGGGGTCTAACATAGAGCCCTAAGTATACATGGTGTTTAACCCATTCTGACCAGCATCATGTTATGCTTTAGCTATTTAAAAATAGCAGATCTACAAGCTCATATCGCGCCACCGAGTGGCGCGATACGAGCTTGTAGGTCTGCTATTTTGAAAAATCGAAGAACGACTGACATTTTTTAATCTGATCTCAGGTCAGAATGGGTTTAATCAGACCAGTGTGTGTCCAGTGGAAACCTCGTATGAATCTGATCTCAGGTCAGAATGGGTTAAGTGGTTAATGTATACAGTGGCCTTACAGACTGCAGGCCACTAAACATCCTAAATGCTGCCCTGTCTCTTTCTCCATCCCACGCTATATAGGCCCTGAAAACAAAGTCTGCAGTTTTTCCTCCCTCAGATCTCTCGACGTCCTCTGGCGTCCGACCCCGGGCTTTTAAAATTTACATGAATTTGTCACGCCTCGACACAAAGCCCGGGCTACTTTTCCCTTTCAGGTCCTCCTCATTGTGAGCGTGCTAAATGTATGCACACCCCCCCCCCCGCGACCTGCAATGTATCCGCATGTAGCGGTGCCGCCGCCGCCACCGCGAGGCATGAGCGAGGCCAACCGGGGGGGGGGGGGGGGGGGGATTGCGAAATCGATTTCCTACGTTGTGTTTCACACCCTTTCATCGGGACTCGGGGCCCTCGTGGCCGCGACGCTTGTGATTTCAAAAGCACTTAACATACGCCAGCCCCTTTGTTCAAGCAGCAAACTACTTCTGAGGAGACATCAATGCAAATAAAACCAACTAGCACAGCGAAGGGAAACTCGAGCTGAAGAACAACCAAATTACCCGTAGTTAATACGTCTTCATTACGGTCCCCCCCCCCCCTTCTCCCTCTCTCTCTCTCTCTCTCTCTCTCTCTCTCTCTCTCTATCCTCTCTCTTCCCTCTCCAGCACACCAAAGATCCCCGGCACTAATGATTTTCTGGGTATTAAAGAGGCTGCCACTGCTGTCACTCTGGATATGAAACAAGAAAACAGATTATTGTGGAGATCACCCACTGTGAACACCCGAACGATACTTAAAATATAATGATGTTCTTAACAACACTCATTAACGGAACAGCACATGCACTGCAAAGAACAATGCTCTCTCCTCTAGGAAAAAGCCAAACAGATTTCAAATTAGAGCACAAAGCAGACACGGCAATCAGTTTGGGGATAAAACATGGAAAAAAAGAGAAGGGAAGGGGGTGAAAAAAAACAAGTAGATGGAAGCCGAGCATTTGGCGCGGCGGTGTTATTCTGAATGCAGTTAACGTTAGCTCAAACTTGCAGCACATTTGGCTGTGTTTATTGATTCAAATTCTGCATCGTTTGTGGGTTTGTTATCATAGATAAAACATAACACGCACGCGCGCGCGCGCACACACACACACACACACACACACACATCCACGGGAGATAGAATCCCCTACAGTAAGTTGCTGGAGCAGATGTCTGTTACCTACTGTTTTGTCTGATGTGCTGTGCAGTCAACGCCAAGCACATCAAGTCAGCAGGAGAGGGATTATTGTTTTCCCCGTGTGTTGTTCACATCAAACGTCTTGTATAATCCAATGAATGTACATCTGTTAAACCGTATTTCTGACGCCCTGCTGGAAATAAAATTCCGCCCATTATTGTACGCGAGGAAAACGTGGTTATAATGCTGCTGCCATCCTTGAAATGACATTATGGTATACCGTCCTAACAGATGCTCTTTTTCATTTGGCCATTTTAAACTAAAGGACGCTACACAAAGTTTACTTTCACCACAATTAAGAGCCTAGAGAGTTTAATTCACATCAGTGAGCCGCCAACTAAAGAACGAACTCGTCGACGTGGGGCCTAATAATTTCCCAACTCTCGGATGTGTTGGGAAAAATGGACAAAGAAAAGACGCGAGTGTGTGTTGTGTTGTGTGTGTGTGTGTGTGTGTGTGTGTGTGTGTGTGTGTGTGTGTACAAACAAACAAGCGATAAAGGGAAGTGTCAACGTCTCCATAATTGAAGCGTTTGGTTTGTCTCAGCGCTATAGCGCTCCTGAATAGGAGAACTGTGTAGCAACACAACACAGTGTGATTGTGGAGCTATACTCGCCGGAGCCAAAACGATTCTTTGTCAGCCGGGGCGTAATAACGCAGTGTTGATTGTTCTGTCAAAGTTAATCTGACAGCCCAGGGATGCAACTCATTTATCTAATGACAGAGTTTCTATGGCGACAATCAATGCCTCCAGTTAACTTGGGGGGTGGGTGGGGGGGGGGGGGGGGGGGGGGGGGGACGTTGTTGATGATGAGACACGCACAATACACAAGACACAATAAAACACATGTCTTCAAAGTGTGGGGGGTGTGTGGGGGGGGGGGGGGGGGGGGGGGGGGGGGGGAGGGCGCCCAAAGGGCTCCGATGGGGGGGTATTTTTGGTATTAAAAAAAATTAAGATAATTTTGCCAGTTCATTCACGTTCAACCATGGACACCCTTTGTTGGGGAATGACATTTGAACTGAAGAAAGAAATTGCGAAAGATTCGATGATCTACATAATAATAATAATGCCAAACACCAAAAGGGGTTCCCGTCCCCCAAAATGGGTTAAAGTCATAAACGATGCATGAAGTCACATCATGCCGGGACAGAATCGCTATAGAATGTTTTCTTTTTGTTTGTTTCTGGATCACAGTTCTTGTATAGGATATAGGAACAGACCCAAGGGATAACGGAAGTGGTGTCAGGACTTCTGTGCTCTCTATAGAATGCTCGTTGTCATACTGTATGCGAGGTGCGTTGTGCTGTAATGTGGGAGTTAACAGTTAACCCATTCTGACCGCCCGGGCACCCATTTTGGTGTTGGCATCATGTCGTGCTTTAGCTATTGAAAAATAGCAGATCTACAAGCTCATATCGCGCCACCGAGTGGCGCGATACGAGCTTGTAGGTCTGCTATTTTTGAAAAAAATCGACTGAACGACTGACATTTTTAGAATCTGATCTCAGGTCAGAATGGGTTCGTCAGACCAGCGTGTGTCCAGTGGAAACCTCGTATGAATCTGATCTCAGGTCAGAATGTGTTAACAGTTAACTTGATGTACAGATTTGCAGATGAGCGGAGCCCCGGGTTCGATCCCTGATCCCGGTGTATACCTTTTGTGACTCTTCACTGTAGATCAAAGAAATCACACCCATTGTGAAGTGAGCGGGGACTTTTATGAGGAAGGGATGAAGTATGATGATGATGTATAGTATAGACACAGTAACCACGCTAACCGTGCTGCTATTTACTAATAGACACCCAAACACACACACACATGTTGGAGCAGTTGGCGCCACTCAAAAGCGAAACGAAACAATTACAAGTAGGGTTGTCCCGATCCGATTTGCGCGATCGGACATCGGATCGAGAGCAAGAAAACGCGACCGGGACATCCCTTTAGTATCAATATTATATCCATATCATGATATTAGAGCGGTTATTGTCTGTGATTTTATAGATATTGTATATGCATTAGTGATAAATAATTAAATATCGGATCGGGAAAAATCGGTATCGGCAGATACTCAAACTCAAATGATCGGAAATTGGATCGGGAGCAAAAAAACGTGATCGGGACATCCCGAATTATAAGCGAATCTTTCCTTATAGGCAGTTTTCCATATACTTCCTCTATATATACTTAACCCATTCTGAATGGAATCCATTTGGTGTTCATCATGTTATGCTTTACCTATTGAAAAATAGCAGATCTACAAGCTCATATCGCTCCACCAAGTGGCGCGATACGAGCTTGTAGGTCTGCTATTTTTTGAAAAATCGAAGAGCGACTGACATTTTTAGAATCTGATCTCAGGTCAGAATGGGTTCATCAGACCAGTGTGTGTCCGGCGGAAACCTCGTATGAATCTGATCTCAGGTCAGAATGGGTTAATTTCAACAACATGAACACCGCTGCCCGTCAGTCACGCTGTTTGTTTCTGCTTCCTTTTTGAAACGAGGACATTGAGAAAGGCACCCCGTATCCATGTCAGCTTTAACCAAATGTCCAAGAAGAGTCCCGATATATCCTGACAGAATGTCTGAAACGGTCTCTAACGTGCCGCTGAGAAGACCGGGAGAGACGGCGGAAAGGAGAGAGAGAGAGAGAGTGAGAGAGGAGAGAGAACTTTGACAAATATCATCCATAACATTAAAATGGCCCCCATTGTCATTACGGACAGAGAGATTAAATTCACCTCATCACACGTGAGTGTGACAGGTGCCTCAATGGGCCGGTGCCAAGCAGCCAGCCAAGGAGATTAGCGGGGCACTGATATCATTATTTCCGCCTATCAGGGATTCAGCAGGGAGGCAATTGTAATTTCTGGGGCCTTATCCCGTTCTGACCGGGCACCCATTTTGGTGTCGGCATCATGTCGTGCTTTAGCTATTGAAAAATTAGCAGATCTACAAGCTCATATCGCGCCACCGAGTGGCGCGATACGAGCTTGTAGGTCTGCTATTTTGAAAAATCGAAGAGCGACTGACATTTTTAGAATCTGATCTCAGGTCAGAATGGGTTCATCAGGACCAGTGTGTGTCCGGCGGAAACCTCGTATGAATCTGATCTCAGGTCAGAATGGGTTATTAGTCCTCACTCTGAGGAGAGAGAGGAAAAAAACCCCGGCGATAAGTCTGACTCTGACAGGCGGGCAGCGCTATAGAGAGCACCAAGTGCTCATTTGCTAAGTGTCACTGTGACACTCGGCAAATGCCAGTGTGTGTGCCTCCGTCCCGGTAATCCAGCCTAATGGAGGTTAACCCATTCTGACCTGAGATCAGATTCATACGAGGTTTCCGACCGGACACACACTGGTCTGATGAACCCATTCTGACCTGAGATCAGATTCTAAAAATGTCAGTCGTTCTTCGATTTTTTTCAAAAATAGCAGACCTACAAGCTCGTATCGCGCCACTCGGTGGCGCGATATGAGCTTGTAGATCTGCTATTTTTAAATAGCTAAAGCACGACATGATGCCGACGCCAAAATGGGTGCCCGTTCAGAATGGGTTAACGCACAGACACAAAGAGGTCCTCATCAACCATCAAAACAATCCAGCACATTTAGCTTTTTTTTTTTATAGTCGTAAGAGCGATTCGTGTGTAAAAAAACAAAACAATACAAATAAATGGCAATTTTTGTGGTGTTTTTTTTTTTTTTTTTTTTTTTTTAGGTGGAGATGAAGAGGAGGGCGTATACCGACCAGGGGGAGGGTCGGAGCATCGCGGCACGCCAAGGGGGCAGAACGCGGCAGGCGGGGGTACGTACTGTATATGTCACGACGCCACATCCAGTGTACTTTAAGTTGTGTGGAGAAGTGGAGTGAGTGGGCATCTTGAAGGGTGGGCATCGAGGGGCGCGCGGAGCAGACCCTCCTGCCAACATCCAGGACATCTGCCTCTTCTTGCGTGCATGGGCGCAGCCCTGTGCCAATGCCCCCCCCCCCCCCCCCCCCCCCCCCTGGAGAGAGCCCTGTTCCCACCACACTAAGCCCAGAAGTGTTTGTCAAGCCTAATAAATATTGCACAGCGCTTCCCTTTTAATCTCATTAATGTTTGTGCATGTCTGTCGGTGGTCGTAGCTGTAAACAAGGGATGAACGTTAAGCCTTTTTTTCTTTCTTTTTTACCCACCCCTCCCCACAACCTCGGAGCCCCACCCGCGTCAGGCGACTCATGGCGCCGGCTTCCTCAAAGCCCGCCGAGACACACACACAACGTCGCCGCACACAAAAACCGACCAGAGCACACACACACGCATTACTGTGTGAGCATCTGAGGCGTCCCCTCCTCCCAACACCTGGGTTCATCCCTGGTCAGATCAAGCCTCCGCAAACCCCAGAGAAGCTCCTTCTCCCGTCTGAGGCTTTATTTGGGGACATGTCTACTTAATTATGTCTCATTTGTAGGCCAAATAAGCCCACGCTTATCACCATCCCACTGTCTTTGATGGCTTAATAATCTCTCTGTGTGTGTGTGTGTGTGTGTGTGTGTGTGTGTGTGTGTGTGTGTGTGTGTGTGTGTGTGTGTGTGTGTGTGTGTGTGTGTGTGTGTGTGTGTGTGTGTGTGTGTGTGTGTGTGTGTGTGTGTTGTATTACTATACTTGTGAGGGCCAAATGTCCCACAAGCGAGGTGAGTATAGACATTCGAGAAATTGTCACGTGAGGAAACCACTCCTGGACGTCCTCCACGAGATAATAAATTGTTGCTTTATGGTTAAAATAAGATGTGTGGACTCATAGGAGAAGATACAGCTCGGGGGTTAGTGTTAGGATTTTGGCGTTTAGAGCAGTGTTTTGAACCCTTTTTCATATCAAGGTCCATTTTTATTCGGCATTTGGCGAGATTCAGCCTCCGAGACCCGATACTTATACCAATGTTTTGTTGTTGCTGGATAATAATTATGTTCAATTCCATGCCCTATTGGTACCATAGGAGACACAACAGGCAAATGTTGTCATATCCTCTAGCTGTGTAGAATTAAGTAATGCGAATGTTTTAACAGCAATTTGAGAGCTCTCAATAGTTAAAAGATCTATAATAAGGGTCCATTTGGGTAAAAGTCTCCATGGGGACTACCTGGAACCCCCTCAAGGACCGCTGGCGTTCCCCCCCCCCCCCCCCCCCCGGGACCACAGTTGTGCACCGAAATGTCAGGACCACAAGCTTTGTCGTGGGATTTTGTACGTCGGATATGTTTGGCACGCGACCCGGGTTTTAGGGTGAGGGAAAAAGCCATTTATATTAATGCCGTCCTTAAATGTTGATGTCCTCACAAAAATAGTAATTCCGGTGTTTGTGTTGAGTGTGTGTGTGTGTGTGCGCGTGTGTGTGCGTGAGACAGGCAGACATGGGGAGCGTGACCGTGCCTATAATGTGATTGTGTGTGTTTTGGTGTCATGGTTTAACAGCTTCCCTAAGCAGAGCGGCGGGGCGATAAGTATCACATTATTAGGGAGCAACATATTTGCCTTTATTTGTCTGAAAGGACGACAACGCCAGCGTGACCAGATGTATTAGAATAATGCCTCTAATCAGGCCCTCGCGGGACGCGCGCAGCGCAGGCTCTGAGTGCATTAGGCACGCCCGTCCTATATGCAGTTGACCGGAGTCCCCCAGGGCTCTGCACTAGCCTCTCCTCCTTTTCCCCCACCTCTACATCACATCCCCCCTCCGCCGTGTTATTTTTTTCCACAATATTTTGATTCAGTCTTAGTCTCGGGTCTTTTGAATAACACACCATTTGAAAAAACCGTAGTTGACTAAGTCTTTATAGTCTTATTAGTCAACGAAATGAACACTGTATCTAAAAGTGCGGCTATTTTATTCCCAGAAATGACCAGGGAACACAAAGACCAGTGGATGAAGAATAATAAGAGGTATCATAAATGTGGTATATACGTAGGGGCCATATCTCCCAGAGAACTACAATCTATAGCCTCCACCCATGTGGTATAGGGGCCATATCTCCCAGAGAACTGCAATCTATAGCCTCCACCCATGTGGTATAGGGGCCATATCTCCCAGAGAACTACAATCTATAGCCTCCACCCATGTGGTATAGGGGCCTTCTCCCAGAGAACTACAATCTATAGCCTCCACCCATGTGGTATAGGGGGCCTTCTCCAGATAACTACAATCTATAGCCTCCACCCATGTGGTATAGGGGCCTTCTCCCAGAGAACTACAATCTATAGCCTCCACCCATGTGGTATAGGGGCCATATCTCCCAGAGAACTGCAATCTATAGCCTCCACCCATGCTCTATATAATATGCCCAGGTGATCACCATATACAGTCTGTCATGAAATCAACCGATCAACGGTTCGCAACCTAAGGAAACCGTCTAGAGAGATAGCCTCAGTTTGACTACCAATAAAAGAGTCTCGGCTACACGAATGGTGCCACAAGGGACACAAAAAAAAAAAAGTTAATGACGTTTAGAAGATTTAGAACACTTTCCTGGGTCTTTGTGTGTGTATTATGTGGTTTTAGATTATTATTTTTTTTCACTTACTTCCTGCACTACATGTTGTCTCAGTAAGACAGCCTTCCCCTATCCACAAGGAGCAGTGCACCAAAGCATTATGGGAAAATAGCCGACCTATAAGCTCACAACGCGTCGCAGCTTGAGCAACGCGTGAGCTTGTGGATCGGCTATTTTCAGCATGCTATACCGAGTGTAAAATTACTTATAATGGATCTCTTGTCCACTAGTCCCCTCCCTGATATTTCAGTCTAGTTTTTATTTGTCAACGAAATTCAGTATATTAAAACGGTATAGTCGACGAACATCTTTCGCCATAGTCTTAGTCGACAAAAACAACACCGATGGAAAACGGCCTTCATAATGTAGCTGGAAATTTGGAATGCAGTGAACTTTATTGGTTTTTGGAGAAAAAAATATCACGCAAATGACACCCGGTGAGATGGCTTATATACGGACGGTAAAAGAGTGAAATCTATAAATGTCACATTGTATTTATTCATTTAAATGTCACTGGTTATATTGAAATGTCACTGCATTTGTGTTGCGAGGCACATACAGCTTGTCAAACATCATTCATTTGGTGTTCAAAAACATTTAGACATGTTTGACTTCTGCTGCCAAGTGGTTTCCTACCAATCTGTCTATCTATAAATGTCTCTGCGTGTGCATAGACTCCATATTTGGGCATGCCTGACAAAGAACTCCATATATGGGCATAAAAGGGACACACACATAACTATAAATGCACTCTGTCGAGGTGCCAACTTGCGCAAGTAATAAGTGGGTGGGGCATGCATTTCCAACTTGCATCGTTCCAACGGGCACCGCTCTAATCTATACGATTTGAAACGGTTTGATTATAATAATACAGATGCCTGGTACTGTACTGTACTTAAGTAAAAAGTTGAGGTTTTTGTACATTTATTTGAAAACTTTTGTTAGTTTGTAGATTTTTTTTATTATTACAAAACATACATTCATCACTTCAGCCATATACATTTCAGCCATTTGAAAATAGCAGATCTTGT
Organism: Protomyctophum parallelum; assembly: GCF_964188405.1. NCBI lineage: Eukaryota > Metazoa > Chordata > Actinopteri > Myctophiformes > Myctophidae > Protomyctophum > Protomyctophum parallelum. The sequence continues at coordinate 37,589,300 of NC_139718.1, read as the reverse complement.
TATGAGTCAAAGGATGAGGGTGTGGCGGAGAAATGTATATGGCTGAAGTGATGAATGTATGTTTTGTAATAATAAAAAAAATCTACAAACTAACAAAAGTTTTCAAATAAATGTACAAAAACCTCAACATTTTACTTAAGTACAGTACAGTACCAGGCATCTGTATTATTATAATCAAACCGTTTCAAATTGTATAGACTAGAGCGGTGCCCGTTGGAACGATGCAAGTTGGAAATGCATGCCCCACCCACTTATTACTTGCGCAAGTTGGCACCTCGACAGAGTGCATTTCTAGTTATGTGTGTGTCCCTTTTATGCCCATATATGGAGTTCTTTGTCAGGCATGCCCAAATATGGAGAGACATTTATAGATAGATAGATTGGTAAGAAACCACTTGGCAGCAGAAGTCAAACATGTCTAAATTATTTGCATGCACAGCGCCCCCACCACATCAGGACATTATGGTACTGCAGCTAATACCACTTTGGAAGCCAGACAGAAATGACATGGACTGGTTGTATCGGAGTGGTGATTTAGGCTCAAACCATTAGAAATACATCTGAGGGACATAAACGACATGATATTAAACGTTAAAAACTGTTTTAAAATGCATGTTTCAAAAAGGGAAACCTTTTGGTGTTTCAAGCATTCTGTTATACTTTAGCTATTGAAAAATAGCATATCTACAAGCTCATAGCGCGCCACCGAGTGGCGCGCTATGAAATTGTAGGTCTGCTATTTTTTTTTAATCGTAAAAATGCGGCACAAATCTTTGAATGGGTATATATTCTTTCAGAGCGAACGTTTATTTTTATTTTGGCGTCAGGCCTAAATGGGTTAAGTAATACGTGCGAGTGCTTTTTCCAAAACGGCTTGTAACATTTCTCTATATCATTGGTTCCCAAACCAAGTGCCAACTTGGACCCCCAAGTTGACACTAATTAGCCCGCGGACCCCCCCATTTGAAAACATATGCAGGGACCCCCACAAGTGACCCCCATGCAATGGCATTTCTATCTCCGAGACCCCACTTTATATTGTAACGTCAATGTTAATTACACTCTGAGATGTGTACAAATGGAACCATTTGTACACATCTCAGAGTTACAGACCCATAAGGGCTCAGTTGGTTCCAAACTATATCATTTAGCGTGGTGACCGCCTTGGAACTGCCTCAAGGACCCCCTGGGGGTCCCCGGACCCCACTTTGGGAAGCACTGCTCTATATACAGTATGACTATTCTGCTGAAGCATGTGGAATGGGTCCGTGTTGAATAGAAACTGTCCAGGCTGTAGGACATGTTTTGTCCAAACCCTCTCAGAATTAATATTGCATCTCTCTATTCAACATGGGCTCTATAACATTGGTGTTCCAGCCCAATGTTCCCACTAACACATTGTCCACATACTCTAGACTGGCTCTGGAAGTTTGACCTCCTCACAATATAACATACAGTATACGCTATTATTGTTGTTATTATTACGCACCACTCAATATGGATTATCACATTCTGATACAGAGAGAGAGAGAGAGAGAGGAGAAGTGTCTCAGCTGCACGCAAACAAATTGTGTCCAAAATAACAAGGATTGTGGTAGGAGAAGAGAGAGAGAGAGAGAGAGAGAGAGAGAGAGATGGAGGTAGGGAGCGCAGTTGTGGGCGTCAGACAGAGAGAGAGAGGGAGAGAGAGAGATGGAGGTAGGGAGCGCAGTTGTGGGCGTCAGACAGAGAGAGAGAGGGAGAGAGAGAGAGGGGAATGGAGGTATAGGGAGAGTAGTTGTGGGCGTCAGACAGAGAGAGAGAGGGAGAGAGAATACCTAGACGACCTGGCATGGTGGACCACTGTTCTCTATACAGAAAAGGAGGACCACCCCTACCAGTTAAGATTATAAATCCAAACTTGGCGAGGGGGGGGGGGGGGTGGGGAGGTAGGGGGGGGAGGTAGGGCGGTGGTGGGAGGGGGTATAGTGTGAGGGGGGGGGGGGGGGGGGGTGCTTGGAGGAATTGCAGGGCTATATTGGATGCGACCTCCCGGCTCTGGGAATATGATAAGCACTTATCTGTTTGCACTAACAGAGCAGATGCATTCTGGGTCTTCGCACGGCACGCACCGGAGAGCATTCATCTAGTCAGTGTATATGCATCCATCCATCCACCCAGCGCACGCACGCACGCACGCACGCACACACTGTTTACATCCACCAGAAATAATATCTCCGTACAATGGAAAGAAAGGCAGTAGAAATACAAGTATCTCGGCGCCCCGGCGCCTCAACCCCCCGGCTCGTCCTCATACTTATAATTAGCTCTCTTGTTGCTGTTGTTTGTGGCACGGAGCCGACAACAAAACAAGTGCTTCACGGGAGGAGGTATTTATCAACATTTCCATTTAGAACGTCAGGCCCGGCGCGTACTATACGCAACGCAAGGAAGAGGAAGAAAAGGAGGGAGGGAGGGAGGAAAACGGGGGGATGTGTGAGCGCATTCTCCCCCCCCCCCCCCCCCCCCCCCCCCCGGTTCACGGACAAACTCCTTTAATTCGGCGAGGAAGCGAGCGATGGGGCTGGGGGGAGGCGGGTGGGGGGGGGGGGGGCTTCAGGAAGCTAGACGCTCACTGCTAGCCCATTTTGGGCGGGAAACCCTTTCGGTGTTTTAACTTTTACTTACTTTTACTTACTTAGGCCCGTCGCCCCCAGTCGTACGAGCTTGTGTAGGTCTGCTATTTTTGAAAAATCGTGAAAATGTGGCACACATTTGGAATATATATTCTTTCAGAGCGAACGTTTTTAGCTCAAGTTGTTGCTTCTGGGGGGGGGGGGGGGACGGGGACCCTGGAACTACATCTTTTCAGATGGGGGTCGGCGGGCCGAATACAGATAACTTTTGGGGTCCTTGACATGAAATATTGAGCACAACTGAACTGATATAGAAACATAGGTATTTAGGATTTAGAAGACATTTAATTTCGACGTCAGGCCTAAATGGGCTAGACAAGCGTATCACGGATAGTGCCGGGCGGGCGGATATAGGATATAGGATAGCATATATATAGGGGAGCTCATGACAACAGATCATCGGTAATTTTCAAAAAAGAACTGAGTTCCAGCGCGCGGCAGGCAGAGAGCGTTCAGCGGCGTTCAGGCAGGTCACAAAGTGTACTTGACAGGAAATATGCATACTGAGTGGATCCCACTCCGGCTTTTCATTTGCATTGTGTATTGATTTTTTTTTCCCCGGTCCCATTTAATACAATATTATGTGTGGGTCCGCGGCGGCTTTTAGGCGTCTCTGGAGTGGTGCTGCCTCCATCGCTGGGCTTAATGTTAATTGCAGCGTGGTGGAAGGCAGCAAGCTCAGGTAGATTTCATCACAGGGGCCATCATCACCCTCTCTCTCTCGCTCTCTGTCTGTCTCTCGCCCACCTCCACTCACATTCCCTAGCCCCCCCCCCCCTTTTCTCACACACGCACACACACACACACACACACAAACCATTCACTTTCCCTCCACACATTTTAGTATAGGGCAGTTTAGAGGCTCCGACAGAACCCGAATGACATGTTTTCGTAACATGTTTTTTTGGGACCCTTATGGTGTCTAGTTATGATTTCTTCTTGTTGCCCGGGTCAACTAATGTCCCATGGGGGTTACTTTTTAACCCTTTCTTACACCTATACCCCCAAAACGAACCGTACGATGGAGACAAAATGGCCACATTTTTCTATATGATTATATTATTAAGATTCAAACACATCTTGACTCTATTTCAGGGGTAGAAACTGCAAAAGAAACCTACCAGAAAATGTTCAAATCACATCTACACTTCTCTTTGAACAAAATGATTGAGGTATATTCATGTTTTTAGGACCCTAATGGTGTCTAGTTCAGATTTCGTCTTGTTGCCCAGGTCAAATAAAGTCCCATGGGATTAATTTTAACCCTTTATTACACCTATCCCCAAAACGAACCATGAGATGGAGATAACAGAAAATGCCATAACTCTTGAAGTAAACGACATACAGAGACAAATGGTCATATTTTCTATATCATTTGGACCCACGGAATCCATGAAAGTAGTTGTTGTTATTAAGATTCAAGCACATCTTGAAAACGACCAGAAAACGTTTAGTGGGTCTACGCCTCGATGACACCACTGTATTGACTACTATGTGCTGCATCTATAGAGGGGTATGCGCATGCATAAAGTGAATGGCAAATCGAGTGACAAAGTCCATTTCATGTTGTTTCAAGTCATTTAATGCAGAACCTTTCTGTTTGGATGTATGGGCTCATTGGGCTGTCAAGGCCAGAAAGTAGTTCTTTGCCACTCAGTAGGTGTTCCCGCATAATTTCCGGGTATGATGATGATGTCGCGTGCATACCCCTCTATACTGTAGACCGCTGTACTGCATACATTGACCACTGCACTGCATCTCAACTCAACACAACTCCACACCAAATGCATTCATACAGAGATTGCATACAGAGATATGCACATATGAAATGACCAGGTCACCCAAAGTGATGTACTGTACAGGTGGACCCCTGCATGAAGATTAGCTGCTGCCACTCTAATGCATCTGTAGACCACTCTAATGCATCTGTAGACCACTCTAATGCATCTGTAGACCACTCTAATGCATCTGTAGACCACTCTGTATCTGTAGACCACTCTAATGCATCTGTAGACCACTCTAATGCATCTGTAGACCACTCTAATGCATCTGTAGACCACTCTAATGCATCTGTAGACCACTCTGTATCTGTAGACCACTCTAATGCATCTGTAGACCACTCTAATGCATCTGTAGACCACTCTGTATCTGTAGACCACTCTAATGCATCTGTAGACCACTCTAATGCATCTGTAGACCACTCTAATGCATCTGTAGACCACTCTAATGCATCTGTAGACCACTCTAATGCATCTGTAGACCACTCTAATGCATCTGTAGACCACTCTAATGCATCTGTAGACCACTCTAATGCATCTGTAGACCACTCTAATGCATCTGTAGACCACTCTAGTGCATCTGTAGACCACTCTAGTGCATCTGTAGACCACTCTAATGCATCTGTAGACCACTCTAATGCATCTGTAGACCACTCTAATGCATCTGTAGACCACTCTAATGCATCTGTAGACCACTCTGTATCTGTAGACTACTCTAATGCATCTGTAGACCACTCTAATGCATCTGTAGACCACTCTAATGCATATGTAGACTACTCTAATGCATCTGTAGACCACTCTGTATCTGTAGACCACTCTAATGCATCAGTAGACCACTCTAATGCATCAGTAGACCACTCTAATGCATCTGTAGACCACTCTAATGCATCTGTAGACCACTCTAATGCATCTTTAGACCACTCTAATGCATATGTAGACCACTCTAATGCATCTGTAGACCACTCTAATGCATCTGTAGACCACTCTAATGCATCTGTAGACCACTCTAATGCATCTGTAGACCACTCTAATGCATCTGTAGACCACTCTAATGCATCTGTAGACCACTCTAATGCATCTGTAGACTACTCTAATGCATCTGTAGACCACTCTAATGCATCTGTAGACCACTCTAATGCATCAGTAGACCACTCTAATGCATCAGTAGACCACTCTAATGCATCTGTAGACCACTCTAATGCATCTGTAGACCACTCTAATGCATCTGTAGACCACTCTAATGCATCTGTAGACCACTCTAATGCATCAGTAGACCACTCTAATGCATCTGTAGACCACTCTAATGCATCTGTAGACCACTCTAATGCATCTGTAGACCACTCTAATGCATCTGTAGACCACTAATGCATTTGTAGACCACTCTAATGCATCTGTAGACCACTCTGCATCTGTAGACCACTCTAATGCATCTGTAGACCACTCTAATGCATCTGTAGACCACTCTGCATCTGTAGACCACTCTAATGCATCTGTAGACCACTCTAATGCATCTGTAGACCACTCTAATGCATCTGTAGACCACTCTGCATCTGTAGACCACTCTGCATCTGTAGACCACTCTAATGCATCTGTAGACCACTCTAATGCATCTGTAGACCACTCTGCATCTGTAGACCACTCTAATGCATCTGTAGACCACTCTAATGCATCTGTAGACCACTCTTATGCATCTGTAGACCACTCTAGTGCATCTGTAGACCACTCTAATGCATCTGTAGACCACTCTAATGCATCTGTAGACCACTCTAATGCATCTGTAGACCACTCTAATGCATCTGTAGACCACTCTAATGCATCAGTAGACCACTCTAATGCATCAGTAGACCACTCTAATGCATCTGTAGACCACTCTAATGCATCTGTAGACCACTCTAATGCATCTGTAGACCACTCTAATGCATCTGTAGACCACTCTAATGCATCAGTAGACCACTCTAATGCATCTGTAGACCACTCTAATGCATCTGTAGACCACTCTAATGCATCTGTAGACCACTCTAATGCATCTGTAGACCACTCTAATGCATCTGTAGACCACTAATGCATTTGTAGACCACTCTAATGCATCTGTAGACCACTCTGCATCTGTAGACCACTCTAATGCATCTGTAGACCACTCTAATGCATCTGTAGACCACTCTGCAT
>NC_139718.1:37565181-37577681 GCF_964188405.1 Protomyctophum parallelum | reverse complement strand
GGTGCAAAACTAAATCACTTCAATCCGGTGTCCTGATTGGCAGTGTGCTGGGTGGGTGTGCTTCAACAAAAAAAAAACACACACACACACACACACACACACACTGGGGAAAAATGCAATATTTTGTGCACCGACTTCCATATTAGATTCTTAGAAGACTGTATTATTTATTTGCCGGGCCCGATAATAATAAAATGAAAATACGATGACGCTCGTTAGAAGAAGCACTGGTGCAGAGACAGATATACTGTACTATACATCGCAGTGGCGATTGTTTTTTTTTTCTTCCTTTTTCTCCACGGTGGACGAAACTGTTTAGAATGCTGGGCGGATGGCAGCATGCACTGTGGTGCTGAATGCCATGATGATGATGTGCGGCCATTTTGCATAGCTGAACACCAGGGCTGCACAGTGCACGTTACGTATATATAGGTATAATATATAGGGCTATGTGGAAATGTATACAGGGCTGTGTGTGTGTGTGTGTGTGTGTGTGCGTGTGCGTGTGCGTGTGTGTGTGTGTGTGTGTACGTGCTGAATTTGTCTTCAAGTGCGTATGTGTGTGCATGGATGAGTGAGAGTGATGTGTGTGTGTGTGTGTGTGTGTGTAGGGGGAGAGGGTGGGGGTGGGGGGGGGCACTATTCCATCCTGAGTACCTATTGAAAATGAACACAAACATCAATCAGGGGCTGAACCCTCGTGTTCAGAACCTTGGAGGGTCATCACTGTAGTGGTCACGCACGCGTCGCTCTCCCAGGATGCATCTCTGCGCCGTTTTAATGACGGGCGGAATATTAATCCCGTCGCGCCTCTCTCTCTCTCTCTCTCTCTCTCTCTCTCGCTCTCTCTCTCTCGCTTACCTTTGTTTAAATGCTATGCAAATGAGTTGTGTGTGTGTGTGTGTGCGTGCCTGCCTGCCTGCCTGTCTGCCTGCCTACATGTGTGCATGCGTGCGCGTCTCAGGGCTGCGTGTGTGTGTGCGTGCAGCGTTTGGAACACTTCAGCAGGCCTAATGGACACAACTTCATTGGCCGTGGTCATTATCGCGCGGCCGCTGAAGAGCGCAGTGACCTCACATTACTACAATAGATCTCCCCCTCCAATAATCTAAGGCCACTGCAGGGCGCGGCTGGCATACTGTATATATATATATATATACCACTATACGCCATAATGAACACGGGGCGCGGCCAGCGTACTGTACCACAGTGGTTACAAAGCTTTTCCATGCAGATTGACACTAATTAGCCCACGGACCCCCACTCAAATTTAAAAGATATTCCAGGGACCCCCATAAGAGAAGATTTCTACGGCTCTAGCGGTGATTCTCAACCCGTTTAATTTCAAGGACCCCCAGTTTGACATGCATTAATAGTCTACGGACCCCCATTTAATGGCATTCCTATCTCTGGGAGACCCCCCCCCCCCCCCCAGGGGTCCTTGAACTCCCTCAAGGACCCCACTTTGGGAACCACTGCCGTACCACATCCGCCATAACACACACACACACTGGGCGCGGTGCGCATACCGTACCATATCCGCCATAACACACACACACACTGGGCGCGGTGCGCATACCGTACCATATCCGCCATAACACACACACACACTGGGCGCGGTGCGCATACCGTACCATATCCACCATAACACACACACACACTGGGCGCAGTGCACATACCGTACCATATCCGCCATAACACACACACACACTGGGCGCGGTGCGCGAACCGTACCATATCCACCATAACACACACACACACACACTGGGCGCGGTGCGCGTACCGTACCATATCCACCATAACACACACACACACACACTGGGCGCGGTGCGCGTACCGTACCATATCCACCATAACACACACACACACACACTGGGCGCGGTGCGCGTACCGTACCATATCCACCATAACACACACACACACACACTGGGCGCGGTGCGCGTACCGTACCATATCCACCATAACACACCTATATAACATGCCCCCCCCCCAAAAAAAAAGAACAGGGACGTTAATGTCTTAATGTGGTTACGCTTCCTATATTCAGCTATTAGTGTAGTGTATTTTCGTCTTACACACACATTAAATTCCCATTGACGATGAATGGACAATTTAGGTCATAGTATGTGTCTGAGCAAATCGACATGAACGATGATGTACGACGATGGTGATACTTCAAGTCACTCGGACGGGGTGTGGCGTTTTTTTTTTCTTTTTTTCGGAAGGAATATCGGAGTCTGATCATAAGTGGGCGTCCATGCGAGAGTTTGCATGAACAAAACAAAGAGCGCAGAGAGAGGAAAAAAAAGCCTCCGATTTGCAACGCTATAGCCATAATGAGACGTTATAGCGTTAGCATGCAGCGTTTGGGATGTCTGTTCTATATAGCCTGAATGTGGTGGTGGCGGAGACGCGTTTAGCACAAAGGCTAATCAGTGTTTGGGGGGGGGGAGAATCCTCTGACCCTTCCCTGTTTGACTTAACCCATTTTGGGCGGGCACCCGTTTTGGTGTTAGCATGACGTTATGCTTTAGGCAGCTATTTAAAAATATCAGATCTACAAGCTCATAGCGCGCCACCGAGTGGCGCGCTACAAGCTTGTAGGTCTGCTATTTTTGAAAAATCGAAGAGCGACTGACTGATAGAAGACATTTTTTTAGAATCTGATCTCGGGTCAGAATGGAAAACTGTCAGGATGTAGAAGACATTTTTTTAGAATCTGATCTCGGGTCAGAATGGAAAACTATCAGGATGTAGAAGACATTTTTTAGAATCTGATCTCGGGTCAGAATGGGTTAACCACTGCAGCATCTCTGCCCCCGCCCTGATCCCCGGGGGTCTTTGTGTACATTGTAATGAGTGCTGACATAATCCGGCAGGTTTTTTTTCCCCTCTCTCTGATCCCCGTCACCCCCATCATGGCCTGCATGGGCTTTAGACTGTGACCTATAGGACGGCTGCCAGAGAGATAGAGGCACTTATACATTTAGGGATGTTCTGACGCACTGTAACTAAAGTAGGAACTATAGCTAGTAACCCTGTTTTAATCCTATTAATGGTACGTTTTTCTTTCAACAAAATTGAAGTGAGGGCTGCTCTTGTCACCGTACAAACCTACGTCACGTTTGGCGGACATTTGACCAAATTTCTCCTTTCATTGTCAATGGTAAATATCGAGACGTGTGTGGGGGGACAAAATGTACGTCACATTTGGCCTAATTTCTCCTCTCATTGGACTAAAGCAGAGGCTATAGCGACCCTCAAAGAAGAAAGAAAATAGGCTAAATGTGATGCTGCAGGGACCGGGCCAGCCAGGGCTGGGACGGGACAGGGGGGGGGGGAAGGGGGACAGAAAGCAATGGGGAGAAACATAGATGGTGAATTAATCCATTCTGAACGGGAACCCCTTTTGGTGTCGGCATCATGTTATGCTTTAGCTATTTAAAAATAGCAGATCTACAAGCTCATAGCGCGCCACCGAGTGGCGCGCTACGAGCTTGTAGGTCTGCTATTTTTGAAAAATCGAAGAACGACTGACATTTTTAGAATCTGATCTCAGGGTCGGAATGGGTTAATCAGACCAGTGTGTGTCCAGTGGAAACCTTCGTATGAATCTGATCTCAGGTCAGAATGGGTTAAAAGCCTGTCCTTTAGGGGTACTCATTCATTTTGGACAGAAGAGAAGGGACATGTGGGAAAACAAAGGACAACTATAAGAAAGAAAGAGAGAGAGAGGAAAAAAAGACATAGAAAGTAGAGGGAACAATGAGCGCCATTGTGTCTGTCCGCTCCTCAGCGGGGCGGATAACTACTGTCAAATATACACAAGGTTAACCCATTCTGACCCCAGATCAGCTTCTAAAAAATGTCTTCTACATCCTGACAGTTTTCCATTCTGACCCCAGATCAGCTTCTAAAAAATGTCTTCTACACATCCTGACAGTTTTCCATTCTGACCCGAGATCAGGTTCTAAAAAAATGTCTTCTACATCCTGATAGTTTTCCATTCTGACCCCAGATCAGCTTCTAAAAAATGTCTTCTACACATCCTGACAGTTTTCCATTCTGACCCGAGATCAGGTTCTAAAAAATGTCTTCTACATCCTGACAGTTTTCCATTCTGACCCGAGATCAGATTTAAAAAAATGTCTTCTACGTCAGTCGCTCTTCGATTTTTCAAAAATAGCAGATCTCCAAGCTCGTAGCGCGCCACTCGGTGGCGCGCTACGAGCTTGTAGGTCTGCTATTTTTGCTAAAGCATAACGTAATGCTGACACCAAAAGGGGCTCCCGCCCAGAATGGGTTAACTCATTCAGCGAGCGTCCATCCGTCCGTCCGTCCGTCCCGAGGGCTTGAAGGACGTGTTATTGGCAGAACGGGGGTAATAAATGTACAGCGAGCGAGGAGGAGGAGGAGGAGGAGGAGGAGGCAAACAGGAAGTGGGCGCCTCGCTCGCCTCGCCGCGGCGGCGTTTGTACCTAGAGGGTCGAGGGACACAAAAAAAAAAAAACGCGCACGGAGGCTCTCAATGCGCTTTTGTCTCCGGACAGCGGGTGTACATATACGCAGCAGAGTGCGCCGGTGGTCCCTGCCCTCGCCTCTCCTCTCCGTCAGAGACAGAGAGAGAGAGAGAGAGAGGGGAAAGGCTTTTTTCTTTTTCTTTTTTTTTTTACACGCCGAGCATGAGCGGCTTAAAACCCAGCCATTGTACGGAACAAGGGGGGAGTGACAGGGCCCATACAGACAGAAAGTGTTCTTTAGCCAAACAGGCCAGGATATGACTATTTAAGGGCCACGGGCGTGAATGGAAAATAGCCCCCGTGAAGAATGGCGCCCGTTGTCGGGGAACATCGATACCAGCCTCCCCTCCTTCAGAAGGTGTCCGGTCGTCGCTCATCGCTCATCGCTGTAGCGTTGCGTGGAAACGTTCGCTCTGTGTGGCGTCGTCGGCCCCCGCTTGCCTTTCAGCCATTATCCCGTTTAGGCCTGACGTCGAAATTTCTAAAATATCTTCTAAATCCTGACAGTTTTCTGTCAGGATCTGTGCCACATTTTCACGTTTTTTCTTCAAAAATAGCAGACCTACAAGCTCGTAGCGCGCCACTCGGTGGCGCGCTACGAGCTTGTAGATCTGCTATTTTTCAAAAGCTAAATTATAACATACTGTTTAAAACACCAAAAGGGGTTCCCACCCAAAATGGGTTATATACCAGCCCCGAACTGACATGTCCTTTAGTCTCGGCTGGCCATATTCTAATGCCCCGAAATGTACACATACATACAATACAGGGCTGAAGTGGTTACTGTATATGCTTTGTAATAATAATCACAGCAATCGACAAAGTAACTAGCAATGTGAAGTTTTTAATTCAAACAATCGCAGTGGAGTAAAAGTACGATATTTAAACCTCTGAGACCGGGATGTGTATATATATATAGCGTGGTACAAGTAAAAGTATTAGAAATGGGAAGTAATCAAGTAAAGTACATATACCTCAAAAGTGTACTGAAGTACGGTACTTATGTAAAAGCACTTGCTTAGTTACTTTCCACCACACACACACACACACACACACACACACACACACACCTCGGTCGACTGGGAGAACATTAATGTGAATTTGTTTAAGGTCAACGGTTAGAGCCCCACGTCCATAAATGTATAATATCCCGGGCTGCGAGCGAGGAGGTGTATACAGTCGCTTTGGCTCCTCACAGAAAGGGGTCTCAGGATACTTAGAGAGAGAGAGAGAGAGAGAGAGAGTGGGGTCTTCTCGTCCTCCATGGGAAGAAAGAAGAGGGCCAAAAGGACCTCACAGGAGGTTCACAGGAGCAAACGCCCCTGTCAGTCAATCCCCAGGACCGCAGCGGCAGCGGCGGGGCCAATCCCCAACCGCTCGCTTCACTGATTATATATATATATATATATATATATATATCCCATTCTTTGCGGGAACCCATTTTGGTGTTAGCACTATGTTATGCTTTAGCTATTGAAAAATAGCAGACCTACAAGCTCGTAGGTCTGCTATTTTTTGAAAAATGTAAGAGCGACTGACATAGAAGACATTGTTGGAATCTGATCTCAGGTCAGAATGGAAAACTGTCAGGATGTAGAAGACATTTTTTAGAATCTGATCTCAGGTCAGAATGGGATATATATGAGACGCTTTTCCTCCTTCCTCCTCCCGGACCATGCTGGCGCAGGGAGATACTCCACAGGGGAATACAAGGGTATAGATTTTTATACGGTATAGCCGTATATAATGATGCTGTGGAAGCTGAGCAGCCAGTCCAGGGGCTGCTCTTCCCCTTGGAGGTTTGGTTCACGGCCCTCTGTGTGCCACGTGGGCCAACCAGGGGGCTCCTGTCTCTAACGACCCGTGTCAGACATTAACGCCTGATTTATAGCCCGCTGTAGGCGCATTGTGTCGCACATCGATTCTTCGGGGCGAGCGCGACACCGCCGCGAGACCAACGTATAAACCAGGGCTTTAACCCCGCATGCGCTGCTATAACGACTATATCATAATATCCCATCATTATAGCAGTGGTGCCAAAGTATACCGTACTTAAAGTATACAATGTTGAGGTACTTGAGTATTTGGGCCAGTGCTTTTACTTCTACTCTCTCCACTATACCACATCTCAGATTCCAAACAATTGCAAAATGAATTATAATTATACACTTTAGTTACTTTGCAGAACATATACATTATTATTACACCCGTTATCAGCCCTATTGTACATTTCGGGCCATTTGGAAACGGGCGACCTACAGTACAAGCTCTGAAGCTCACATTGCAGTATTGACACTTTCACTTAATCCATTCTGAACGGGCACCCCTTTTGGTGTTTTATGCTTTAGCTATTGAAAAATAGCAGATCTACAAGCTCATAGCGCGCCACCGAGTGGCGCGCTAAGAGCTTGTAGGTCTGCTATTTTTGAAAAATCGAAGAACGACTGACATGGAAACATAGCTTTTTCAGAAAACTGTCATTTTCAAACAGACATTTTTAGAATCTGATCTCAGGTCAGAATGGGTTGATTGATTGATTGAAATATTTATTAACAGTTTGTAGAATTTACAGTACATTTTAAGCACAAACTCAAGTGCTAAGTAACATAAACGTGAGTACTTTTTCCACCACTGGTGTGTGTGTGTGCGTGCGTGTGTGTGTGCGTGCGTGCGTTTGAGTGAGAAAAAATCAACAGAGAGAGAGAGAGAGAGAGAGAGAGAGAGTGAGAGAGAGAGAGGCAGCCAAGGACCACGTCAGCGGGTGTGCAGAATGTTGTTCTATAGCGGTACATCCCCATTTTACCAGTGTGTTAACTGGGGGCTAATTAGATAACAGCTCATCTCAGGGCAGTGCGATGATGATGATGATGATGATGATGGAATGGGCGTGTGATAAAGATGTCACGCCGCAGACAGCAGCGCTTTACTGTGTGTGTGTGTGTGTGTGTGTGTGTGTGTGTGTGTGCGCACACAATAAACACACACACACACACACACACACCAAGAAGGACTAAACCACATGCACACGCAATAAACACACACCACAAAGGTCTAAACCACATGTATGAAGCACATTTACGTTCCGGATTTAGATTAGATTTTCACGTTGACATTATACCTGTGTGTATGTCTATGACCCCCTTTTCCACCGGTTGGTCCCAATGGGAACCGGTTCAGTTCTTTTTGGTTCTTAGTCCATGAGCCAGAGCTCCAAAATTGGTGGGCAAACTATACCCTATATTAAATTGTTTATAGGATCAATACAAGTAAATGAATACATGATAACCCTTCCACAGTAGTAGCTTTTTCATATTTTTTCATATTTTGCATATTTTCCTACATAATGCCTCATTTGCATATTTAAAAATGTAAAATGTGTAATACAATAAATCATTGTCTTCGTGTAAGTACTCAATTGGGGAAGTTTCATGGTGATAACAATCTAATATAGGTATGGTTTTGCCCACTCAATTCATAATTAACGTTTCAATTTTGGAGCTCTGGCTCATGGACTAAAAACCAAAAAGAACTGAACCGGTTCCCACTGGGAACCAACCGGTGGAAAAGGGGCCTATGTGTATGACAGACAGACAGACAGACAGACAGACAGACAGACAAAGCTGTGCATATAGGATCGGCTGCACCGCTCAAAAAGATGAGCTGGTTTCAACTTCTGCTACAAAGATGCAAAGCTACAAATACGCGGTTTATCTTTGGATCTTTGTATCTTTGTATCTTTTGCATCTGCCCGTGTGAACGCAGCATATAAACTCTATAAAGTCCTAAGCCTATGTCCCCATGCCGCCTGGGGAGTTTCCTGAACCCATAACCCATTCTGACCTGAGATCAGATTCATACGAGGTTTCCACTGGACACACACTGGTCTGATTAATCCATTCTGACCTGAGATCAGATTCTAAAAAAATGTCAGTGGTTCTTCGATTTTTCAAAAATAGCAGACCTACAAGCTCATAGCGCACCACTCGGTGGCGCGCTATGAGCTTGTAGATCTGCTATTTTTCATGTTGTTTTCATGTTGTAGTTCGGTGGTAACTAACCTAACCACAGAAAATCCAGACTATGTATGAGCCTTTACTCTTGTTTTGAGCGGTGCTAACCGCTCCAACATGTGACTCTGTGTGTCTTGTTAGTCGGTAGCATGCAGCGCGGTTACCGTCGTGTTCCATCATGTGGGTCTGTATACATCAACATCGTGATGAAAGGCACCGCTCACTTCACACGGGGTGTGATGATGGGTTTCTTTTTGTGTTTTCTTTTTTAAAACCATAATGAAGAAAGCATTTCTCTTAAAATGTCTCATTATACATCCGGGGACGTTTGGCCCGGGTATTAGTAATACAAGCACGCACACGTACACACGCACGCGGACACACGCACACACACACACACACACGCGCGCACGCTCATTTGAAAATGAACAGTTGCTGGTGGTTGGAACCTGCAGAGAGAGGTGATGGCTGAGCTACACAGCCTCTCGGTGTTCTCAGCCTTAATTGGAACTAAGTACCGGACGGCATCACCACCGTGCGGGAGCATATTAATCCATTGATATGCATGTGGTCAGATTTGGACCGCGGGGTTCCCGTTCAAATCTAAATGGCACCGGGGGGGGGGGGGATGGGGAGGTTGGAGGGAGGGAGGGAGCGAGCGGCCCGTTTGAATCCAATCCAAACGTGGTGCTAATGTCACACTCTGTCCCGCATCTCACACACACACACACCCCGTGATTACCGTTAATAACCTGCTGCCGCGTTTGGACGTCACAATCAGTGGCCTGTAATGGAAATGGAGCGTCGAGGTTGCGTGTGTGCGTGCGTTATCATTATCTGGGTACAGCTGGGTGCATTAGGGTGTCCACCGTGGCCGTTGTTTGGCCGTCGTCCTCCTCACTGCTCTGTTATTCTCTAATGTGTCACTGTGACCGGCGGCACTTTGTTAGAGGACAGAAGAGAGAAGCGTTTCCTCGTCGACTCCACGCGCACACACACACGCACACGCACACGCACACACACACACACACACGAGCCGGCCGTCGTGTTGGTGGTGGTGTTAGAGTGGAGGTCGAGACTCATTTCTCAAAGCAGGTAGATATAGCAGGTAAATGAAAGGCGATATACTCACGGCGACACTACAGCCCTCCGCCGTGACAACCGACAGACTGCCGATCGACAGAGACGAGAGAAGACTTCAGAAAATAAGCAGTGTTTGGGGACGGCGGTCGGGTGCTTTAGAACGTGCCAATTACTGCCTCACAGAGACAGTACAACATCCCCCCACCCCCCACCACCACCACCTCCCCCACCACCACCCAACCCCCCAAAACCTCATCCAAAACACCAGAAAACACCCTGACAGCAATGACGACACGGAGGCAACAATCAGCTGCAAACTAGCTATCAACGCTGGAGTGGAATATGCAAAAATGCCAATTAACGCATTCAGGACTGAGGCCACGTCCTGCGAAATGTCTTCCAAAATCCTGAAGTTTTTCTGAAAAACCTACATGTTTCTATATCAGTGGTTTTAAAACTGTTTCATGTCAAGGACCAAAATGTATTTGGCCGCCGTCCCCATCTGAAAATATGTTGTTCCGGATGCAAAGATTTGAGTTAAAAAAAACGTCCGCTCTGAAAGAATAATTCAAAGGATTCAAATATTCGCGCCACATTTCCAAGATTTTTTTCCAAAAATAGCAGATCTCCAAGCTCGTAGCGCGGCACGCGGTGCCTCACTATACGAGCTTGTTTAGATCTGCTAATTGCTAACAGCTAAAGTAGAACATATAATGATTAAAATAAATAAAAAATGGCTAAAGGGCTTCCCGTCCTGAATGGCTTAAATGTGTTAGCATACGCAGACGTTTTTTTCCATTTCATTTTTTTTTTCATGATATCCCAACATCTGTGGCATTAGCCGTGGCTCTCTGTATGTAAAACAGAGACGGGGAAATGAATACGCAATCTACCGCTGTGTTTTCATCATTAGCGTTGCTTCCAAAAGCAGCCTGAGTGCAGCACCGGCGACCGGCGAGAGAGAGAGAGAGAGAGAGAGAGAGAGAGAGGGGAAACATTTTGTGTGCCCGCCCTCGCTTGCCAAATTAATTCTTGTCTTGACATCTTAATTCTCAGTTCTCGTGTGTGGTCAAATCAGCCTACTATAGAAAAGCAATCAAGCAATTATTCCCCCAAATTATATTTGCCCAACACACCCTGATTGGTTATTCTTTTCTTATTGAGTAAGCTCATTAATTCTGAGCAGCTTGCTTGTTATGCCTCCGCCATTACTCTCCTCTCTCCTCTCTCCTCTCATCCTCTTCCCCCCCCCCCCCCCCCCTCTCTCTCTCTCTCTCTCTCTCTCTCTCTCTCTCCCTCACACTCTCACTCCCTCTTGCCTCGCTCTTTCTGTTGTGCCCACTCTCCTCTCCTTCTCTTCATCATGCACAGTCACTCCTGGCTCTCTGTCATCCTCTCTCTCTCTCTCTCTCTCTCTCTCTCTCTCTCTCTCTCTCTCTCTCTCCCTCTCTCTCCAGCAGATGTAGTCTATCTCCCAGCCCCAGCCTCCTGATGATTTTTTCCCCATTTTTTTTTTGGGGGGGGGGGGGGGGGGGGCGACTTGACATTCACTACAAAAGCCCCCCCCCCCCCCATGATCTGTGGCATTGTCTAGCTGGGCCAATTACCATCCCCCATCTCTGATTAACTTTGATGTGGACCCTAATGAGATAAGGCCTGCTTTATCAGGGGCTATAGATGCTGATAGGGCTCTCATTTATTCCTGTGTGTGTGCTGCCCGTGGCACCCATCAGCACCCACCCACCAAAAGAACCCCACCCAGCAGACAGTGTTGCACCCATCACCCCACCCAGCAGCAAGGGACACGCTATAAGCATGCCGAGGAGTGGGTGTATGTGTAAAGGACTGTAAGGTTTAAAGGACAGGGCGAGAAGGGAGGACGTCTGCTCATCACTTAGTTGTTCACTATGCTAGCTCTTCACATAACGACACAGAGGAGAGAGAGAGAGAGAGAGAGAGAGACACTAGGTTTGGTGGAGATAAGAAGACATTATCTCTAGATTCCGATATATCGGCCTGTGCGATTTCGCCGTCAGCAATTATATGCAGTCTATGTCATTGGTTCTCAAAGTGAACCAATGACCTAATCTAGTAATGTAGTCCTAGCGTTACAATCATTTTAACCACTATACTCATTCTATGTTGGCTATTCAAATTTTGAATTTTTCATAACGTACATCTTCTCTTCTGGAGCCGCAGATCGTTGAATAGAAGCACAGCAGTACATTTTTCAAGTGAACATTTTCACCTCAAATCTTTGCTTCTTCAGGTCCCTGCCATTGAGAAAGTCTGATGATATAGGAGTCAAATTGGGATAGAAATCTGTCATTGATCGGTGTCTCTCTCTCTCTCTCTCTCTCTCTCTCTCTCATCAGCTCCTCCAGGGTTTTAGTGGCGAGGCTAATTGCTGGGGTTGTTCAGGTGTGTGGCATGCAGCGGCAGCTTCAGTCCTCCTCCTCGTCTCCAAGAGGTAAAATGTAGCGTCACACATCTGGTTGCTGTTGAGACCCTGGAGGGGCGGACCATGTTTGACTGATTGCTTCATTATTATGCATATATTATACATCTGTACCGCAGTTTGAAACGCAAAACAAAGGGTTGGTTTCTCTCGTCTGTTTGTGAATCGCAATTCACAGCAGATTGCGTGTGCGTGCGTTTCGGAAGTCAATGTGGTGCTATAGGACCATGCTTCTTTTTCTTAGAGATGTAGTAGTCACTAGTCACTAGTCACTCATCAACAGTTCTTATTATAGAACAGAGCTGTAGTCACTATAGTCACTCATCAACAGTTCTTATTATAGAACAGAGCTGTAGTCACTATAGTCACTCATCAACAGTTCTTATTATAGAACAGAGCTGTAGTCACTAGTCACTAGTCACTCATCAA
>NC_139718.1:37539267-37564981 GCF_964188405.1 Protomyctophum parallelum | reverse complement strand
TGGATGGATGGATGGATGGATGGATCCTAAATGCACCATTCTTCTCTTCCAGAAGAACCTTTTTTTGGGGTTGATTGTGAGCCCTTGTGGTTCACACTCACACACTTCAATTCAATTTAAATAAATCTATTCAAAGGGCTTTATTGGCATGAGTAAACATAACATTTACATTGCCAAAACAATATGTGGAACAATTCCAATCAAAACAAAATGTACGTGCAATTGCAAGTCAGAAAGAATATCCGATAAATCAATTTCTATATACCAAGGTCACTCGATGCAGATACAGTATACACACAATTAGTAGTCTTTAATGTGATACTTTGCATTCCATTTGATATACTGGGGGGGGTGGGTGGGGTGTGTGTGACACCCTGGTGGCCATCGATGGAATTTCATCCAGTCTTCTGTCTTCGCTAGCCCCTCCCATGACCAGCCTCCCCTCAGTCATTCACTGTCCAGCCGGCCGCCTCTCAAGGCTGCACAACGCGTCTCCCCTCCCAAAAAACACTCGACATGCCACGTCTGTCTGTCTGTCTGTCTGTCTGTCTGTCTGTCTGTCTGTCTGTCTGTCTGTCTGTCTGTCTGTCTGTCTGTCGGGGGGGGGGGGGGGCACTATGGCCCGAATTCCCCGTTCCCCCCCGTTTTAACCCATTCAGGACGGTACAAGCCCTTTTGGTGTTTTAAGCATTATGTTATACTTTAGGTATTGAAAAATAGCAGCTCTACAAGCTCATGCTATGAGCTGAGTCCCTGGAACAACATATTATTTTCAGACGGGGGTCGGCGGGCAGTTACATATCATTTTTGGGGTCCTTCGCGTGAAATAGTTTGAAAACCACTGATACGGAAACACAGGGTTTTTCAGAACGCCGTCGTGATTTGGGAGACATTTTGTGCATAGGATCTGGTCTCGCGGTCTAAACGGGTTAATATTCAGCGCCGCGCCGATTCATTAGCATTCTGCTTGGAGCCTCACAATGAAGGCTGGAGGAGAGAGGCTCTCACACTCCAGTCTGTGCCATCAAGGTCACTAACTAAGGAAATAAAATGAAATCTGCATTCCATCCCCGGCTTCACAATCGATGAATGAATCTCTCTCCCCCAGCAGCCCTGCCATATCCCCGCTTAAGAAAATAAAATTACTATTGCTCCCCCCCCCAACACACACACACACACACACACACACACACCACACATACACACACTGATGATTGCATTCATCACGTTCTCAATAGGGTTACTTTGGAGTGAAAAGACTTGTGCTTCAAATGCAAAAAAAAAAAAAAAGAAGTAGAAATCATATTTTGATCTTGCACTATGAAAGGCAATTTTCATCTTCAGGACAAGCGTTCCTGTGCGGTGCCTCTGCCATGGCGGTGACCTCCCGTAAACGATGGACTTGTTAAAGCATGCAGGCTTTCTATTCTTGCATCCCCCCCCCCCCCCCCCCCCCCCACACACACACACACACACACACACACAGACAGGGGGCTCTTTCTAAAGCCCTCTAATGTGTTGGAGTTCAGCCCCGACAGGCATCTGGTTACATGGCAACCTGACGATGCTGCCGAGCCCCAAAAAGGTTCTGTTGTTGCTATTTACATCCTCGCCCATATGGACACAAAGACACACACACACACACACACACACACACACACAGTCACACACACGCACGCACGCACAAACACTGCACACGCACACACACATTTGTATCACTACACAAGTGAGGACATCACATTTCATGAATGCCATTGTCTACATTTTCCTTTCCCATTTTAAACCCTAATCCAATCTACAACCTCGTGCACTTGCTAATTCTGCAATTTCTGGTGCACGGGACAAGGTCACACAACTACATAATTTATCATTTTAACAACCTAAACATATCCATCTAAATGTCAACTCTTAACACCAACCTGAACATTGTGAGCCTGTGTATACAAATATAACTCCCCACATCTTATTTTCTAAAACAACCGTTTTCCCTTTCAGTGGAAAAGAATATTGTTCATCAATCATGATAAATGTCTCTTTCTCAAATTCTACAAGTATAGTAATACAATTACACGCACGCACGCATGCGCACGTGCACGCACGCACGCAAGTCGAGGGAATAAATGTGGGGTTCCGTCCATGGTCGATTATGTGACTGGGTGGCGTGACAAAGGAGGAAGCATGTTGTTAACACGTCCCCTGTCAGTCGAGGGGCCTGAACGTGGGCAGACACAAAGACTCATTAAAATACATACACAGTAGTATGGAGGCTGCACCGCGCCTCGCTCCCTCCTCCTCCACTGGGTGGGTGGGACGGATGCTCCATCAAGATGTCGTTACAACAAGGCTGTCCCCACCCACCGGCATGTAAACCCCCCCCCCCCCCCCCCCCTCCCCTCCTCCTCCTCCTCCCCACCCGCACCCGCACCACCACCCGCGCCCCTGTATACACCAACAATGGCAGCCTCCCTTTTATAGCCCTGGTACGGGCCATTCGCTTCGTCCCCGGGCTCCGCGAGGTCAGGGCCTTAATCCTTGGGGAGTTTCTCTCCTCGCATTGTCTTTTTTTTTTTTTAGGGGAACCGGGGTCAAACTGTTTGAAATTAAGGGAGGGGTGTGGGCGTTTAGTTAAACAGCTATTAAAGGCAGGCCCAGTATAGTAGTAGTAGTGTGTTGTTTGGGGGGGGGGTGAGCTCTGATTTATATATTGTGCTCAGCTGTGCTCCGTACTCCACCAGCGTATGGGCTTTGCATGTTTTCCCGCGAGACGAAGAGAGAGAAAAAAGATCCCACGTCTATGTAATGAGACGCTGACCCCGGATTCACCTTAACACATGTCCACAGCCATGTACACTTCAGCGCGTCGTCAGCGCGCGATGGAATCGTTTTTGCATCGCTGTTGTCTTCATGGCCACTGAGAGGCGCTCTGTTAGCTACATGTGGGTAGGGATGGGGCGGGGGGGGGAGAGAACATTTCCAGGGAAAATAGGCGATCTACAAGCTCACAATGCATTGCGATGTGACGTGTTGTGAGAGCCGTTGAGGGCTGATTTGCGAGCTTGTACTGCATTTCAGCTATTTGGTGCAGAGGGAAAAGAGTAGAGGGCCTAGTACAGATCCATGGGACACTCCGGTGTAAGTATAGTTCGGTGAGAAATATTAAAGTATGTATGTTTTTTTCCCCCACTGAGCATATTGCACACAGTGGTAAATATCCAGGGATAAATATGCAGTAATGGTCATACATACCCATGGCTACCAGGGGATAAACTAGAACTGCACTCTGTCGAGTGCATACTTGCTTGTTGCACACTAGTAGGCCATAAATGGCCAACTAGTGCGCAGGCAGAGCGCGCAAGTACTTTCGACCGCTACAAACTGTCAAATCTCAGTAATGACTACTTGTGCCTGATACAAGTCTCTGTCAAGAATAAAGCTTTATGAAAGAATATAGCTTTATGACTTACTTTTTTAAACTAATTTTTGATAATGCTGAATGAAACAAAGGTAATTGTTTTTATACACTTCAGAAACATAATGTTGTAATGAATACGTACGGGTGACGACTTTGGATGGTGACGCATATGTCAATCAGTGCCTATTGGATTAAAGGAAATGCCTCTATCTATATGTATATGTAATTTGATTAGCGGTATACTGTGGTTACTTTGCACCGTATGCACCGTCCCAGCAAATTGTGCCTGATGCGGCAGTGGTGCCAGATTACATACATGTATACACAGGAGCATTACCTTTAATCCTCCCAACACTAAAACATATCGTCATTACGTCACCATCGAAAACCAATTACACTCTGGCATTGGGTCCTTTAATCCAACATTTTATTACGTCATCATTGAGAGCTAGTTATACATAATACTATGTATACAGTATGTATATCATTTGCTGGGACGGTGCATATACACATCAAAATTGGCGGGACGACGGGGACGGTGCATACGAGTCACGGGCGAAACTATTACTTGCGCGCTCTGCTTGCGCAAGTAATAAGCAGTAATGGTCATACCCATGGCTACCACAGGATAGACTATAGTCTCAATACAAGAGCAGGGTGAACAAAATACAGCACAGTTGTATTACCGTAGTTCTATTGTATATTAGCATACTCATACCATGCAAATTGATGAAAATAACATTTCACAACCCTCAACACCCGCATTAATTTCTACTTGCAAAAAATAGATTTCAACCTTACTACTACTTTGTACTACTAGGACTAAGACAAAAAGATATGTTACAAAAAATAAAAAAATAAAGTTTGATGAAAAAATTATAATAATTATATAATAATTAATTATATAATAATATAATAAATTCATAATTTACATTTTGGGGATATCTTTCACAATAATGAATAAAACATGTTCTAGACATTCTAATGATCACAAAAAAACATATATTACAATTATTTTACCTACTTTTATTAGGGTAAAGGTCAAAAGTCTTAGGTTAAAAAAAATTCAAAATTGCACAGAGTCCAGACATTTTTTATTTGTGTGAATTTCAGCCTCTGTGGGGGGTATTTATATGCAAATATCATGACCAATGGCATTGAAATGGCATCGCAATGAACATCACTGATGACGTTTAGGTGAAAAAAGAACAGAAAAAAATAATAATAATTTAGTAATTAAATTAAATTAAATTGTTGCTAAAAAGCAACGCTGGGTCTTAGAGGGTTAAGTGGTAAAACAAAAAAAAAAGAAACCAAAAAGTAAAGAAAAAGTCAAAGAAAAAAACAAGTTGAAAGCACGGTTGTATTGTGCGCGCCCGTGTGCCGTGCACGGCGGTTGTTGTGTGTGTCGCGCGCGGTGTGCGACTCCAGCCCCGTTAGTGAGGCTGATATTCAAAGAGGGCGTAGGGACGACCTCCCACTGGGAGAAGACATTCCACGCTGTGGCCCAAGCGCTTTGATTCAGCTCTTGTGATCCTCGCTGGCGTGGCTTTGAGAACACACACACACACACGCATGCACACGCACGCACGCACGCATGCATTGCACGCGCGCTCACACGAGTACACGCACACACATCCCAGAGACCGTCAGCATACTAGAAACCATTTGAACGCTCGTTTCCTGCTTCTGTAATTGTTTTCCGCCATTATTTTGGGTTGAGAAAATTTGACTGTCCTTTCAGACAGGGTGCCGTCAATGGGTGTTCTTGTGGGAATTTGGCTCATTTTCGTGCCTTATCCCATTCTGACCTGAGATCAGATTCATATGAGGTTTCCACTGGACACACACTGGTCTGATTAACCCATTCTGACCTGAGATCAGATTCTAAAAATGTCAGTCGTTCTTCGATTCTTCAAAAATAGAAGACCTACAAGCTCGTAGCGCGCCACTCGGTGGCGCGCTATGAGCTTGTAGATCTGCTATTTTTCAGCTAAAGCACGACATGATGCCAACACCAAAATGGGTACCCGTTCAGAATGGGTTATTCTTATTTGGACTTATCTGTGCGATGATGATTTTGCTATACAAAATAATCACTTTGAACGTTTTCCATAATAGTGACAAAACAGGGACGCCAGGTATAGAAAGTGATTATGTGTGTCTGAAGGATTTATAAATATTTCAGCGGTAAAACGTATTGAAACGTATTTTTTTGGGGCGCACAGTAAAAGTTTTCCCTCTGATGGCGACGATGCACAAAGGGTCTCGACGCACTTCCTATTTATCCGCAGAAATCCTCTGTAACATAGAATGATTCCGTTCCTGGGCTTTGTCTCAGTAAATGTCAGCATACAAATGGAACTGAAGTTAATCGAGGCAACCAGTCTATACTGTAGGACTGTCCTCGCATCACCCGTTAAAGGAGTAGTTCACCGTGTTTTCTATCAATTACACACTCCATAAAGCAAGCAAGTCACACCTCCATGCAGCCCCCCCCCCCCTCTCCACAAGGAGGGGAAGTGCACTAAAGCATTATGGGCATTGTAGGAATTCAGCAATCCAGTCAAACCCTAGTAGTCAAACACACAGACTTCATTATTTTTCTGGCCATATAGGGTGCAAATTTCAAATTGTGCTTAAATTATCTACTACAAATACTATTAACATTGAAGTGACTGCAGTTTCTTCCAGCTCTGAAATGTCCCTTTAAGTACAATCTTTATATGTGTCTTTAAGTGGTGCAACCAGTTCATTACAGAGCTTTGTGTGTCTGTGGCTGGCTGGGTCTGTCTGAGCACGGAAATAGCATTTGTCTAGTGTCACTGTTGCGCAACCTAACACACACACACACACACACACACACACACACACACACACACACACACACACACACACACACACACACACACACACACACACCCACACACACACACACACCCAGTGGGTCTGGACGTTTCGGGGACCCCCGCACGTAGTTGCAACACTTACTTTTTACTTTACAGGAGTACTTTTACTTCTACTCAACTATACATCTCAGAGGCAAATATTATACTTTTTACTTTTTACTTAATTATTTGACAACTTTTAGTTAACACCCCGAGCGCCTGGGGGGTATTTAAGGACCATTAAATCAATTTAAAAGAATTGATCTCGACCGGTCGAGACGTTATCTTGACCGGTTGAGTCGAGGTAAATGATGTTTCTCACCATGGCCTCTCCAGGGCTCCGTACATTACACATACATTTTGCCCTTTCTTTTTTTAAATTAGCCGATCTACAAGCTCACTCTTTTGTGAAATGGGACATTTTGCCTAATGAGTACTTTCCACTTTTTGTGCTTCTAAGTACATTTTGATACCTTAATACTTTTGTACTTTTACTCAAAATGTAGAATTCTGGACTTTTACTGTCCTAATGTATGTCCTACATTGCAGTATTGATACTTTTACTTAACCCATTCTGACCAGCATCATGTTATGCTTTAGCTATTTAAAAATAGCAGATCTACAAGCTCGTATCGCGCCACCGAGTGGCGCGATACGAGCTTGTAGGTCTGCTATTTTTGAAAAATCGAAGAGCGACTGACATTTCTAGAATCTGATCTCAGGTCAGAATGGGTTCATCAGACCAGTGTGTGTCCGGCGGAAACCTCGTGTGAATCTGATCTCAGGTCAGAATGGGTTAAGCAAAAAGCACTGAGATCATCAGGCTTTGATGCAGGTTGTGAATGTAATCCAAACACACTCTCAAGACCAGAGAGACAAAAACAAGCTCCTCTCTAATTACCCACGCAGCCGATATATACACAGAGTCATTTCTCTGAGCAAAGGCCAGTGAATGGTCGGCCATTACCTCTCACTCCCACCGCACCGCATGCTTAAGATAATGACCAGTTTACTAATTGGTGCTTATACCTTATATCAGTTTGTGGGCAGGAATATAATTGCTGCTATTATGGTGCAAAATAATCATCGGAATTAGCATCTTTCAGTGAAAAAAAAAAAAACCCTGGAAAAACGACCCCTCCCTGCTAAATAGAGGTATGGCGCGTGTCGCGGGGAGAGGTCTGGGTCGGTGTCGACGTTGTGGCGGTTGATTCATCATTAACTGGAGGGTTCAGAGCAGAGGGGATGTCTCGCTGCATCTTCTGGGCCTGCTAATGGAGGCTCTGATTTACCTTTATGTGACTGTGTGTGTGTGTGTGTGCGTGTGTGCGTGTGCGTGCGCGTGTGCGTGCGCGTGTGCGTGTGAGAGAGAGACTGACTGCCAGACCATTTAGTATGCGTGCCCGGATGTGTGCGTGCGTGCCTCATAAGTGGCATATTTGTACCTAACGTTTTCATTATAAGGCTTGTCGATTAGGATCTAAATCAAATGGGCCTATCTATATAATAAAAAAAAATATATATATATCACCATATTACGATATCCCACGCGTCCAAATACCAAACAATATCTAGTCTGTGTCAATACCATTTATAATATATTTCCCAGCCAGTGGTGCGTGTGTGCGTGCGTGTGTGCGTGCGTGCGTGCGTGCGTGTGTGTGTGCGTCTTCATAAGCATGCATTGTTTATGTACCTATAATGTGTGCATTGTTTGCATGGTGTTTGTTTGTTTGTGGCGTGTGCTATACGCTCAGTGCCGTATAGGCGTATATATGGGCGGAGCTGCTCTGTATTCCCATGCGGACCGGGCTCCTCTCCACCCCTCCCTCCCCTCCTCCTCTGGGTCTCTTCCGTCCGTCGTCAGCCCGTTGACTTCCTAAGTGTCTCCGACAGCCGCGCGCTGCTGTCTGTGTCCTTGTCCCCGCTCGCATTTTCTGAAGTCCGCTGACTTGCTAATGGCCGCGTCCACACAAAGAGCCCACTCTTGTGTCCACTTCTGCCCGGGCTGGGCCGCTGGCCAACCACAACCGGTGGATGGGGTTGGATGGGGTGGGTGGGGTGGGTGTTCTCTAGGAGAGATGGGTGTGTGTGGGAGGGAGGGAGGGCGGGCTGGGTAGGCTGCATGGGCAGAGCACCCGCCATGGCACTGCCTGCATGCTGCCTTCTCTCTGCACCCATGTCACGCTCGTGTGACAACCACTCCTCTGTGTGTGTGTGTGTGTGTGTGTGTGTGTGCGTGTGTGTGTGTGTGTGCGTGTGGGTGAATTCACTGTCCCTCCCAATTAACACTAATAAGTCACCCTGTAAGGATGAGCAAACATAGTTGTCCTGCAGTCCAGTCTCCTCCCCCCTTCCCGACGCACGCACGCACACACATGAACACACCCCTCGCTAAACATGCCGCATATAAAATCACGCACGCACACACGCACACAGAGACACATTCTTTCTTCTTCTCTATACGCTTATAGCAGCCCCGTGAAAGTCCCAGGAGCTCAATCCTGCTAATAGACAGAAAGCCCCAAATGCATCTCGTTTTCCCCGGCAAACAAAGTGCCAGTAAAGAGGCAAATTAATGACAATTCGTTTGAAGGGTTTTTTTTGTCTAAGAATAATTTCACTCCAGCGCCGCCTCGCCAACCGCCGAAAGAATTGATTAGATCCCTTCTCCATCAAAGTGGCTGAATCAATAAAGAGGCAAGGAGCAAAGTAGGCATGCTCCAGCCCAATTTATTTATACCGTACAAATGGACGAGTCAGAGAGAGAGAGAGAGAGAGAGAGAGAGAGAGACTGACAGGTGAAAATGAGAGCGGCCCTGTTGAGACTGAAAAAGAAGAAAGAAAAAAGAAAGAAAATGCTAATGGTGACTTTGGGGAAGATAATGCTTTTTTTCCTAAGAACAAATACTAGTGTTAATGTTGGTTTGTGGACGTGGTCAGTCACAAATTAATATCTTCAAATTGACTTCAAGAGTTGCACCACACCCACTATGGCGCAGTACATTCCAGGGTGTTCATTTAACTAAGAACAGGTCTGTTTTTTTTACAAGAGCCCCTGAAATGTACGCGACTTACCGCGACCTATAGTCGACTCCGGGGGTCCATGTCCCCTTATTTCCAGCAAAACTTAGATTGTTTTTTCCCCCACAGTCGCTTGACTGGTTTTAGGAGGTTGGTTAGGTCATTTCTGTCACGACAGTTAAGTTGCCAACACTGGCAACAACCCATAACCCTCATATGGGTTGTTGCCGTCCCATAGACTGCGCGGGCATGAACAGTCACACACTCAGCGTCGGCACGGCATTCACAACATGCATACGTAATACTATAGCCGTGTGGAAATTGCAACCGCGCATGTGGAAAACAAACCACGCGCATCAACGTGAACGGCATGAACAGTCACATTGACGCCAGCGACAGCAACAACAACAACACACTCATATGGAAAATAAACATCAAACAGCTAGTCCACCTGCACAGTGGGTTGGACGTGGTCTCTCTATGTAGACATTTAGACCCTGCTGGTCAGGTAGAGGACGGTGGCTCTCAACCTTTGCAGGCTGTGACGCCCCAGAATATTCATATTTGAACTGAGGACCCCCCCCCCAAAAGCGGTCCGACGTATACCGACAGTCCGACAGGCCTTAGTCCGACACCCTATACCCAAAACCCTAAACCTAACCTCACAGGAAGCCACGGGTTGGTTTTAACCCGCCGCACATGGCGGGAGCTACTAATGCCTGTTGGACTGTTCGTATGTCTAACCAACGTCTGCAAGAACCACTATAGGAGTTTTTAAGTCCAGGTCCAGGACTTAAAAAGTAAAAACAATAAACCTGTGTAAAGGAAACATTGGAGAAAATGCATTTCCTCTCAGGCCTACGTGACATTTGGAGTCTCTGGACATTTTCAGTCGGCACACAATGACAGCTGTGCGTAATGTGTTCTGCATGTCATAATAGGATTCATGTTTTCTAATGACAGAAATGCAGGAATGAGAAGACTGCAGTTCAGACTCATTAGTTCCCCCATGCGGCACGCAGAGACTCATAGAGCTCAGCAGTTCACTGTCGTGCGTGGCTCGTTGTGTTGTTTTGTCCACAAAGCGGAGGAGGAGGTATTAAAGGCAGATTTTCTCCTTATTTTAAAATGTGCTGCTGAAGATTAGAGCGTTTACCAAACACTGTGGAAACACTTAATTGATTTCCTTTGGACTGTTTACCTCGACTGTAGCTCTCCTACACGCCTCGCGCTCGCACACACACACACACACACACACACACACTCGTGCGCACGCACGCACGCACGCACGCACGCACGCACGCGCACAACACAACC
Source organism: Protomyctophum parallelum (assembly GCF_964188405.1). Classification (NCBI taxonomy): domain Eukaryota; kingdom Metazoa; phylum Chordata; class Actinopteri; order Myctophiformes; family Myctophidae; genus Protomyctophum; species Protomyctophum parallelum. The sequence continues at coordinate 37,554,340 of NC_139718.1, read as the reverse complement.
TCGGTCCTCCTCGTCGACTCAACACCGACACAGGCCTGCCAAGAGCCTCATTAGTATTCACAGCGGTGGCATTTGCCAGCCCGAGCGTTGCCGTGGTGATGCTGCCCACACAAGTGATGATAAATGGTGCTTTCAGCTCCTCTCTGCCTTCCACACAGCAGAGCAGAGAGCTGAGGAGGATCCCTCCCTGGGCCATGCAGGGCCCCAGCCCCTGCAACAAGCATCACCCCCGGACCCTCATCCGTGGTCCATGCAGGGCCCCAGCAGTCTCTGCAATAACCATCATCAACCATCATCCCAACCCAGATTCGGCTCAAACAAGGGATTGAAGTATAATTCCGCTCTTATGCCACTAAACCCCCTACCATGTGAATCCCTTGACTCCTTCAAAACTGCTCTCAAAGAGCACCTATATATACGGACGGCTGCAATTTGAACCTGGCCTGTGTCAATTTAGCCTTTCTCCCAATACTGTATATGTTTTTCCCTTTTTTTACTTTCTTTCATGATGATCTCCTGATTGTTTTTTTTTTTTATAGAAGTGTACATTCGTACGAAACGTTCTGCTGAATTGAAAAAGGAGGACGCTGCATTTTGTAAACGAGTCTCAGTGCTTTGTCATGGTTCGTCCACAAAGTAACGGTGTTTCGTTTGAAATGTATACCGTATACCGTGAAATAAAACAATAAAATCAATCAAACGATAGCGCACGAGGCCAATGACTGCACGCCTGCACGTCTGCACGAGCCTCGGGCCCGAGGGGCTCCGAGGCCGCGGTTTCGGACTGAATGCACGGGACGGGTTGCTGGAGTGTTGGGGCGGGCTCCTCCGAGGCTGCGGCGTTCAGACTCACTGCATGCGTTGGCCCGAGGACGGTGCTGTTAAAAGACTTTTAACGCGCTTCATATTCAAATATGACATATATACCGAGGCTGCCGGGATTGTTTAATTATACCTTCGGAGCATACGCCGAAGTATTTGCGTCTTTGATCCCTGAAAATCCCCCTGAAAATATAGTCCCATGGTCCAAATTATAAAAAAAAAAAAGGCGAATTAAACAAATGGCGCGTTTAGCGTATTAGGCAGGGGAAGAACATGGGTTATAATGCGGGTTATTTAGTCAATGTGATATTTTTTGTTTTTGACAACTTCTCTAAACACATGTTTTTGTCGTGTCTGCCCCTGACATTTGCTCTAAAATGGCGCAGGTGTGTGTTTGTGTGTGTGTGACTGTGTGTGTGTGTGTGTGTGTGTGTGTGTGTGTGTGTGTGTGTGGGGGGGGGGGTGGGGGGGGTGTAGGCTCCCCTCCTCCATACGAACAGAAATCCCCCCCTGATCCTAGTTAAACAGAGAGCATGGCGTTATTCCCACATTAGGGTGCACAGGTATACGTAGCGCATTAGCCGTCTGCTGTGCATTGTGGGAAATAGTGATGCTGTGGGGTTAGGGGGGGGGGGGGGGAGGATAATAATTTTGGTTCTGCTGCAGGACACACACTCCAACACAGTGTTCATTTCAAGACTATAAGAAATTGGCATCTTTCTCTTATTTTGGCCGTCAAACGAGTCCAAAAGCGCCAGGGTCGTTTGTGAATATGACCGATGACGACCATCGGTTATGGAGTCACAACCCAACATGCGAGTGGGGTTCTTCTTGGGGGGGAAGTCGAATGAAAACCGCTTTCCAACAATGTCCTATATAGCTGATGACCGCTCAGAATCAAACCACCCCAACTCTATAGGACGCCGAGAAGAGAGCTGGCACTTCAAAAGAAGCAGAGACAATCGGGTGAGAGAGAGAGGGAGAGGGAGGGAGGGAGGGAGGGGGAGAGAGATAGAGAGAGAGAGAGGGCGGGGGGCTTCAAACCTCAGCCCAACACCCTGGCGCTCTCTGCCCGGGCTGAGCAGTCTCAGCCGGGGGGGCCGTGGCTATTAAAAGATAAATGTATCTCTCTGTTGCATTATTCATGATGCGACGAGGGGGCTTAGCAGAGCTCTGTGTGTGTGTGTGTGTGTGTGTGTGTGTGTGTGTGTGTGTGTGTGTGTGTGTGTGTGTGTGTGTGCGCGCGCGCGTGCGTGCGCATCCCTCACGGCCCCGTCAGGGCCAAAGCCCTCGCTGCTTCCCCGCCCCAACGCAGGGACAGACGACAGCTGTGGAGAGAGAGAGACAGAGAGGGACAAATAATATCCGCCATTCAATGGCATACAGAATATCGTTGCTGTCGTGCAGAAAGAAACCTCCTATCTCCGCGTTGTAACTCAATGTGTTTTTTCCGTAAGTTAACGCCCTACTCGATCATACTATATATACACACACACACACCGTCACACAAAAGCATCAAAGGTATAGCACATCCGCAAGCCGGTTTCCAGCTTGTAGACTTATACAAGAGCTATACATTTGCTGTTTTTGGAATTTGAATCCTGAAAAGTGAACAGTTTTGGACGTGTGAGGTTTGCACAGTTTCCGACAGAGGCGAACGCACGCACATCCTAACATTTATATAGGGATGAATGATTGAATGAATGAATGGTTTATTTCGGTCCTTGATTACAAATCAACATAATAATATTACAATGGATATACGACAACAACAACAACATTAATATCAGAAATGTACATTTTCATCCAAAACGCACACATTCATGAACGAAAAAAATCATAATTCCTTGACGAGGTTCCACAATAACGACACACACTCGTACATGCATGTAGTACGGTACGTAAAGTATGTTTGCACAACACAAACCATTTCTGATATGCAGTACAGACAAGCCTGCACAGTGCACGTGTGTACACACTTGGCATGTGAGCAGCGTCCAGTGTTCCGTGCATGCCTCAGGTATAGACATTCCTGAAAATTGAGCAAATCAAGGATATTGTTTTGTTATCGACCGTGTTTTATTTTTTCTTCCTATTTAGAGCGTTTAAAAATTTGAAAAAAAGCAACACGCTTATAACCACTAATTAGTTAATCGGGGTCCCCAGGGGGTTTTTCATCCCTATAGAGACCAAATATCTTTTGTGCAAATTCAACTTAGATTACTGTATAGAAATACCAGAAATGTCAATTTGAGAACAAAGAAGCTATGTGGTGCCTGCTTTGTTCCAGTGTCACCTCTATGACCGTTCTGCTTGCTACAGTGGTGTACAGTATGAGTGAGATGAAGGGAGAGGTTGCATTGCTACAGTGGCGTATATCAGGGATGGGCAACTTTGATGATGTAGAGGGCCACTATATTTCCACACTCACTCCAGAGGGCCACATTGCATTATTAGGCTACTGTCATAGCAAAAACACGTCGCAGCGCGTTTTGAGCTTGTAGATCAGCTATTCTTGATATATTTAAATTGAAATCCTTAATCATGTGTTGCTATTTTTTTATTGGAATCCTGAAAAATATCATTTTTATTCAATTTCAAATGGATTTCGTTATAACTTCATGAACTAAATACAAATACATTATAGGTGATGGGATGCGTGCTATGCATTTTCTATTGGACAATTAATTTTTTATTTATGTTGCAGGACCACATTGAAAATAAGCGTTTGGTTATTCTTTCGTGTGTGTATATCCTAGGTTTAAGTTGTGATTACTGTACTTCTTTTCATCAAAATGAAATCAAATTATTGATTTGCGATTTGATTTGGATTTGACATGCTGCTCAGATTGGCTATTTTCACCGAACGTTCGCCGTCAGAGTAGGTGTGCTATAGGGTTCATGTGGTCGATACATATCCGCTATAGTGTCTCCAATGTGTGTGCGTACGTGCGCGTGTGCACGTGACGTGTGCAGACGCACGTTTTGAGAGGCTATAGCGGACTAGAGCGGCGCACAACCTCTCAGCCACTGATTAAGTAAAGGGTTTGAGCAAATATATTTTGGGAGAAATCTTCAGCCGACACAGAGGACTGAAGAGAGAGTTATTTTAGTCCAACCCCCCCCCCATACTGATGCGCTAGGGAGCCCACAGATTAGAATGACCCTGGTGTCACTCATCTGGAGTTTAGTCACAATGGAGGATAAGCCAGCACACAGTGTGTGGAGAGAGAGACTAGCTGTCAAAATGATATCAGCACTCCTCGTGTCCATGTCACTTCTTTTTTTTTTTGTCGCGGTAAAATTGTTGTTAAATGGCAGCAGGTGGAGAAAAAAAAAAAAAACCTGTAAATCCCTGTCAGGAAATGTTTTAGAATTCTGAATGTGAACAACTGATGCTCTGACTATAAATAAATACCCAAATAACCCATTCTGACCGGGCGTTGGCATCATGTCGTGCTTTAGCTATTGAAAAATAGCAGATCTACAAAATCATATCGCGCCACCGAGTGGCGCGATACGAGCTTGTAGGTCTGCTATTTTTGAAAAATCGAAGAGCGACTGACATTTCTAGAATCTGATCTCAGGTCAGAATGGTTTAATCAGACCAGTGTGTGTCCAGTGGAAACCTCGTATGAATCTGATCTCAGGTCAGAATGGGATAAAAGTAACTTTGAAAAAACTAAATAAAGACCTACGGTATATCTATTGAGACCGTGATATTCTAACTGACATTTCTGGGGGAAAAAATATAATAATGTTGGTTCACAGACGTTTCAGGTGAGAGATTTCAAAAGAGAGATTAAACGTTTGCCCGGGACCCAAACTATAGTGAAACTAGCCCATCTACAAGGTTGTAGATCAGCTATTTCCACTATACTTCTTAATTATTTGTATTAGTATTCATGAAATTTATGTTTTGTATATTAAAGCATGAAATGATATACAAACTTGAAGTGGGTGTTAGGCGTTGTTATGGAATATGAAACGATGAAGTTCATTCATTGTGTCAAAGTCCAGTCTGTGTAAATGCAGGCTCATGATGGGAGATGCTAACATGCTAATCGAATGCTTTTCACACTATCTCATAATTGCCCGGAATGTTGTGCACATGCTGTGCAGTTTTGTTGTTTCAATCATAATCATTTCAATCTGTTTACTTAAAATTACGCTGACGTTCAGTTTCTTTCCATCAACAACAAAACCCTCTCTTCCTTTAATTCATAGTGGTCGCCCTGATGAAGGCAGCTGTGCCACAACGCGTAGGTGCATTTTAATCTGGCAATGCATTAGCCACTTTAAATTAAAATGTTCTACAATAGTGCCCAATTCAGGCACCAAAGAGCACCTTGTTGGAGAGTTCTACTCTGGCCAAACAGATGTGCTCTTTCCTCCTTTTTTTTCCTACATGGTTTTTTGTTCACAATAGAGAGATAAACAGGCAAATGTTGATCAAAATAACAATTCTTCTACACATTCTTTAAGTGTGTAGAGGAACCAGTGCTGGTTGTCTCGTCGGATCCCGCTGCAGTGGTGTCCGAAACCCAACGATAAATCCTGTTTGTAGAGTCAGATATCACTGAGGACCTTTTGGGTTGTAAGGCCAAATATGCTGTCTCGTCCGGAAGGCAATGGAGTCTCTGGTGAGGAGCATGGCTAATGCTGCTAGCTCCCTAAACAGGGCCGGATTAACACCTCTGAGGGCCCCTGGGCACTGAAGCTAGAAGCCCCCCCCCCCCCCTTCACGCGCACGCAACATTTTTGCTGTTTTGTAGCCGTTTTGGGGCAGTTTTATGCCGTTATATTGGCCTATTTCCGGTCGCCTACTATTTATTTATTTATTTGACAGGGACAAAGCTCATTATTCAACATGTCAGTTTTCACATCAATGTAAATGGGCCAGAGTTAGCCGAAGCTAGTCCCTGGGCACAGGCTCTTAAAAAAATGATTTTATTATATGAGGTTTCTACACTATATAGTCTGATGTCAGCGCTGGATATCGCTGGTGTCTCCATACATGGAGCTATAGGTTGTCTCCATTGTATTATGGAGCTCCAGATGGAATACAACGAAGGCTTTCACCTTGAGCTCCATATATGGAGACAACCTATGCCAAAGCGCCAGCGCTCACCCAGCAGTCTGACATCAACGAGGCGTCTTACTGGTAATAAGTATAGGCTACTATAAGTGATGGTATAAATATAAAGGTTAGATTAAACAACCATATAGAAACAATATAGTATACATGACTCTTCCTCAATGTCCTACACAGGTATATGGATGCCAAGGTTAACAAGGTTAAAGATGGAGTGCCACCATTTTTTTCCACCATAAAACATGATCATCAGGTATTATTACAATATAAGGGGGAAGAACTTTTTCCAAAAAGTGTACAGTATTTGTTAAAATCATGCTTTTATGTGGACACGCCCACCAGTTCATTAAGTATGCCTGGTTTGCCTGGTGGGTGGTGATGGGTGGTGATCCACCTGAACTGAAGCCGCACCCACAGCTGTAGTTGTATGATAAAGGGGGAGGTGTTAGGGGAGGGGCTGATAGTGTGGTGTCACTATATTACTGTTTACTTCATTGGCCCGTTTGACTGTCAAGGGTTCAGCCTCCAGGAAGAAACCCTAAATACAAAGTCAATACACAATTGCACATAAAAACAACTCCAGTCTGTCTAATTAAGTACTGTCACCTCATAGACACATGAAAAACTGGAAAAATTCAAAAATTGTGGCACTCCATCTTTAAGTATTCACAAGTGAGCTCTATTTAACAGCACTGTTGACCTGACCGGCGTGTAATGACCATTAAAATAACTGCTCTAGAACAGCTCTATGAACAGCTCAACTCTGCACCACCGTTGACCTGACCGGCGTATAATGACCATTAAAAAAACCCTGCTTATTCTCAACCCGTTTGGCCACACAAGTGCCGCTCCGCGTGGTCGATATTCATGCACAGACGTGGGACATTATTACACGGGGCGTTAAAAATGTTACACACATGCACCGATGAGCTTTTATTGGAGGAAAAGAGACGCTCGGTGACAGAGCAGAGGGGTGGTCCCATCACCGGCCGAGGACGCCACCGTGCTGAGATCATTTGTTTGCAGACAAGAGGGACAGACACAAGGGTGGGAAAGAAAGAATATACGAGGAGACCAGAACACGTGGGAGGTGTCCGTGTGTGTGTGTGTGTCCGTGTGCGTGTGTGTGTGTCTGCGTCCGTGTGCGTGTGCGTGCGTGTGTGTGTGTGTGTGTGTGTGTGTGTGTGCGCGCGCACAGAGCTGGGTGTGTTTTATCTGTCTCTTTATGCGTGGATCACTATTCTTGGACCACTTTAAGCATCCTGGTCTGAATTAGACGCGCGAGACAAAAGGACCTTCATATTTGTGTTTGCGTGTCAAGGATTACTTGTCCCATTGAATGCGTGTCGTCCCCCCCCCCCCCCCCATTATCTGCTTATCACACTCTGCTACTCTTTAATCTCTTTCTTGTCCCCGCAGTTCAATGGCTTCCTCTCTCGCTGTCTCTCTCTCTCTCTCTCTCTCTATCTACGTCACAAACGGAGCCTTTCTCTCTCTCCCTCCCCTCCTAGTTTTTAACACTTACAAAACTGAAAAGGCGCCGGCCGGCGGTCCCCGAACTGCCCCTGCCTGCATGGGCCACCTGGAAAGTACCAATGGAGCTTTCTCTCTCTCTCTCTCTCTCTCTCTCTCCTCTCCCACAGGCCTGGCTCCCTGCCACCGGCCAGCTGTAGCATTGTGAGCGACCCCCCCCCCCCCCCCACCCCACAAGCTCAGTTAATTCCACGCATCGCAATTGTTGCCGGGTGCCCGTTTACAACCACCTCCCACCCCGCTCCGGGGTATAGCCTCTCCGATTGTTCCGCGGTAGCCTCCCCTTGTTTAATACTGTTTTGCAAGTTATTAAGCCCTGGAAGTCCATTAATCACAGTTCACGGGCTGCGTAAGCCCACACAAGGCCGGGGGGGGGGGAGGGGGGGGGTAGCGGGGGGAGGCGGGGGGGGGGGGCGCGGAGGCACACTCGCTGCCCTCAATGGGCTTAGACGGTGGTCCATTCAGATCCCTAACGAGATCATTACCACTAACTAAATACAAACCTGACCCCCGCGACCCGCTGGGAAATTACGTCGGAGCGCCCCCGGTTTGCGAGACATTAATATGCCCCGAGCCCACCCCGAGCCCACCCCCACCCCCACCCCATCCCCAGGAACCCCCACCGCCCGTATCCTCGTACCCCACCCGTTTCCTTGCACCAGTGCGTATAAAACGCCCACCCCCGAAGTGTCCCCCCCCCCCCCCCCCCGACGCAACAAGCACCCCCCCCCCCCCCCCCCCAACACTCTTGTCCATTCTCACTTTCTCGCCAATGGACAGAAAAGTAAAACCTGTCATCAAAAGAGGCCTAATCAGTGCTGTGATTGTGCTAAACCGAGCCTGACAGACATTTCACTGAGGCCTCAATGGCCACATCAGTGCCACCTCCCCTAGCCTGTCCCCCCCCCCGCCCCTCCCCCCCCTCAAAACCCCTCTCTCTTTTCTCTCTTTCTCTCCGTCTCCTTGCTCTCCCTTTTTACCAGGCCCCCGGCCAATGGGAGCGGGGAGGGGGGGAGGGGTGGGGGGGGGGTTTGGGGGGCTTTTCAGATTACTTGACACAGTGTGTCCACTTTTGGGTGGTGAGACCACCTGGTAAGAAGCTCATTTTAATACTCCTCCTCCTCCTCCTCTGGTCTTCCTCTCTCTCTCTCTCTCTCTCTCTCTCTCTCTCTCTCTCTCTCTCTCTCTCTCTCTCTCTCTCTCTCTCTCTCTCTCTCTCTCTCTCTCTCTCCTCTAATTCTCTCTCTCTCAAGCCGTAGCCACCGTCATGAATTCTAGTCTAATCCATTGACCCCCGCAGGAACATTCCTGGTCCTGCACTCCTCGGAAGAGGCTGGATTTGGGCGGATTACATGCTTCCAGTCCTGTTTGGAGGCACCTGCGACTGGAAACGGAAAAAAGGGGAGGGGGGGGGGGGGGTTACACCAAGATGGTCCACGGCCAAAGATAGAGAGAGAAAGAGAGAGAGACAAAGAGAGAGAGAGACAGAGACAGGGACAGGGACGGACCCCTGCCCTCAACCACCAAAACTCTTATCCCTCAACTTCCCACCTTTCTTTTTTTTTTGGCGGGGGGGTCCCGGCTCAGAGGAGGGTCTGTGCATGCAACCACGTTCATGACCACTCAGAGAGAGAGATGAGGTTGAGGTGGTGGTGGTGGTGGTGGTGGTGTGGTAGGGAGGTTGTTTTAGGGGTTAGGACAGACCCCCCCCCCCCCCACACACACACACACACACACACACACACACACACACCTCCCTCAGCTTATGTTAAGATGTTGTCACTTTAAGCATCTCAAGTGTTGCCACTTCAGATGCCAGAGCTTAGCTTTTTGCAACGGGTTCTAGGGTGGTAGGAGGGAGGGAGGGAGGGGAGAGAGAGAGAGAGAGAGAGAGAGAGAGAGAATCTGGGAAGACTTCCATTTGAAACAAACACAACTTTTGTGCCACCGCGGCCGCCGCCACCGCCACCTGACCGCCACTGTGGCTGGCTGCATGGCGCCCGTTTGGGACACTCCCCCCCCCACCCCACCCCCCTCCCTTTAGTTACTTCCTGTCGCTTTTGCTACTTGTGTTCCCTCAGCCTCTTCAGAGCTCTCCCGTCTTTTTTTTCTCTCTCTCAAGAACTCTCAAAGTCTCCGTTTCCTGGCTTAATTCCCTCGCTAATGTGACGAATTTTCTCTCACAGCCCTTTTTAGAGTTTCCATCCGAGACACTTGATTGTTTTGCATTGGGGTGTGTGTGACGTGTGTGTGTGTGTGTGCGTGCGCGTGCGCGTGTGTGTGCGTCGGTTTTCCTTTCCAAGCTGTCATGGTGCATAATGACTGCAGGGAGATTGTTAATCTGTCGCTTGGTACTGTACTGTATGTGTGCATATTTTAAATTAAGGGTGATGTCCCTATACTTTAATCCACTGTAAACTCTCAATTGTCAATGTGACGTGAAGCGGGGCTGAATCAAAAGGAAGTCTTTAATTTACCGAGACACACTCCGTCAAGTGAAATGGAAGCACTCGCTGTCTGGGAAGGAGAAATATGAAACAGTCACACTGGCATTAAAGTCTTTAAAGTCTTTAATTGACTCTCAACGATTGTTGCAAAACGTTGTTTCAATGTAGATGGTGGGATTACGGTATGAGCCAGATAACTACCGTTAAGACTAGATGAAAATGGGGCTAAGCGCGCGGACGAATGCGCGGGCAACACACACATGGACACATACACACGTACAGTGTACACTACACGCACGCTTTGAACATTATCCACTCAGCCACGCATCCATAAATATGAAATGACACAATAAAATCCAGGGTGTTCATCTAACCCATTAAGACCGGGAAAGCAGTGTCATTTTAGAATTAACCAATCTAACCATTATTTTATACTTAAAAAAAACAGTTATACAAGCTCATGTTGCGTGCAAATCGTTATATATATTATTTTTAAAGAAAACATTCAAAACATTCAAATCTTTGCTTCTGGGGGATCCCTGGAACAAAATACATTCATTCATCATTTTGGGGGACATGGAAAAAGTCCACTCATAACTGACAACATACGTTTTTCTTTTTAGTTTTTAGTTTTTCAGAAAACTGTTGGGATTTGAGAAGACATTCGTATAGAATCGGCCTCAGGTCTTAACGGGAGTGTCTACCTGGAGATGGTATAGATACTGTGTACGGTGAGTGTCTACCTGGAGATGGTATAGATACTGTGTATGGTGGAGTGTCTACCTGGAGATGGTATAGATACTGTGTACGGTGGAGTGTCTACCTGAGATGGTATAGATACTGTGTATGGTGGAGTGTCTACCTGGAGATGGTAGATACTGTGTACGGTGGAGTGTCTACCTGGAGATGGTAGATACTGTGTACGTGGAGTGTCTACCTGGAGATGGTAGATACTGTGTACGGTGGAGTGTCTACCTGGAGATGGTAGATACTGTGTACGGTGGAGTGTCTACCTGGAGATGGTAGATACTGTGTACGGTGGAGTGTCTACCTGGAGATGGTAGAGATACTGTGTACGGCGGAGTGTCTACCTGGAGATGGTAGATACTGTGTACGGTGGAGTGTCTACCTGGAGATGGTAGATACTGTGTACGGTGGAGTGTCTACCTGGAGATGGTAGATACTGTGTACGGTGGAGTGTCTACCTGGAGATGGTAGATACTGTGTACGGTGGAGTGTCTACCTGGAGATGGTATATATACTGTGTACGGCGGAGTGTCTACCTGGAGATGGTAGATACTGTGTACGGTGGAGTGTCTACCTGGAGATGGTATATATACTGTGTACGGTGGAGTGTCTACCTGGAGATGGTAGATACTGTGTACGGTGGAGTGTCTACCTGGAGATGGTAGATACTGTGTACGGTGAGTGTCTACCTGGAGATGGTAGATACTGTGTAAGGTGGAGTGTCTACCTGGAGATGGTATAGATACTGTGTACGGTGGAGTGTCTACCTGGAGATGGTAGATACTGTGTACGGTGGAGTGTCTACCTGGAGATGGTAGATACTGTGTACGGTGGAGTGTCTACCTGGAGATGTGTTGAACGCTGCACCAATTGTAAGCTCATGATGACGATCCCCTGGCTAGACACGTGATTTTAACCCTGCCTGCGGGGCCGCCACAACGCTCCCTGTCACAGATCAGCTGCCCCGCGCGTAAACAGAAACATCAGGAGAGCATTCCACATTTAAGAGCATACTAATTACGCCTCATATCCACGCTCTGAAGTGCCTTCTCTCGCAATTTGCTCAGATCACCCGGAACGTCCAATCCCCCTCATGCAAACAAATAAACTCTGGCTCTACAAGAGATAAAGCTAATAATAAAAAAATAATCTGCGCCGCTATTGGAAGTCACAGGGGGGGAGGGGGACGACTCCGCGGCGTTTGAAGTAGCGGCTTCAAAATAGTGTCATGCTACTTCTACTCAATATGGCTTCCAAAACGTCACGTTGTTGCAAACATCCTCCCGGTTGGAGAATAATTAGATTGTTTTTTTTTGTTGTCAGGAAAACAAGCAATTTACTTTCATAGGCAGAATGGATATGCATATTTCCAGGGAGATATAAAGAGTGATGATCTGTAGCGATTTTGTGAAATTGTTCGAAAACAAAAGCGGAAGGTGCTAACATTACCTGTCGATCAGAGACCCGCGCACTATATCCACACACACACACACACACACACACACACACTGCACACAGACACACACACACACACACACACACACACAGAGAGAATGCTACTATATAATTTAAGCGAGACAACAAATAAGGAATAGAGATGACTATATTGATCTGAGATCAAGGAGAGTTAGTGTTGGTTAGCACAACGTAGCAGGTGGACATGCCTCTGAACCAGGGCTCATCAATGTGTCTGTGTATACACGGAATGTGTCCGTAGCAAAGACTTGCTCTGGTCCGTGGCACATTTTACATTTTTATTTTTGGTAACCCAATAATCAGTATTTCTGGCATGGTGACTACGAGCTGTGCGACCTCTCCTTTGCATTTTAAAGTGTGTCTCCCGTGGTCAGCACCTCCCTACTCTTGGTATGCTATACCTTTTTGTTTGATGTTTAGAAGGAACCTCTCTTAGCGGTTAACGGGTCCATTTGGTTCCATTTGAACACCTACACGCATAAGTTGAGCCTTTGCGTACGCAGTAGGGTCGTCGGTTCAGTGGCACGTGCTACGGCAAGTGCTACGGGGCTGAGATGGAGTCTGAAGAGGTGGGTTTTCAGACTATACAGCAGAAGATTGGGAGTGAGTCCGCAGTTCTGATTGCTAGCTTAGCTTAGTTTAGCAAGGCGACCCAATGCTTGCCGTTGTGTGTGACGCAGTATATATAGGCTATGTAAGGGGCCTTCGCCAGGCGCCATACTACATTCCTGGGGTTTCCTCCGCCCACTCGGCACCCCTTATCGTCCTCGCTTTGGTCTCAACCTCTCACCTCCGTCTTTAGGGAAGTGCCATGGGGGGGGGCGATGCGGGCCAATCCACAGGAACCAGATGCGGGGGGGGGGGGGGGGGGTGTCCTCTAGGTGAGTGTGTCTCTCGTGAAGTGTAAATGATGGAGTGTTTGTTTTCTGACATTCGGTGTGTCCCCGCGGCCTCATCAGGACTGAGCCTCGCACGCATCAAGTGTTAATTTCGGGATCCTGCAGAGCGTGAGCCTGTCGGTGGTGGCGGGGGGGGGGGGGGGGGGGGGGGGGGGGTCTCATCACAGGAGGGACTCTTCCAGAAAATGACCCTCATGCTCTGATTGTCTCGATGGCCTGAAGACTCCGACATTGACTGCAAAAACAAAGACACAGGGGAGATAGACAGGGAGAGAGATAGAGGGAGGGAGAGAGAGAGAGAGAGAGGGAGGGAGGGAGGGAGGGATGACGCCACGGCCGCGCTAATGCACCTCGCAGCAATTAAAGAGGCTTATGGGACTACTGTGTTAGTGCGCTCACACTCAGCCACAGGTACACAGCACTTTGTCCAGTCAGCAAGGGCTATTAGATTACTCACTGTGTCAAAACACACACACGCACGCGCGCACACACACACACACACACACACACACACACACACTGTGTTGACACACAGTGTTAGAGAACATGCAGACACACACACACAAACACACACACACACACTTAACCACTTATATATACTTTGTTGACCGGAGTCAACCCCAGAAGTCCATATACTATACTGGGTCCTCTCATTTTCTCTCATCATCGTTGACTATAGACCCATATCTACATGCAAGCTCATAACGTATCGCGCTGTGTCCTTATTTTTGGTCAAATGTTCAAGGGGACGCTCTTGGCCTTGGGTTCAAGTGATTAAAATGAAACTCGGCAATCTCTGGGGAAGTACGGACTTAATCATTCAACCAACCATGGCTCTCTTTCTCTCTCTTATACTCTCTCTCTCGCGCGCGCACGCACACACACACACACACACACACACACACACACACACACACCTGTCCATCCTGCGTGGCTGTACCTGGGCTCAACCGGTGGCGGTATAGGTTCCTCGCTCCAACCTTTTAGCCCGGTGATTAATTGGTCTGGGGCTTATATGATGACGGCACAAGCCTTTATTGTGTGAAAGTTAAACAAAAAGCCGAGGCTCTCCACAGATTACGGCAGCACATTAACCACAGGCTGAACCATGAAATTGGTTTCTTGGCCTCCTGCAGCGCCGTGGCTGCACCAGTCATTGTGAAAGGTGCGCCGGGCATTAGTGTTACATCACTGGTGCACAACAAAACAACACAGTCTAGTGGGTGGGGCCACGGGCCCTCAAGGTGCAGGTCACGTGACCAGTCTGGACCAATTGTGTGTCAGCCCCACAGGTATATGTATATACTGTAGATAGATAGATAGATAGATAGATATAGGTGAGGAGATTCTTCCGGAGATAACATGACGATTTTATGGTTTTGTAATTACAGGAGAGTCAAGGTTTCTTTTCCAAGTTCGACAAGAGTTTGTCGTGATAAAAAAAGGGTGAAAGGGTTCACTTTAGACTCGGAAGAAATTAATAGTTTTGTAATTATTTCGGCGTGATAAATTAATAATATGCAATGTTTCCTTTCAGTCATTTCTCCTATTGGTTTATTTTGCTTCTTCTTTTTTTTCTCTCACTTGACCGAGCCCATTTAACCACTTAAACTCCATATAGGGAAATGAATGCATTTCATTCAGTCTGATCAGAAGCAGGGATAACACATATACCGTCATCCCCATCGGCCTCAATATTCTCCTCATCTTTATTCTTTAGCATAATTATGACGTGTTCCTTCATCAAAACAATGTCATTTCCCCCTGCATAGAGTAGCTATACTGACTCATATAGGTGTGTGGCGTAAGCAATCAATCAATGACTGATCTAGGGGTAATAATATTTTTGAGGGGCGCTAAAATCTGGCTTTTAAAATTGCTTCATTTAGCACTTTTAACAAACAAAATAATGTGTGGCAGCCAAAGTCTAAGGACTTTTAGTGTTTGGTTCAGCAGCAAACATCGTTTACAGCAGCAAACGTCATGTGACAACATGTGGTACAATATAAAAAGAGTGAGACGTCACTCAGTATGATTTTCAGAATCTAATTGGT
>NC_139718.1:37457430-37539067 GCF_964188405.1 Protomyctophum parallelum | reverse complement strand
CGCACTCACACACTCACGCACTCTCTCTCTCTCTCTCTCTGTCTCTCTCTGGGTACACCCAAGATGCCGCTTATAGAGCAGGCGTCTCTTCTGGGTTTTTTAAACAGCTGGTGGGTGGAAATGACTGCTCGTCGCGCGCAGCTGCAACTTGACGCGTCGTCCAGAAAACCAGGAAAACGCTTTTGCCCATGCACGCGTCAAGTTGCATTTCCATCCACCGGCTATTTAAAAACCCCGGAAGAGACGCCTGCTCTAAAGCGACATCTCACTTAAATATGGTTGGGTGGAGTGCCTCGGGCCTCTATACTACAGGTGCGTTTTCTATTTTCTGTTATTGTGGGTAAAGCTTTTGCAGAAAATGGCCAATGAACGAGCTCACAGCGGCGCCGCAGTGGGCCCTGTTGTGAGCTTGTCGATCGTCTATTTTCGGCGGAAGCTTTCCCCACAATATGGATGCTGGGGTTTAAGTGGTTAATAAAAATACACGCTTTGGATCATATGGTCAACTGGTATGTATGTGTATGATACTGCTGGCACACACACACACACACACACACACACACACACACACACACACACACACACACACACACACACACAGGCTGCATGAGTGCCGCCCCACCTGTCAGCAGGGAGCGTTGTGCGGGCGGAGTAGGACGAAGGCCCTATGACCTGCCGGTGGGGGCTCCTCACTGGCAGGTGAGCCAATAGGACGCGACAGACTAAATTGGGGAGGAAAAAGGAGGTAAAAAAAGAATGGGTTAAAATTAGAGTAGTTTTTTAAACTTATGTTGCATAATGCCTATGTAAAATTACTTTGGAATAGCCAGACATAACAGTTCGAGTTGTAAAAAAAGAAATAGAGGCTGGTTTCCTTTTCTTAACCATGCAGTAATGTACTTGGAAAATATAGTGATAATAGCCGATCTACGCATTGCATCACAATACGCAATTTTAGCTGCTTTTAATTTTCTTTGTTGACAAATTTTGAGAGAATAGGGATGCCAGGGTTAAGGTGGTTTATATACTTATTTTGTATTACATTGGTAAATTGTGATATTAGAAAACATGAACATCAAACATATTAGACAGCCTTAATTCATTTCCCAGGAAGGAAATGCATGTGTTTAATTCAGTCTGCCCAGAAGCAGGCATAAAACATATACAGTATCCCTGGCTATGAAAATGAATGACCTGCAGAGGGCGGATATTCAAAGCAAATCCAACCCTATAACAATGTATTCTGAATAAGTATAAGAGAAGTAAAATTGCTATAATTTCTGTTGACAGCGTACATGCATGGCAAATGGACCGAACAGTGCACGCTGAATGACTGCAGTGACTGACAAAGTCATTTTCTTTCTATTTACAGACTGCAGGCAATTGAACCGCAAATGAGGAGTGAAAAATTCTAACTTCCTTCCACCATCCATCCGCCCCTTCTCTGAAAGAGCTATTTGAGCGCACTTGCATATCTCCTTCATGCTTACTGGCACAATTGTAATCAGCCATGCAATACCGTCGGTCATATAAACAAAGCTTGTATCTCTATATCGGCATATTATTAAAAAGAATAACTGAGATAGAAACTGCTATGGAAAGCAGAAGTTCTTCACGCTTCTTGCAGCGCTTTGATGGCGCCTTTATTAAAGACGGAGGCGCAGGCTCCTGTTCGGCAAACACGCTAAGAGTCCTTGATTTGTCAAAACAATACACTCTGGCCCTTGAGACGGACACATTCGTATTCATGCATTTTAAGGATCTATATGTTGTGGTAAATTATTATGAGCGTGCTGCACCTCCCGAGCTCGGAACGGAAGCATCCTTCAGAGGGAATGCAAACGCGTGACCGTGGAGAAAAGCTTGTAAAGCCATTTTATGGCGACAGAGCCTTAATAATAATAATAATAATAACTGGAACTGCACTCTGCCGAGTGCATACTTGCTTGTTGCACACAAGTAGGCCATACATGACCTACTAGTGCGCAAGCAGAGCGCGCAAGTACTGTAGACCGCTACAAACGGTCAAATCTCAGCCTCTCTGTGAAAGAACATTTGCGATATTGAATCATTAGGTTTAGCTATTTGCTGCGTGCCTTGCTTTTGGAGGAAGAAAATAGTATTTTGAAGTATGGCAATGATTACTTATGCCTGTTATGGCAGTGGTGTCAGATTACACAGATGTACAGTATACATAGCGGCATTACCTTTAGTCCACCCGACACTGAAACATGTCATCGTTACGTCACCATCGATAACCAATTATACCCTGGCATTGGTACTTATATTAATCACGTCATATGTCTATATATATGTATATGTCTATATGAATGTATATGTAATTTCTGAGTTGATTAGTGGTATAATGTGGTTACTCGGGTGGTTTGATGAGCTATGTCCCTTTAATCCACCCGACACTGAAACATATCATAATTACGTCACCACCGTAAACCAATTATACCCTGGCACTGGTACATATCTTCATCACGTCATGGGACATACGCTTCGTAGCACCTGACTGATAACATTACTTGCACACTCTGCTTGCACAAGTAATAATAATAATACATTTTATTCATAAGGCGCCTTTCAGGGCACTCAAGGTCGCCGTACAACAAGTTAAAAACAGTTGACACAAAACACAACCTTAAAACACAACCTCATCGTGGTCACCAGGAAAGATTATTGTGAATAAAAAAATATTTCCAGCTATAAGATATATAATATAATGACAGTAAAATGTTGAAAATGAGTCAGGGTTTTATACGAGTGTCCTTTCCGTTTCTGCTTTCGCTCTACATTAAATATATTTTGCAGATCTACCGGGCGGCTCTGAGAGGCGAGCTTGTAGATCTGCTATTTCCTGCAAAGTTCTTCCCCTGACTACGGGGGTTGAAGTGGTTAAGCAGTGCGGCGCCAGCATGGAGAGATGTGGGCTATGATATACAGTAAGAGATGTGTGAATACCTCGCCTACATTTAATAATATTAATAATCACGGTCAAGGTAATGGTAAATTCCAATTATGGTCAAGTCCCGCAGTATAAATGTCTGGGCATTTTGTCAATCTGGAAAGTGGGATTCAAATTCTGCAGCCTCTCTCGCGGTGTTTTCAAGGGTACATTCTAGTCTGAATTAGTCTACTCTCGTATTATGTTTGCATTCTGCAAGTGATATCGCAGACTCTGTATCAGTCAGGTGCGTTATCCGACATATTAATTTGGAACAGTTACAGCCTACAAACAGAGAGCACTCAAAGACATCAGCAGATGGGGCGATATGAAGAGGTTTTGAAACTGTTGCCACTAAATTAACCTGAATCTAATAGGATTTCAGGTAGATAACGTTAACAAATTGCTGTTTTCTTTTCAAGCCAATATACGCAATGGGAAAGCGCTACAAATTGATTTCCATTTCCTCTCCGTCCCGCCTGGCCCCCTTCTCCGCACTTCTTCATCGTTTTCGAGATGAGACGATATGGCATTAATATTCGCTATCTTATCTTGTCACATCCTGAAATTATTGGAGAGGATATGATTAGCCGAACAATGGCATGAGAAACGTGCCACTGTGGCGGCTATCCAGGGTTTGCGTGACAAAGGGGGAGTGTGGAGAGGTACGGAATGAATGGGGCTGGCAGCATGACAGACAAGGAAGATGGCAGTCAAATGTCTTTCCTCTGAGCATGTCCGTTCCACACAGCGGGGGGGGGGTGTCCGGGATTTTAACGCTAAAACGTCCCTGCATGGCCGCCGGTGCCCAGCCATTCACACATGATTACCATTTTAATATTGTTTATGGGCCACTTAGGAACAGTGGAGAAGTCAGCCGTATAGGCCCATAGTGGAGCGAGTGGTTGTTTTTTTTTAGGGGGGGGGGGGGGGGGGGGTGGTGGGGTGTTGAATGCACCATTAAGCCTTTTAAAACGAGCTCCTCCCGTCTCGGAGGCTAAAAACAAAAACGTGGCTTTCTGGCCATCAATGGGCTCCACTTAGAAGAAACAATGTCCCGTTGAGGCTCCGCCGGTTTTCCCTCATCAATGAACATCAAAGATGAATGAGAGCCCCTGGCCTGACAGCTTTGTTTTGACTCAAAGCGTCGCCCTGGACCCGCCTGGCCTCTGGGCTGCCCCAACAGGTGCTGAGAACCTCCTCAATGCCCTGTTGGACTGGACCAATCAATGGCTGAGCAGGAACATGGAGTGTGTGTGTGTGTGTGTGTGTGTGTTTGTGTGTGTGTGTGTGTGTGTGTGTGTGTGTGTGTGTGTGTGTGTGTGTGTCTGGGTCCATATCCCATATCCGCCTTAATCCAAAAACACTTGGAACAAAAGCAACAAAGCAAGAAAGACAGAAAAGAGGGGGAGGGGGGGGGGGGGGGGGGGCTCATCCTATAACATCTCTTCAAGTCTCCCCTGCTCGATTGGACGGGAAGTACAGTATTAAAGCCACTTATTTTAATGAATAAAATGCTATTCTAAACAATCTCTCTGGGAGTGTATGTTGATACAATATACAGCTAATCTGCAATGGTTGGAATGTATAGACCCTGGTGTCTGGTAGTACTCGTTGAATGACAATGTCAATAAAGTTATTTGAAGCACAGACCAAGCCCCCCACGGAGGCTCTCCAACGTCGAAGCGCTCGGCCCCCTACTGGTCCGAGCTGGACTGACCATGGCGGACCCGTGGATTTAGCACCAGGAAAACGCTGTGCAGCTGGGATTTAACATTTAGCGGAGTTTAACGAAATAGAGCGTTCTTCCCGCTGTGCTTCAAAACGCCACTGAGCAACTTCGACCGTAATGAATGGCAGGGGGGCGGTGCAGCCCGCCCTCTATCCTTTATAACTCTATGGGTTAGAGACGCGATAGACCCACCGCCATCTTGATTGTAGTTCCAACATCGTTGCAATTACCTCTCTCCATCAGCAGAGGGAGACAACGTACATAAGACGTACATCATTTGTATCGTCTTTAACCCATTTTGACCTGAGATCAGATTATACAAATGTCTTCTACATCCTGACAGTTTTCTGAAAAAGCTGTGTTTCTATGTCAGTCGTTCTTCGATTTTTCAAAAATAGCAGACCTACAAGCTCGTAGCGCGCCACTCGGTGGCGCGCTATGAGCTTGTAGATCTGCTATTTTTCAACAGCTAAAGCATAGCATAATGCTAACACCAAAATGGGTTCCCGCGCAAAATGGGTTAATGGTGAGGCAACAGGTGGAACATTGACTCTACAGTATAGCAACAGCAGTATGTTAACGGCGCCCCCTGGAGGAGAGAGGGGAAACGTCCCTGGCCAAACATTTCATGACAGAAAAGTAGCGGCAGCGTTAGAAGAGGATCAAACCCGATTATCATTGAAGTCATTCTTTTAGATGGGGAGGCATTTCGAGCCAGTTAATTTCCGAGCACTCCTTTTTTCTGCAGCGTGTGTGCGTGCATGCGTGCGTACGTACGTGCGTGCATGCGTGCGTGCGTGCGTGAGCGTGCCAATGATAGGCTCCAGCTACTTCATGGGGAGATTAGAGCTCCTCTCCACTCAGGAATATAGAAAGGCCTTCAGCACAGCAGAGAGAGAGAGAGAGAGAGAGAGAGAGAGAGAGAGAGAAAGAGACAGAGACCGACAGAGACAGAGAGAGAGTTGAGCATTTTAATCTAGAGTCACAGAGATAAGATGCAATGGCAGATCAATATGTGCTCTATATGGCGGCAGGCAGCTTCCCGAGACCTGGTGCCTCTCCTCCGCCTGTGTTCCGGAGGAGTCTTTACTACCCAGCATGCTCCGTGGCTTTATGTCTCCAAAGAGCCACGCTATCTCTGCCGCAGCCACGTGTCTCTCACTGACAACCTCCCTGTTTAACCCCGCAGACACCTCGCAGAACACACCGTGAATATCTTAATGGGGATCGCCATGTGAATTGTGCTCTGATCAATCTCTTCAGGAAAAGCCGCCCGCCGTCGTGCACATTCGATATGGCGTCGTCGTCGTCCTCGCTGCACGCACGCGCCCGGGGCTACCTCGGGGCGAGGCGAGACGAGACCGAGGCCCGCGATAAGGTTGATATTCAGGCGGATTGATTAGATTAAAAAACAAAGAAAATAATGCAGAATACTTTTGCGATTGGGGCTAGAATGAATGATGCGGCGAGGGTGAGGCGGAGGACGGTGGTGTTTGCACTCTACACGCCGCGCGGAGAGAAACACACCGACGGCATTTCATTCACCCGCCGTGTCGACGCCATCCGCTCTCCTCGTGGCACCACTATACTGTGGCATTTCAATATTATCAGATGGACTGTCACTTTGGAGGCCCAGACCCCCCCCTCCCTCCCTCCCCCCCAATCAACAAATGGGTAGAAATACAAAAAAGGAGAAGTCTTCTCCTCTGCCTTGCTTGCTTTGCTTGCTGTGAAACGTGAGACACCTTGAACCCTTAATTCCCCCCCCCCCCATCAGTCAGACAAACCCGAGGTCTCCCTCATGCACGGCCATTATGTTTTTATAAGACCACGCTCATTCAACCGGCACTCACACGTCGCTATAGCACGCACAACACGTGGGTTGTGACTTCCCCTCTCATTCATTTAGGTGTCTCGGCAGTCGGTCAATGCAAGCCCCCCCAGACTCCTGTGTTTACCGGTGGGTACCCCCAATGTCACCCCCCACCACCACCACCACCCCGTCCTTCACATTTCTAGCAGCCCAACGATGCTTCTGTCACGGCTGTGTCCCGACGGACACACAGGGGAAATCATTAGAGGGGTAAAGAAATAATAATGTGAGGTTTTTGTCTCGTTTCCTTTTCATCCTGCATGCATGGGCGACAGTTCAGACGCAGCGAACAAGCATTGGAAGAAATACACACACACAACTCCCAAATATAGTCACTTTCAGTGCGGACTATAGGAGGACAATGCTTTTACCTTAAGAAGGCAACTGCAATGCCTTGGACGAGGGATGTGTGTGTGTGCACGAGCGCCCGCGTGCGTGCGTGTGTGCGTGCGTGCGTGTGTGTGTGTGCTTTGTATGCACGTACACATGTGCATGACTGTTTGTGTTGTGCATGAGTGTTTGTGTTACGCATACTTGCATGTGTGTATGATTGAGTAGCCGTGTGTGTGTGTGCGCGTGTGTGTGTGTCACAGTGTGTGTGTGTGTGTGTGTGTCACAGTGCGTGTGTGTGTGTGTGTGTGTGTGTGTGTGTGTGTGTGTGTGTGTGTGTAGCAATCACTCCATTCAGCATCTGCCCGCCACCACACAGCTCATATTGTCAGTCCCCAGTTTAAAGAAACCTTGAGCGGCTTCAAAGATCTATTCAAAGCCTTAATCCTAATAGGTCGCGGTTTGTTCTGTCACATCAAAAGGGGGAGAGAGAAGGTTGGGGGGGGGGGGGAGAATAATGCGTCGGGGTGCCTGGCAGAGATTCTTGAGGGCGGAAGATTGGCAGAGGATTTGCAGCGCAGGGGAAGGACTGAAATCTGAAATATCGGCCGCAGAATGCCTGCTGTAATAGATATGAAATGGGTCTTCTCAACAGCATGAAAGGCTGACATTTCCAGAAAGTTTGTCGTGAGCAGGCCCTTTTATTCCCCCTGCGTCTATCTGTGTTTGTACTGCCACCTTGTCCACAGCGGAAATTCGCCAAGTGTCACTCTAGCAGGTTATATAGAACGGGGTTGGACTTTCTTTTTTTTTTTTTTTTTTTTTAGATTTGTCTTTTTTTTTCTTCACTTCTCCCACATTTTCCCTCCCTCTCTCTCTCTCTCTCTCTCACTGAATGCTTTTATTTATTTATTTTTTTCCTGTAAGTGACCCATTGAGTCAGAGACGTCTTGAGAAAATAGACTTCTGCACGGCACTCAAGTTGAGAAAATCCATATTCAGCACTTGTTTCTTGACCCTGTGCTGCCTAGTATATGCATTATAGCAATCTCAGACGGTTTTCGCTGCTTAATGTGCTTATGCTTTTCAACAGGTTTTCTGTTGCAGTGCAATAACCTTTCACGTCTCCTACTTACTGTATGTGTGAGGATGCTTAAGCCTGCTTTAAGCATTGATAAGCATGAGGCCCACTATATACAAATGTGAAATGTAGTGCCCTCAATCTGAAATGGTTCTGTGATGCAGATGATAATGTGCAGTGTGATCATCATGAGGCTAAATCACGAGTGTCAATTGTGTTTATGTATTTATTTTTTCTTTTTTATGTGGGAGGGCTTTTCTGAGCCTTTAATTGAGAGTTACAGTGGATACCGGATAGTAGGCTACACATGTTGTGTCCCCCAAAAGTGTACTAAAGGACAACTTTTCAACCAAGGTTCATGTTTTAGGTTGTTATTAGAGAAAGTAAAAGATGGAGAGATGAGTACATTTTTTTTCCATTTGCTGCTTTCTTTCGTTTTAGGGATTTTAGCTGTTTTTGACAGGGGGCCGGGGAATTCAAGCTTTTACTTTCTCTAATAACAACCTAAAACATGAACCTTGGTTGAAAAAAACTAAAGTTGTCCTTTAAGGACAGTAGCCAACTTGAGTGAATATAGTTACCGGTATAGTTACTTTCCACCACTGGGAAATGGCATGGCTGGCTGACATCAGAGCGCATGTGGTCCGTCCTATGCGCCCCTAACCACTCGGTTATATCGGTGCACTATTTTTATCAGTAGTGTCTGTTTCTAGTGCATTGCACCTGATCGACTCCAATAAGAGATCCCAGCTCGTTTCAACAAGGCACAAGTGTCCGGCTAATTGGGCGCTCATGGGAAACTGCTCATTGATTTCCTGTCAACATGCCCCCCCCCCCCCCCCCCCCACACACACACACACCTTCCCCCAACCAAAAAGAAGAAGAAGAAGGAAAAAAAAAAGAAGCACAGGGCTGTTTGTCTTTGCAACGAAGCCTCAGCAGCCGTTGATAACGGCGATAAAACAGGTTTTCTCTCGACAGCGGCGTTGAGCACAAACCTCACGGAGCCAGTTATCCCCCGTGGGAAACACACGTGTAATGATGCTGTTTAATTGTACGGCGTTCTAGGAAATGGACGGGCCTCTGAATCACGGGGTCGTGAACAAAGTTTAGCTAGGCATGGAAATGGACCGAGTTGTCCTGATAAAGAACATATTCCAGCCCAGCGAGATTCTAGACACACTCGATGGCGAGCAGAGTGAAATCCCTCTTGTGCTTGTTATTTCAAACCCCTGTGGCTTTTCCACCGAGGCAGTGCAGTAAACAAACACGCATGTGCACGCACGCACGCACACACAAACACACACACACACACACACACACACACACACACACACACACACACACACACACGGATGTTTGGTGAGCTTACTAATGATCTCAGATTTTCAGAAGCACAACACACCCTGAATCCAGGAGCCTAAATGAATATCTCGCCAGCTAAAAGGTTTTCGTTCTGTTATAGTTTTTGACATATATCTTCGCTGTCGGGGCATTTGGGCAAGAAACAAAACCACTGCTTTTCGGGAAATGGAAAGAAAGAACTATAGCTGTAGTGATGATGTAGTTGTAATGTAGTCACACGCTTAATACACTATATTGTGTTGATATACTTCAATGGTTAAACATTTATAAAAACCCACAGACACACTTAACAACGTTCAACCCGGAATCTCTATTTTGGAAATGTCATTATAGGTTAAAAATAAAATATAAATCCCCCAAAACAGCAAAGATATCCAAGTATGTTCACACACCACGACACATCAAGAGGGGACATGTTTGGGACGCTGTAGAACCCAGGCCTGGTGGCACAGAGGGGCCCCTGGCCATGGTGGGCGCTGTAGAACCCAGGCCTGGTGGCACAGAGGGGCCCCTGGCCACCATGGTGGGCGCTATAGAACCCAGGCCTGGTGGCACAGAGGGGCCCCTGGCCATGGTGGGCGCTGTAGAACCCAGGCCTGGTGGCACAGAGGGGCCCCTGGCCACCATGGTGGGCGCTGTAGAACCCAGGCCTGGTGGCACAGAGGGGCCCCTGGCCATGGTGGGCGCTGTAGAACCCAGGCCTGGTGGCACAGAGGGGCCCCTGAACATGGTGGGCGCTGTAGAACCCAGGCCTGGTGGCACAGAGGGGCCCCTGGCCACCATGGTGGGCGCTGTAGAACCCAGGCCTGGTGGCACAGAGGGGCCCCTGGCCACCATGGTGGGCGCTGTAGAACCCAGGCCTGGTGGCACAGAGAGGGGCCCCTGGCCACCATGGTGGGCGCTGTAGAACCCAGGCCTGGTGGCACAGAGGGGCCCCTGGCCACCATGGTGGGTGCTGTAGAACCCAGGCCTGGTGGCACAGATGGGGCCCCTGGCCACCATGGTGGGCGCTGTAGAACCCAGGCCTGGTGGCACAGAGGGGCCCCTGGCCACCATGGTGGGCGCTGTAGAACCCAGGCCTGGTGGCACAGAGGGGCCCCTGGCCACCATGGTGGGCGCTGTAGAACCCAGGCCTGGTGGCACAGAGGGGCCCCTGGCCACCATGGTGGGCGCTGTAGAACCCAGGCCTGGTGGCAGAGAGGGGCCCCTGGCCACCATGGTGGGCGCTGTAGAACCCAGGCCTGGTGGCAGAGAGGGGCCCCTGGCCACCATGGTGGGCGCTGTAGAACCCAGGCCTGGTGGCACAGAGGGGCCCCTGGCCACCATGGTGGGCGCTGTAGAACCCAGGCCTGGTGGCACAGAGGGGCCCCTGGCCACCATGGTGGGCGCTGTAGAACCCAGGCCTGGTGGCACAGAGGGGCCCCTGGCCACCATGGTGGGCGCTGTAGAACCCAGGCCTGGTGGCAGAGAGGGGCCCCTGGCCACCATGGTGGGCGCTGTAGAACCCAGGCCTGGTGGCACAGAGGGGCCCCTGGCCACCATGGTGGGCGCTGTAGAACCCAGGCCTGGTGGCAGAGAGGGGCCCCTGGCCATGGTGGGCGCTGTAGAACCCAGGCCTGGTGGCACAGAGGGGCCCCTGGCCACCATGGTGGGCGCTGTAGAACCCAGGCCTGGTGGCACAGAGGGGCCCCTGGCCATGGTGGGCGCTGTAGAACCCAGGCCTGGTGGCACAGAGGGGCCCCTGGCCACCATGGTGGGCGCTGTAGAACCCAGGCCTGGTGGCACAGAGGGGCCCCTGGCCACCATGGTGGGCGCTGTAGAACCCAGGCCTGGTGGCACAGAGGGGCCCCTGGCCACCATGGTGGGCGCTGTAGAACCCAGGCCTGGTGGCAGAGAGGGGCCCCTGGCCATGGTGGGCGCTGTAGAACCCAGGCCTGGTGGCACAGAGGGGCCCCTGGCCACCATGGTGGGCGCTGTAGAACCCAGGCCTGGTGGCACAGAGGGGCCCCTGGCCACCATGGTGGGCGCTGTAGAACCCAGGCCTGGTGGCACAGAGGGGCCCCTGGCCACCATGGTGGGCGCTGTAGAACCCAGGCCTGGTGGCACAGAGAGGGCACCTGGCCATGGCGGCCGCTGCGTGGGCTGCCATTCTGCCAGAGAACTAATCAGTTTGAGGGATGATCTCCAAGCTTATCCAATTCTGACCGGGCACCCATTTTGGTGTTGGCATCATGTCGTGCTTTAGCTATTGAAAAATAGCAGATCTACAAGCTCATATCGCGCCACCGAGTGGCGCGATACGAGCTTGTAGGTCTGCTATTTTTGAAAAAAAATCGAAGAACGACTGACATTTTTAGAATCTGATCTCAGGTCAGAATGGGTTCGTCAGACCGGCGTGTGTCCAGTGGAAACCTCGTATGAATCTGATCTCAGGTCAGAATGGGTTATAGCTGAGGGGGTCAGAGATGTCTGTATACGGCAGAGCAGAAGTGGAATGAGACCAGGACAGGGATTCGTTTTTTCCTGTTATACTGCTGCAGGGTGAAACAGGACATTTCCTATCTAGGTTGTCTAGGATAGTCAGTGCAGCTGACTACAATGTAATGCATGAGGTTTGACCCACATCCACGTGTGTGTGTGTGTGGGCGTGCGTGTGTGTGTGCGTGCGTGCGTGCATTTGACCCCACATCATACTTTCCTTTATCAAGATACTGCAGGGCCAAACATACAACATTCATGATTGTCAAGTTTCAAGATTTGTGTTATTTATTACATATTATATAAGACAAGTACACAAGTCAAGAGACATTTTATTTGGTTCTGGTTCCTCAATGTTCCTCACAGCAATAATACAAATCATTAAGAATAGCAACAAGAGTAAGCAGACGGTAAAAAGAAGAATGTGCTTTGTCATAGCAACCTTTGGGGTCCTTGAAGGTGCTGTGTGCATGGTTACTACTTTTAAATAGAATCCAAGCGTGCACAGTATGGGTGTATATACATATCTACATAGATAGTATATTGTGTACATTTATTTTTGTGCGTGCCGTTTTAATATGCAAAGTGTCACGCAAATTCGTCCATAACCTGATTGCCTGCAGCGGGGGAAATAGCTTTTCCAGAGCTTAACTTGGACCAGGTTGGACAGGATGAAACTGTTCAAAAGTGTCATCTGCTTTTCAGAGCCTCTATGCTTCCTATTTGGTCCCATTAACCAAATTAACCCTATAGCAATCCTATTCTTGACATGCTACAGGCGAATATATCTGGTGAAAATAGAAAATCTACCAGCTGCAGTCACATTCACAACGCATTGCAACGCGACGCATTAGAACTTGCATATCGGCTATTTTCAGCGAAGAGATTTGGTGTCGGGCAAAGGATCTATACCAAGAATCTATACCGTACCAAGTTAAGTGTAGATCCCTGGGATAAACAAAGTATATATACAGTAAGGCTTTAAGCGGTTCATATCCTATCTTGCTTATTACTTCTGGTCATGTATGGCTTGTTCAAACGATGTATGTTCTCAATGTGCAGTTGAGAACATGCCGTGTGAGGTGTGACACTGCTGCCTCGGTGTCATCTTCTTCTCCGCGCTCACGCTTTGCTTAACCCATTCTGACCTGAGATCAGATTCATACGAGGTTTCCACTGGACACACACTGGTCTGATTAACCCATTCTGACCTGAGATCAGATTCTAAAAATGTCGGTCGCTCTTCGATTTAAAAAAAGAATAGCAGTCCTACAAGCTCGTAGCGCGCCACTCGGTGCAGGGGGGCAGTCAGACAGATATTTTGTGAAGCCACTGAGGAAATCGGGATTTCCTGAAAGTTCATATAATGGCCTGTTGTGGCGCTGTCATTGGGCCCAAAAAACCCATAGCCCCATAGAGGTCCATGTATTTGGGCCCAACTTCACCTAGACTGTATTACCTTAATAAACATGGTCATGAATACTTTCTGCTTCCAGTCACTAGTTTAAAGTCTCATTTCTAATGTCATAATATTCTTTTTGGAAAATGATGGTCCCATTTATTTAAAAAATGACCATAAAGTCGCGTATGTTCTGAGGGGCGTGGCTACCGTTACAGTCTATGATCGGGATTCCCCACCCACTCGAGTCAAAATAAAAACCAACAAAGAAGAAGGGGGGAAGTCCCGCCTCGTTAGTCTGGGCCAGCCAATGGGCCAGCTGGGCCCAAACGGATCTAGAAAGATGGCGATTTACAATTCAAGGACTGACAGGCTTCATTTTACGTTCATGTTAGACCCGGGGAACGCTTTGTCCATATTTTTTACAGTCTATGACTCGGTGGCGCGCTATGAGCTTGTAGGTCTGCTATTTTTCAATAGCTAACATGATGCTAACACCAAAATGGGTTCCCGTTCAGAATGGGTTAAAGAAGGGAAGGGTCATTGAGTTGGAATGACCCGTCAACACCTGCGACCGGAGGAGATCGATCAGGATCACAAGAGAAGCCTCTAAATCACAACAACCACCACCCACACACACACACACACACACACACACGACGTGCAGTGGACAGACCAGACCCTCTCACACACTGACAACATCAACCCATCCACGGCATGATGCCATCATCAATGGCGGCGTCCCCTGCCAGGCGACCGTTTCCCGCAGACCACAGAGGCATGTGCATTACCGGTGAAGGGTGTGTGTTGAGTACACGCACACGCACACACACACACACACACACACACACACACACACACACACACACACACAGGACAACCGTGGAGCAACAAAGCAAAAGCAGTGCTGGAGAAATGCTAGTTGAGATGATGGAGGAGACATCAGTGAAGTCACTCACAGACACCTTGAATCCAGGCTGTGAGACGTATTTCACACTTCGAGCCTATATAGCGTTGAAAGGGGCACGAAAGCCCAAGGCCGGTTTTGTGGCTTGTTTTCCTGTACACAGGTTTAAAAGCGTGTGGCTGACCTCACAGTACACCGTGTTGTATAAATTAAGCCACTGGTTCCCAAACGTTTCCATGTCAAGGACCCCCACATTTACACTAATTAGCCCGCGGACCACCATTTGAAAAGATATTCCAGTGACCCCCATAAGAGAAGATTTTTACGGCTCTAGCAGTGATTCTCAACCCGTTTCTCAAGGACCCCCCAGTTTGACATGCATTAGTCCACGGACCCCCATTTAATGGCATTTCTATCTCTGGGACCCCCAATTTAGATTGTAAAATCGATGGTAATTTAACTCTGAGAGTGTACAAATGGAACCCAACTGGACCCATTTGGTTCCAATTGTACACTCTCAAGAGTTACAGACCCAGTAAGGGTACATTTGGTACCGAATTATCATTTAGCTGGGGACCCCCTGGAAGTTGGAACTCCCTCAGGGACCCCTGCCCCGGACCCCACTTTGGGAACCACTGATGTAAACAACGCGTGCAGCTGCAGCTTGTGCAATTAACAGTGGGCGTGTTGGATTTAGGCGTGGCGGTGAGTGTGCGAGCGTTGACAACACTGTTGACTTTGCCATGTTAGGGTTTGATGCCCCTTTAAGTAGGGCATTGTCTTTCAAGCACTGCTCCGTGGAAAAACTATAATCAGTTTCCCCAGATAAATCTTTGAAATGCAAGGCCACAGATTGAACGATTTGTCCTTAAAATCCAAGAACGTTCCTTTTTGCCTCCACGCGCGCGCCCGCCACCCCGACGCGGCACATGAATGGAGGCATTATTTGAGCACTCCCTTAACTGATCGGCGGCGAAAACCCGTTTCCGTGTCATCCTCGCAAGATACAAGATTCTTATTCACGAGGTAATTTTACTTCTTAAGCGAATCCAATTAGAAGCATGGGCGTTTCAATTAAATGTCCCCTCGCTCGCCGCCACAGTGTCACACCGCCAGTTAAATTGGAATCAGATTATGGGCAGAAGGAGACCGAGGAACTATTTCTCAGCCTAGCATGGATCATGCGTTCCAGATAGAGACCCCTGTCATGCACACTAGCAAAAGAAATGGCTCATATTACTGCTTTAATTCTCCTCTGCTTATTAATTTCACAGCAGATTACCTGAGGAGATACAATATGCCGTCGGCATACAGTTTTAATTAAGTGTGGGGTATGTTTCCGTGAGTATGTTATGCGAAACTCCTGCCTTTTTATAATGCTCTTGTTTAATTACTCCAAAGTGCCTCTCATTAACCTCTGTGGAGATGTGATCCATACACTACAGTGCACATTACAAACAGTAGACGTGTTAATGCTGGGCCACGTCGCTGCAATCATAATGTTACACAGAAGGAAAAAAACATTGTTTCTTTAGTGAAGAATACAATCTGCTACATGAATAGCTAGTGTCCTCTCGATTTGCTTTATTACTAGGCTAGGCCTATATATATATATAGGGATATATTTGATCTGGTGTGCCTGTTTTAGGAATGTCATTATGGCCAAAAATGTGTTCAATAATAAAATTCACCAAAAAACTATAAAACTATAAAACAATAATTATAATAGAGGCTATTATTGTATTATCCCGGAAGTTATGCGGGAACGCCTACTGAGTGGCAAAAAAAAAAAAACACATTCTTGGCGGTATGATTTCCATCGAGCGCTTCCAAACTCCAACGCTCCATGCTGCTCAATGTTTTGACGCTCAGTCTAGATGAGCGGGGCGGAAAAGTGATACATGTGCATACTCTCTATATCTTCACGGTTTTCCAAAACAGCTGATCGGCAAGCGCGTTGCAAAATGTGAGCTAGTAGTTTGGCAATTCTTTGGTTTGTTTAAGCATGACATTGGCAGTCAAGGGCAGTTTGAGGGTCCCTAGTGGTGCGACATACACACTACATCAACAAGTGCATTATTGACTGACCTGTGTGACCCGACCTCCCTGACTGGTCTAATGAATTATTAACTAGTGTTTCACTGGTGTCACCAAGGTTGATGTATTGTTCATCCTTCCTTAGTGGTCATATTTATACCTTTGAGCTAAATCAGGAGTCATCGCCATGCAGGCTTGTGGTGGACATCTCTCCATTTGGTTTCATTTGAACACTGTCAGAGTTACGGGGGTCCTTGCAAACAAAAGGTTTATTAACCACTAGTACTGGTGGACTGCTAATGTGCCACAGTGTCATGACAAATACATATTCTGAAGGAAACCTGTAGATTTTTGACATTCAGTAATTGGGTCTTAAAATAAGAACACATTTATCAGAATAAATTGAAAACGACTGACATTAGAGTCCTTCCTCTTCATACTACATCTTGCCTTATTACATACACAACATAAATAAAATAATACGTACAGTGTTTGAACAACAAGATATATATATATATATATATATTCATGCACCGCATTTGTTGTACAGTAGATAGATCTTTGCAGTTACCTCTCTCTCTCTCCATTGGGAGCTGAAGAAGCAGACATACAGTACAGCCTATGCGGATTGTAGCTTTAAAACCTGCTCACCTCTCCCAGCACCCGCCTCCCCCTCCCCCACTACCGCATTATATGTGGCAGTTCCCTGCGCAAGATGACTTCTGCGGTAGCTGCACTCCGTCGGAATGGTCTTTACAGTAATCTGTGTCCGTGCAAAGAGTAATAACCAGTGTAATTGCCAGATACTCTTAAACTACCCACCTCTTCTACTTGACACATAATAAAACTGAAACAACCGCTACTGTACCAGCAGTAGACAGGAATAGTTTGTCTCTCTTTGGCTGTATGTGTCTTCTTCTTTTCTTTTCTTTTTTTTGTTACAGATATGGGGAGCCATTGGAGGTTCCACAGGGGAGGGGATTTGTTTTGAAACAACAGCATGTTGCGGTAATTCCCCTTGTTTATCAGTAGGGGCTGTGTGTCACACAATGGAGCTTTAAAAACACACACACACACACACACACACACACACACACACACACACACTCCCCCCTACAACCAAACATTCGACTCCCTGGGGGCAAACATTCAGCCCCAAAAATAGCAGATCTATAAGCTCACAACGCGTCACTTTGCGACGGGTTATGAGCTTTTAGTTTGGCAATTATTTCAGCATAGATATTTGGTGTGTAGAGGGAGAGAATCATAGGGGCCTAGTATAGACCCCTGGGGGACACCGGTCAGCCATGTACTGTATAGGATTTAGTGGTTGAAGGACCACTCCGCTGTCAATACATTGTCTGACACTGTGTAGAGTCTACAGTGATAACCATATATCGTATATAAACATACTATATTATAGCTAGGCCTACATAAACATATATTTTCTATTAATGGCTTTAGTTTTAGATATTGTTTTCTCTAAAGCCAAATAAGCTGTTTAATTTACAGCATGTTTTTGTCTATACTATTTTCAATCCACGCTTTAAAGTAGCCTACATTAACCAATTTAGGCCTGACGTCGAAATAAATATTTTCACGATTTTCCAAAAATAGCAGACCTACAAGCTCGTAGTGCGCCACTCAGTGGCGCGCTATGAGCTTGTAGATCTGTTATTTTTCAATAGCTAAATTATAACATAATGTTTAAAACGCTAAAACGGGTTCCCGACCAGGATGGGTTAAAAGGCAAATGTGTTGTGTTGTATCTCAAGCACATTAAAATTTTCTTCAAGTTGATATTCAAACCGTATTGAAATGATATTGAATACAGTAGTCAGGACTTCATTTGTAAAAGAAAGAAAAGGAAAGGAGAAAAAAAAGAAAGAAAAAAACACAGAGGGGGCTATTTTTTTAATTTGTATTATTACTTGTCCAAAATAGTGATGCCAGGGTTAATATTGTTGACATAAATTGTTAAATTGTGATATTATCCAACATAAAATAATAAAACATATCAGACAGTCTACATTGTTTCCTAAAAGGAAATGCATTATTTATGTCAGACCAGAAACGGGCATTAAACATCTGCCCACTGGCTCTGAAGAGAAATAACGACCAGAAGCAACCCTGCCAGTCGCTTCCTCAAAAATAAAATAAAATAATGCTTTGGAAAACGATCATCAGTAATTGTCACAGTGGGAAAAACACGACAAGACCACCGGTATGGTCACTTCAAGAAATACTACTTATTACTTACTTATTTCCTGTGTCATGTAAGCAGTATAGACTCCAGTGTGCAAGATACAATGTCAGATCTAACTAGGGATAAAGTTTTTAGTCTCATCTTACACAATGAGTAAAAGTGTGTGTGTGTGTGTGTGTGTGTGTGTGTGTGTGTGTGTGTGTGTGTGTGTGTGTGTGTGCGCACGTGTGCGTGTGTGTGTGTGCTCTCCACGTTCCATGCAGATGTGGGTGGTCTCACAGCGAGAACATCTCCTTGTCCTTTAGACATGATTTCTCTCTGATCTTTTTCATACTGATGTTTCTTTTCTTTTTTTTTTTATAGTTCAAATATGGATTTCAAATAAATCCCTGCTCTATTCCCACATAGTACACAGTAAAATCCCCAGTGTTACGGTTAATGTATATCCATCTGTAACTCTGAGACTATACACATGTAGCCAACATGGACCTGTGAGGGTCCATTTGGTTACATGTGTATAGTAGTCTCAAAATTAAGACCGGACGGGTCCACCCATCACCTTAATGCGCTTTAATGGGATACATTCGCTTTTAATGGCACTTAATTGTACAAAAAGGAAATCCATAACCACACAGGGAGAAAAGTCAAGTATTTCCAAGCTCTTTATAAGAACAATTTAGAGCAGACAAGTGCTTTTCAAAACCTTGGATTGGTTTCAGTTCAGGCAGCGTTGGCACGTCATTTGTGAGGCTACAGCACCACCCTTTGGTCACATTGGGTATTGCATTGGGTATTGCCGGCGAGTGAAGAAGGATAAATCTCTCCCATTTAGAAATAAATTGTCCTATTTCAATAAGAAATCATAATAATTATTAATAATAATAATAATATTATCACAGTTTATGCCATGTTTGTCCATGTCTGTTTCGTGGAACTGGTACACTATTACACTGTGACACAGAAGAAACTGTGGCTACTGTACGGAAAACCACACTAAATTGCCTTCGAGGCCAACAATACATCATTTTCAGAAATGACACTAAATCCATCCAGGTGCAGGAGATTAGAGGTGTGTTGTTATTGTTGATAGATCATCATCCTCGCCATCCTAGACGATGACTTCAAGAACATGGGAGGTGGTTTGAGAAGACACGGCTAGCAGCGGTGATTACAATCAATTAAGACTGATGACAAAGCACCACCGACAATAACCGTGTGTGTGTGTGTGTGTGTGTGTTTGTTCATGCGTCCTATACCAAACAGCCCTGTTTTGTGTAATCAGCGTACGTGTTGCTGTGACAGCGGTGACCTCCCCCTAGCTGTCTCAGAATGGACCACTTCAGATAATGAGAGTCACACCAGAACCTTCGGGTCAAAGGCTGATTTCTTACTCCTGTCCTCCTCCTCCTCCTCCTCTCTGGGCCCTGGTGGTCTCGCTGCCCTCCTCATCCTCCTCCTCCTCCTCCTCTGTCATTCAAAACCTCCATTGTGAACAGAGAGAGAGATAGAGAGAGAGAGAGAGGGGTTGATTTAGTGTTTGTGGGTCATCGTGGTTGTGTGAATAAAGGAGAACACTGTCTCTTTATTTTATTTTATTGAGAACATATGTGTATTATGCATATCCTCGGAGGCGATGCCTGTCCTCTCCTCTGACACGGTTTAATCCAGTGCCTCTCAAAATTGTTTCATTTCAAACCGGTTAACATTCTTTTTTTTCCCCCCGCCTAATTTTGAACCAAATTAATTGGTTCAGATCCCTAAAATGTTGGTTCGGAACTGGAACCAAAAAAAAATACTTCTTCTTGTGGGAACCAATGTGGGCGTGTGGAAAATGCAGATGTTATATAAATCTTAATAAGAAATTGAACCAGTTCAAGAAGCACCAATGTTATTTTGGTGGAAAAGGGGCCTGTGAGTGTATAGCAAAGTATAAAATGGTGATTAATTGATTCATGTCATGGAATGCTGCCCACATAGACAAATGATAATTACCGGTATGTGCATAAAGGCATCATACTGTGAGAGCCCATTGTGTAAAGCTGGTCATGCCTTTATATAAACAGAATATTATATAGAGTTTGTGTTTTATTATTTTCAGTCATTGGTCAAATTGCTAAAAGTGTCATTTTAGGCGCCATCTCCTGGTCATTCTGTCCACCTTTATTCAAGATAAAACTGTGATCCATGTATTAATTTATTTATTATAGTTTTTGTTTTGTTCGTCAGAAACTGGAGAGATTCATATAACTTCATAAAAGGTTGTACGTATATTCCTAGTTTTAAGTTAGAAGACAATGGATGATTTGCCGGGTTTTTTTTAACACCTGGTATAAACAAAATCATCTAAAAGGATTTGCAAATAATACTTAATTCCATATTAAAGCAGCACTATGTAACATGTATAATGCATAAAATGCAATTTTGTGCACCCGCTTCAAATGGAACCAGTGTATTGAAACGTGGGGAAATCACGTTCAATCAAGGCTTTCAGAGTAGACCCAGTAGACAGCTACTGATGGACCAGTAGGTTTGATGCTCGCTGTTCAGAAGGCTGATTCTATGCCTTCTAATACATTTCGACGCCTACTGGTAATATATCACATTATCACGTGACCATTGACTATTTTCCAGCGCCAAATAAAATAATTTTACAAATCGGGTTGGATGTTGTCTCCCTGTTCCCCTATTGAGACATTGAGATCGTGGCAAAGGCTCAAAGCCAGGTCATGTCTCACCTATACAGACACAGGATCTGACACACATTTTGACCTGATGCTCGAGATTCAATTCATCCCCTGAGCAAGCAGGCAGGCTCTATTGGCTCAATGGTAAGAATGTCAACCAGGTTCAAATCCGGGGTGGAAGAGGAACATTACATATAGTGCAGCTTTTAATGCGATGCACGCTTCCGACCTCCATACCATCATGTCAGATGTGTCCCTCAACAAAATAAAATAAATACAATTCCATTTAATTTCCTAGTTTTGCCTTGAAATTAATTGCTTCCCAAATACGGTTCCCCACAAGCGAAAATAAGATTGCATGGAATGTCAATTCCTTGGGCTTGATTAATGAATCCATCCAATTTCTTCAAACATAAGACTCCTTTCAGAACATTCTCATTTCCTTGATGGAATTCACTCTGTACAACCATGTAGAACAATTTGTTTTGAAAATCCATTAAAGTAATCAGCACATTGGATTGTTTAATTTACCATCATCTAGAGTTTATTTTAACTGCAGCATTACCTTTTTGAAAGACTTCCGCCCCCTGCTTGACATCACTGAATGGCAGTACCTTCAATGCAATGTAGCTTTTGTATTTTCTATTCAAAAAGACCTCTCCACATCTGCATGTAAATCATACAGGTACATCTAGATAGGTTAGTGTCAGCAGCAGAACGTTTTTAGAGGGCTCAGTTGCAAGCTAGACTAACATGGCATGGTGTTTCATGTATAAAAATAAAAACAAACTAACATACAAATTGCTTCATTATCCCATTCTGACCTGAGATCAGATTCATACGAGGTTTCCGCCGGACACACACTGGTCTGATGAACCCATTCTGACCTGAGATCAGATTCTAAAAATGTCAGTCGCTCTTCGATTTTTCAAAAATAGCAGACCTACAAGCTCGTATCGCGCCACTCGGTGGCGCGATATGAGCTTGTAGATCTGCTATTTTTAAATAGCTAAAGCATAACATGATGCCGACACCAAAATGGGTGCCCGGTAAGAATGAGTTATACATTGTTTTTGGTCTACTATAGATCATGGATTATTTTGTACTATATGCTTAAAATTCTACCCTTGGTTACATGATGCCAAATCAAGACATTGGTAAATAAAAACTTGTAACTGTGAAACGTTGTAAATACAGTTTCACTTTAAGTTGAACCTCACACCAACATGCAGCATGCTGTACAATTGTACATTCATGTATGCAGCTGCTTGGTTGCATGGTAGCATGTTTCAGGGGTGCCCAAAAGGTAGATCTATACCAGTAGATCACAAAGGCCGTGCAGGTAGATCACATGACATGCCCATGAATACTATTTAATTTAAATCTGCCAGAATGCCACCTGAATTAAGGTGACTGACTTGATTGATTGACATCAAAAGGGCCTGTCAGCTCAAACCCACAATGCAAATGCAATGTTTGTTTTCCAGAGTGTTGCTGTGCACAGAAACATTGGTAGAATTACAAATGAAATACAAAAAAAAACCTATTCCATTTCTTCCCTCTCGATTTCCCATTCCAAGTGCGTTTGTCATGTAATGCCAGCTCCGCTATTCCAAAGCCCCCTCAGGTCATTTAAACTTTTTTCAGCAATGGTAATATTTTTTTGTGGTGGGTAATCTTGTTGAGCTGGTCATTTTGAAAGTCAAAAAAGTGTGATGTAAATGATGCAAAAGTAATGTAATGGATGCAAAAGGCCTACATAATACCACATAACCACACTGACGCATCATGCATTCTGTAGTAGGTACAGTAACAGGCATCCTTCACTACTAAATATAAACCCTGCACAGTAAAATGATAAAATGATAGTTTACAAATGGAACCTAATCATGTATGTGTGTGTGTGTGTGTGTGTGTGTGTGTGTGTGTGTCTGTGTGTGTCTGTGTGTGCGGTTGTCTGCACTCTCCATTGACTATTGATCAGGATAAAAAGGGTGTTTGCTTTCCATCTACTACTGCTGTGTAATAACTACTTTCGAACACCAGGCGGCACTGGGGAGTCACTTTAGTCTTCTACTCATTTATGATCTTCATCCATGGGTCAGTGAGTCAGGTGGTAGCCTCGGTACCCAGGCTTTCATTTAAGTCAGTCAGGTGAATACTGAGGGTCGTTAATGCTCGTGTTTCTGAGAACTTGTCTTTCTTTACAGAGCAATGAGAGAGAGAGAGCATAATACAGATTGTGTTATGTTGTGCATGCTTCATTTTGTGTTAGGGTTAAGGACGGGCGGATTGATTGATTGATGTATTTATTAACAGATTGGATAGGGTCAGTACATTTCAAGCACAATTCGATAAAAAACTGTTAACTGTGGACGACACCATAAAGCATTACACTTGTTTACAATAGGGTCCACCATCATAAGTTCATAACGACGAGACGTACACAAAATACACTTGCCAAAAATAGGAAATCGAAATGGCGAAATGCTACTTTGTCCCGGCCAATGTTTTGACCAAATTCAAGAGCATGAATGAAATCATTAAGAGAATAAATGAATAAAATGTGTAGAATGAGAGTTACCTTTTGTTAATTTTATCAAACGTTTCCATCGCCTGGGGGTGCACATTGTACCATTGTAAACAAGGGGGCGTTGTCACATGATTCGACGCATCCCTCTCATTGGAGTAGTATACTTCCGTGTTTACACATTGGGGAGAGATGCCAAGGCTGGTACAGTGACGTCACAAACAATAGGTCGTTTGCGTCATAATGCTATTTTTCACTTCTAGCTCTATGATTTTTCAACATGGGACCTATACTTTTGGTGTGTTTATCTTGAAAGGAGAGGAGACGGGAACTACTGCTCAGCTTTTTTAATTTGCCACATGCACAGCACCAATTAACCCTTTTAAGACATGCACCTGTCACCATGCACTTAATGTTCATATAGGCCTAATTTTGTCAGGGAGAAACCATGAGTTAGGTGTTAAAGTCCTTATTTGTTTACATGGATATATAATATTTACTTTGTAATATAGCCTTGTTAACATACATTCATTGTGATATCTGTAAGTGGTTTAGAAATGTGTTAATAGTTTAAAGACTACTTATTAAGAACATTAATAAAAGCAGATTTGCTCGTCCACATATGACATACATTGCTCATTCATTGTCAATATTTGTGTCTGACGAAAATACCGATTTGCTCAGACACATGACGTAAATTTTCCATTCAGGCTACTACTTGGCCTCACTCCCCGAACCCACCTCACCCCTGCCCACTTTGACAGGCTGGAATGGCTTAGGGTCGACGACAGAGTACAGCATCTTGCAATGGGTCTGGTCCACAAGATTCTCTACACCACCAAGATACCCATGTACCTGTCCAAATACTTCCTTAATGTCAACAAAGTCCACACCCACAACACCAGAGGAAGTTCAACAAACCATGTGCAACCCAGATTCGGCACAAACAAGGGACTAAATTAATTTCGCTCCTATGCCATCAAAATGTGGAACGCCCTACCAACAGTCATTAAGACATGCAACTCCCTTGACTTCAAAACCGCTCTCAAAGGGCACCTATACGAACGGCTGCAATTTGAAACTGGCCCCCGTAAAATCTGAATCCCCCACCCACCCCCTTTCCCCCTCACTGTATATGTTTTTTTCCCCCTTATTACCCCCCCTATGATGATTTCCTGTTTTGCTATATAGAAAAAGTGTAATGCTTTATTGGGTCGTCCACTCACAGTTGACAGTTTTTGTATTGAATTGTGCTTGAAATGTACTGTAATTCTGCAAATTGTAAAATAAATACTTCGAAATTCTACACTAATCGCTGAATATACGAGCCAATCTACACAACGTGATGCATCGGCACATTGTGGGGTGGGTTTGAAAGTGAATTGATGATTATTGATGATTTCTTGAATAGTATATATAGTATGTGTCATTATATGTCTTTGATGATGAACTGAAGGACCGCAATGGAAACAAGCCCTCAGGGATTTTTGTGTCATTCTTTTAACATTTTTGTATTAACTGTAGGCCTACCTACACTTTTCAAACTGTTTCAAAAGCAATCAATCAATCAATCAATCAATCAATCAATAAAATGTGGTTAATTTCTTTGTTGGTTTGATACACATAATTAACATATATGCAAAAGTTGTGACCAAAATGAACTACATTGTCATTGTAATAAGTGCAAAGGCAAACCATCCTATAATTGTGCTTTATTTTTTTTATATATTTTTTCCCCTTGAGAAGAAATATGATATAGGCAATTCAGGTCAAATGTAGCCTGCATCACAAACAAACAGAAAATAAACGAATAGGACAAATGTAGAGAAAAACAATACAGTACATGCAATATTTACAATACAACAACAATGAATCCACGGACTTCCGCACACGAGGGTGACATCACGGACGCATCCATTCCGTGTGTCACGCTTGTTCAGTAAACATTCACCCTCCTCCTGCATAGATGGTGGTGTCGCTGGCTGGCGAGGAGGAGGAAAGTGTCACACCGCACGGAACAGAAGCAGAACAGAACAGAACGGGACCGACCGTTTCATGGTTAAAAAGAAGAAAGGTGCTGTGCTACATTTCGGGGTTTCACCATTGCATTTTACAGCGGAATGTTCACCCGACGGGGACATGGAGACGTCAAGAAATCTACACAGAAAGTTCTGGACCCAAAGAAGGATGTTCTGACGCGCCTGAAGCACCTCCGATCCCTGCTAGGTGAGTGGACATGTCACCGGTGTCTGTGACTGTGTGTGTGTGGGGGGGGGGGGGGGGTGCTTTTGGTGCACCGGTCCGGGAGACGAATAATTCGTAGGAGACCATTTCAAAACCCGGCAGGCGGCAGGTGACACACGAGCCGAGTTTGAAACGGTCTCCTACGAATACAATATTCGCCCCGGAGCCGCTAGCGTTAGCATTAGCAAAAAACACCTCCAGTCCAGCACCGCTCGAGCGTCTCTCGATCTGTCTGAAATGATCTGAGTGGAAGCTGCGTCAAGTTAAAGAAGATGAGTTAAAGGAACAGAAATAAGATACAAATATCACCGGATATTGGTCGATTCTGCTTGCTGTCTTTTATTTTTTTATTTGCTAATTTAATTTGACATACATGGAGATTGTATACATGCATTTAAAAATCACCATCATATACTAATATATATATTTGTTTACAATCACTACTAAGATAAACAAACAGAATCTAACACCGTGTTGCATTAGAACATTTATTGATCAAAATAACAATTACATTATCCAAAAGGGATGGTGTTACTTTGAAGTCCTCTAGCCGGAGGTGTGTGTGTTATTTCCCCTGTGTTGACGCATCCATTCTGCGCTGCGTTTAGCACCGCTAGCAGCTTAATTTAAATGATGCCTGAACCAACTATATTAACGACATTGAATGCCATGTTATAATCCATTCATAACGTTACATAATTAACCTGTGTTCACGTTCACTGCTCGCTGTGGTCAGGAAATATGAAGTGGCATTGTTTTTCCTACAACAAAGCAGAACAATAATGAACCTGTCTCGGTCTCTGGAGCAGGTGTATTCATGCTAGTGCCAACGTTAGCCTGCTGCTGTGACCAACAACTAGCTGCTAACGTCTATTCTAGTCTCATTGTTGTCATCTTACGACATTTATTGTATTTGACTAGTTCAATAAAAATAACACGACATATATACTGCGTAATATAATGCAAAACAGTTGTTCATGCATAATGAACAGAAGAACCATACAGGTAGAACAAAAAGACAACAATGGAACCCAAAGATAACAGAGAGAGGAGGAGAGTGAGAGTACAAAACACGAGTCAGACCAGTGATGTGTAATTGTGGATGTTTGAAGTTCAATTGCATGTCATTAGTTGTGTGTCTAATAACAGACATTGGTCTGTATATAGGATCCAGTTTGATGTTTTTGTGTGTGTGTGTGACTGTGTGTGTGTGCGTGCGTGCGCGCGTGCGTGTGTGTACGGTTACCTATACAGTACATAGCCCAGAACACGTGGTTCTCAATGTGTGTTCCGGGGGACTCCCATGGGTCTTTCGGGGGGTTCCAGAGGGTCCCCAGCAAAATGAGGAGGAGGCAGTTTAATTTTGACATTATTTCGCCAGTTAGAAGTTAACCCAATTATATAATCTACAGCAGGGTTCCCCAATTAATTTTCCTCAAGGGCCATATTTTGGTACCAGGCTGGGGGCCGAGTCTGCACGCGCGAGGTCGAGGTCTTGCCCTGAAAATTCATTTTCAGGGCAAGACCCCATTTGAAAAGGATGCCCAGTTTGACATGCATAGGCTACTGACCCCCATTTAATGCCATTTATATCTGGGACCCTTAAAAAAAAAAAAAAAAAAAAAAAAAAAACGTTTTTTTTTCTTTTTTTTGGGAAATTCTTTCATGGGCCACAAGGGGGCGCTCTGTGGGCCGCAAATGGCCCGCGGGCCGCCTATTGGGGTACCCTGATCTACAGTATAAGAATGACTATTACGAATCAGATCATCTAATCAAAACATTTCTCTTATGCGGATTCTGGTACGAAACCTTTTCAAATTGGTGTCCATTTCCTAATTTGCAATTCACATCCGTTTTTTGGGGGCCTTCTTTGACAACACTAAGGACATTATTTATAACACAATATTATGTTAACAGGAGGTGATAATAACATAGCTAGCACTTGACTTAAAATAAAATGTGACCTTCTCGCCACACCATGGATTTGCTTTGTTTCTTTTACCTAGACGAGGAAGTGCTATGATTTATGAAATCATAAAACTTGTGCAACTATGACTGTAGCTCTGCCTTTTTTCACTAGTGGATGGAATAATCTAGTCGGGCTGCTGATCCGCACAGATCCGTGCTTCACACTTAAGTTGTTTGTATTAAATTAGCTGTTTAGCTGTATTCCTAAACATGAACTCAGTAAGTATATGCCTAATCCTAATCTTATTCCTAAAACTTTGTCTTACTCTATACCTAACCTTATTTGTAAGCATAACCTCAGTAAAACTATGCCTAACCTTAAACGTATTCCTAACATCAGTAAAACAAATTGAGAATACAAGAACCACTGGGTTCAAAATGGGGGCGAGTGTGTTTTTTGACCACCTCATTCATATTGCATAGAACAGTGAGTCTCAACCATTTTTTTAATAAGAACATCCCTTTTTCGTTTGAGACACACGGACCTCCATTTTATGAAATTTTCGTCTCTCAGACCCAATTTAGTTTCATTGTTCAACAGAGAGATAACGGCAATGTATGATCAAAATAACAATTATTCTACATCGTCCTATGTCTTGTAAATACAATTTTTCAGATCTTTAACAATGATCCCCTGGAACCTCCCCTGGACCCCACATTGAGAACCATTGGTGTAGAAGAGTGAGATTCTTCCTTTAGGGATAGCTGAAGATGATGAGAGAATGGCTGGGGAGAGCGGTGGTTTGCTCTTCACCTCAGCGGCTCAGTAACGTCATGTTGTAGTTTCGGTGGTCACCTCACCACCGAAAATCCAGACTATGAAAGACTATGTTAGGTGCACAATCCGCACATAAAGCAACGCTAGGTATATGCAGTTGCAGTCACACAAATTTAGCTTCACACTCACATTTTATAAACAGAACATGCAGCCAATCTTAACCCATTCTGGGCGGGAACCCCTTTTGGTGTTCTAACCCTTCTGGACCAGAACCCCTCTTGGGGTTCTGTACATTATGTACAGTATTCAAAAATGTAAAAATGTTGATGCTGCTACAGTATATAAATATTTGAAGTTTTTCAGAAAACGTAGGTCAGGATTTAGAAGCGTTTTTAGAATTTGCCTCAGTCCAAAATGGGTAAAACACCCAGGCACCTCTTACGCTTTGCTCCTGTCTGTCGGTTGGCTTAACAAAAGCCCTCAAATTCAGTAGGCCTACATAGCAGAGAATGTTCCCATTCAACATAAAGTTTAACTTTCACTTCTTATGCAATATGAGTGCATAAATGTGATTCTGCTGCCCCTGAATTGCCTCTTACT
Source organism: Protomyctophum parallelum (assembly GCF_964188405.1). Lineage (NCBI taxonomy): Eukaryota > Metazoa > Chordata > Actinopteri > Myctophiformes > Myctophidae > Protomyctophum > Protomyctophum parallelum. Next base: position 37,509,965 of record NC_139718.1, on the reverse strand, counting down.
GGGATCAATAGATGTTTAACCACATGAACCCTTGCGTCCCTATTCAAAAACAAATTCTGGGGCAGATGTACAAGCTGTCAACCTCACAAAGTGTCACAACACTTGTAGGTTAGGCTATTTCTGGCAAATAAATTTGATGCAGAGCAATACTAGCGGAACAAGTATAGACGCAGGGCTTTACATTAAGGCTTGTCCTGTTGTCCGGGACAACTAATAAATCTTTCCGGACAAGTGCATTCAAATTTTACTTGTCCATTGGACAAGTGACTCTTGGTTTCATGTTTTCTGAGCCAACAATATTGTCTGTCATTTTTGAGTGGTGCAACCACTCCAAGGAACCGCAATGTCTGTGTTAACCCACCTATGTGAATATGAGTACCAGTAGGGGCAAAAGTGGCGCTCTTGTGCCAGAAACAGAGAGAGAGATAGTGCTGCACTGTTGCCTGCTAATATGAGAGAGAGAGAGATAGAGAGAGAGGGAGAGGGAGAGGGGGGGAGATACATGAAATGTATGTAAGATCACTGACATTCTAGGGCTGTTGACTTGTAAACTGAGAATATTCATCTAATATTCAAACATGTATTATTCACCAAAACCAACTTAAAGTTAGTTGATTTAAAATGTATTTGTTTGTGCTCGTACAAAAACGTATACAGGGTTTAAATGGTTAAGCTACCATGCTTGTTTGTGTAGGAAGTCTACACTGCTTCTTTCTGCTCTCATGGCACAGATTAAATGTTAAGACCAGTTACAGCCGAGTAGGAGCCAGGAGGTCAATATATAGCTGTTGCAGTCTGTTTCTCGGCTGTGTTTTTCTTGCCCTTATGTGGGTCTTCCAGATAAGGGTGGCGTGTTTGTCCAGTAGCTGATAGCGGCCGGGGGCCAACATGTAGTACGTGCCACCCCCCAACCCTACCCCACCCAACCCGCCTCCTCCAATTGCAGTGCTCTGCTCTCCTCTCAGTCGAGGAAGTATTTCCTCTCGGTGATCCTGGTTCCTGTGTGGACAGGAAGCGCTGATGAGTGATGGGGTGCAGTGGACAACAGGCATTGGAAGGGACAGACAGAGAGATGGCCTCTTTCCCTTTTTATTACCCGCGGTTCTGTGGGCAGTTGTAAATCAAGCCACCGCAAGTGGAAAAAAAAAGGTGTTCTTTCAAACAATACAGCCAGGATAACCTTTAGCTCCGATGAGATCATAACATGAAGTAGTGACTGGCTATAGGCCAGGCTAAATGTATGCTCAAATATAGGCTAGTAGCTCAAGGATAGACATTGATAGTTAATGTGTATTTCACAGACTCTATTGTCCTCTGCACAACCCTAATGTAACTGCATTTGGCTGGTGTGAGTGTGAGTCTCCCACACTTAAGTTAAAAGCTATTATTTAAAGCTATTATTTAAAGTACAATTGGTATTATAGAGTATCATTAATATGTAAATAAAATATACTGTCTGTAACTGGTACATCCGCAGATAGACTGACTGACAACTTAGCCTTTTTTCTGAAGCTCATTAGCCCAATATCTCCCCAGGCCAAGTGAGGATTCCGTCTTGCATGAATGGTAGATTTTTGTGTCCCATTCGGGGAAACCCAGGTGTTGTTTTAGCTGCAATTAATCTGCTGCTCTCTATCGTGAGAAGAGATAAACTTTACAATTGCAGCTTCGAACACCTGCTGGTTGTTTTGTGTGCAGTGTCATCCCAGGCAGCATCCTGGCAACTCATTGTATAATCAATGTGAGATAGGAAAATCAAACTGCCTTTTCACATTAAGTTACTTATAGTATCCGTGGTGCAGTTTCAACAATGTTTCTGTTGTGTTTTTTTTCTGCTTCTTGTGGGCTAGAGAGAGTGAGGGCTTCTCTCTGCATGTTAATGTTCCTGGACATGCCTGGCTGGATTTGGCTGTGGCTGTTAATTACAGGAGCTGGGCAGGCAGAGACCACCTGATCACACTCTCTCTCTCTCTCTCTCTCTCTCTCTGTCTCACACTCACACTCACACTCACACTCACTCACACTGGATGCACAAATGGCTATTCCTAAGACTCTTGTTTACAGTATCTCCCCAAACTCATTCTGCATTCGTTCACCGTTGCATGACACTGCCCCAGTTTCTGAAGAAGTCAGCCTGAAGGTAACAGTGGAACCTAAACATCAGCATTTATGTCCCAAAATCCCCTCCCCCACAGGATTGAAAAACTAGCCAAATGCAAGAAGACAGTATAGGCTACTGTAGGGTCCAGGCTGTTTGTTTTTATGCGGGTGCTCTTAACAAAAGTACGCCGTGGGCTTAACTTGGAACTGTTGATCACATGCATTTGGAACAAAGGTAAACAATTTGTGTGTGTTTTGGTGATAACAGTCCGCCATGTGCAATTGTGCATGTTTGTGTGTGTGTGTGGGTGTAGGTGTTTGTGTTAGAGATTTGTGAGATTAAGCAAGAGGAGGATTGAGGCTCAAGCTTTGCACTCTAGTGTTTGTGGAGGGCGTGCATTTAAGTGGGTGACCTGACCTCCCCTCGTTTCTTTTTTTGTGACGCCGAGGTCAGGGGTCACACGCGTATGGTCCCCAGCTGTTTATGCGGGGGAAGCCGTGAGGTGAAACGTCGGATCCGACAAAGAACGCCACGTCGTCACTCGGAAGGCCTCTCACTCAAGGAGGTCCTCCGCCCGCCGCGGCTCAAGTAAAGGGCTGAGATCTCTCCAAGTCTGATCTCATCTCCTTGAAAGCACTCGGGCTAACGCTGCAGATAACTGCAACCTCTTATCGTCTCTTGACCCCTACACTGGGGAGGCTCGCTGTTCACACTCTGACACTTCAACTGTAACTCGGTGTGTACCAACTAACTACCACAATTACACAAAACAACTGTGAATAGACCCTTTATTGTTGAGTTCTTAATCTTCAGGGGCTTGTGTTTTCTTTTACTACGGGTCAAATACAATTTGAATTTCAAAGTGCACCACTGTTGTAGGCAGCATTAAAAGGAGAGTTATATATTTGGATTTGATAATGCACACACCTCCCACTAGGGCTGGGCGATATGACGATATATATCGTATTTTCGATAGAAAATGTCTATCACGAAAAAAAAGCTATATCGCTTATATCGCCGTTTCGCTTTACGGCAGTATTTTACGTCACAGCGCTTATATACGGCATGCCCAGCAGCCCACCGCGCGCACTGAAAACAGTGAGCCAACACCTTTCGGATGTCTTCTCTATTATATACTCTAAGGCCAACACGACCACAACACAAGCCGAGGTGGTGCTTGCACCTAAAAGAGGGGCAACGTCTTCCATTGTATGGATATGGAAGTGGTTTTGATTACATGAAGGGAGATGATGGCTGACGAGATTCAGAGCGGTGTAAGGGGCACGTTCGGAAATACCACACCGGAGCGAACTCATCTATCAGTTTGCATTGCACAGTGCGCCTAGTGCGCTATTTCCGAACGCGCCCTAAAGTAACCGGTCATTCACTGTTATAAATGCAGGTTTCATGTTGGGTCAAATTGATAAATTGCGTGAGCCACGCATGTTTTACACAGTTGAACAATAAGCTTGTCCGTCGTCGGGTGCACTGCAAACTTCTTCCAAGACGAAGACGTTCCTCTTACCTGTGCAGTCCTCCTCCTGCTGCGTGCGTGTCTGTCTTGTTTTATTGTTCCAAATAAATTATTCCATTTGAAAAGTCCTTAATTCAGCAACAGCTTACAACAACAACACAAGACGCTGACTTTGTTGTGATCATCAAAAAAAAAGGAAAAGAAAAAGCCCCACTCGTCCCAGACTCCCATATACGATCGCGTTCTCTCTCACTCTCTCTCTCACTCTATCGCCTGTAGTCAATTAAACATCGTTAAGCTGCCCAACGTCTTTAACAAACTAAACTATAACTACAACAGAACATGTTGATTCCCTATACAGAGCTTAAATGAACTGAAACAACTGTAGTGACAAACTGTGACATGAGATATTTATTTTTTCCTTAAGCCAATTTAATGCAGACACAGGCCTGTAATTCTGTGTCTGAATGGCAACGTCTTATTTCTTTCTTTTTTCTTTTTAATTGTCATAATAATAATTATTATTAATAATACTAATAAAACTTTATTTGTATAGCACCTTTCATGACATGAAATGCAGCTCTCAAAGTGCTTTACAGAGCAATGGAGAAAAAAAGAAAAGCAAGGCAACGACATTAAAAAACAAGCAGTGATGCAATACAGTGAGGACATGAATAACAAAAAATAAAAGATCAATTAAAAGCAATGTTGTAGAAGTGGGTCTTGAGCTGTGCTTTAAAAATGTCTACAGAGGCTGAACAATTGAGTTCAGCCTCTAATTATTATTATATACATTTTATTTTGTAATATTTTTGTACTTGCTTTGGGCCTGTCTGTGCATGGGAAGGGCATCAGTATTATATTCATATAAGTAGAGTGGATAATGTGAATTTAATTGTTTTTTGAGTGGTGCAACCATTATAGACAGCTATGTGTGTCCCTGTCCCTGTATCCGAGCACGGAAATAGCATAACTATTGTCACCACCAAGTGTCACTGTTGTGCAGCCTAACACAGACAGAGGCCAGGGAGGAGAGCTTGTACAGTACAGTACAGTACAGTACAGTACAGTACAGTACAGTACAGTACAGTACAGTACAGTACAGTACAGTACAGTACAGTACAGTACAGTACAGTACAGTAAAGTACTCGACCTGAACAAAAATCAATTATTTTAGATAAAAAAATAGGTATCGTAAAAAATATGCTATATCGTGAGTATATCGTTATCGTGATAAAATAAATTCTATATCGTGATATGAGATTTTGTCATATCGCCCAGCCCTACCTCCCACGATTATTTTGTTGAATGATTTAAGGAGTTAGCGATCACAAATACTGTATGCACCACCACCACCACCCTTAACCAGCATTTTGGTATAATAGGTGCAGCAGACACAAACTCAAATATATTTTTTAAACTCTTCATGAAAGCACAGTTTTTCTCTGCGCTGCAAGGTTGCACGTAGGACGGTTGCATGTCAAGTGGTTGAAAACCATTTTCAAATCTCCTCCACTAACGAATGTCCACTGGAAGCGTGTGAGCGCTTTGCACAGTAGCTCAGTCGGTAGAGTGCATATCTCCCCCCCCCCCCCCCCCCAGGACGGACAGGAGACCCCCCTCCATCCTGCTGTCTGTCTGGCCCATGTGAGGACATTGTTTCGGGGTTGTGTGTGTGTGTGTGTGTGTGTATGTTTTAATGGGCACAGTGCAATGGGGGGAGGGATATGATAAAGGGTAGACTGTAGACTGTGCAACCAGGCCAGGTCAGACAGATCTTTGGACAATGAACACATTGAAAAGTAAGTAGTGTGGCACGTTGACAAACATGATGAAAGAAATGTTATATACAGTAGCCTCCCAGCTCAGCTGTCTCAATAGGTCCTGCTGCAGGTCGTCATTCTGGATGGATAGTTTTCTGTCTACTGTACTACTGTATGGGTGCCTATTAATTTATTTCCTTGGGTCAATTATGTTTGTATCAGCGGGCGATTTGAAATAGGGATGTGCCGATGAGACATTTTGGCCGATATCGATATCCGATATAATTATTTGCTGTTATGGCTGATAACCGATATTACTTATGTCAACACGATCTAATTCTGTATTGAAAAAAATATAATACATTTGTCCATTCTGAAAAATACATGTAACAGGGTGTCTGCTCTGCAGGCTTAGGCAAGTCAGATTTAACTTTAATATTATATATTTAATATATTATATATTTAATATTGTGAGGTTGTAGATCTGTTCAAGCTGTTACTTTGGGTAGAGCCATATGAAATCCCTTTTATTTTTTTCCCAATTCCGTTTTATTTTTTCCCAAATTCTGTTTTTTCCGTTTTAATATTTCTGAATTCGGTATTTTGCTTTTTATGCAATAAAAATGTAGTGATCGACCGATATGGTTTTTGGCCGATATTTCCGATTACCGATTAGTGGAGAATCAAAAAGCCAGATATTACCGATATTAATTTAAGTAAAACTTTTTTTTTACAGTAACATAAATTCTAACACAATCGGGTTCACAAAAAGTTTTTTTTATTTTTTTGCCAATTCCGTTTTTATTGGTCATTTCCGCGATTCCGTCCGCGATTCCGTTAACACGGAATTCATATGGCTCTAACTTTGGGCTTGTTCATCTGTAAAGACACACCGATTAATCGAACCGATGCCGATTAATCTAAAAACAACTCAAATCGGCCGATACGGATGTGTTAGCGATTAATCTCCCATCACTAGTAATGTGTGACGCTGATAGACTATAATCAGAGTCCACATACAGTCTACTGCCATTTGTGCCTTTTTAAACTTGTGACATGGCTTATCAGTTTCAGTGCGGCCCCATTCAATTACCAATTTGTCAACAAGCTTTCAGGACACCAATTATGTTTTCATGCTGCATGAGAAATTGACAGTTCACACAAAGCTCATTATATTTGCCAAGTCTAAAGACACGAGAGCTTCTGCCTAATTTATGTTCCTTCGCACGTCCTACAAGCACCCGTGGCGCAAGTCGTGAGCTTGCAGGTCGGCTATTTTCCTCTGAAGTAATTAACTAATTAAATCGTGCTTCAAACTGCTTTTCGGTGCACTAGTGCAGTGAACCAATTGGGGTCCGTAGCCTAATTCAGATCAAACCTGGGGTCCTTGAAATGATTATGAAAATCTGTGAAAATCACTGCCAGAGCCGTAAAGATCTTGGGGGTCCTTGGCATATATGTCCTAATGGGGGTCTGCGGGCTAATGAGATCCTTGACATGAAAAGGTTTGGGGACCACTTGGAGGTGCATTCAATTAATCGATATGGCAATATATCGATCGAACATCCGGGCCAGATAGCTGAATCGATCGAGAGGCTGCTGTATCGATACGGCAATAAATGGCATGAATTATCAAAGCCCCCCCTTGCAATTTGCAATGCACTCCCTTCCCAGACTCCTTGTTAGGATGTTTAGACATTTTATTTTCATTTAAATATCTCTGTGGCCCTGAAAGTGATTCATTGTATTTGTGCAACATAGCCTATCGTGGCCTCTGTATCGTGGCCTCTGTATCGTATATGATACATATCTAGCGTGAGATTGAAAGCAATATTATCCACCACTAGAACCACTGCACTATAGTGAGTGTGTGCCAATGGGAAACGGTGCCATGCCTTGCCATGCTGGTATGTGAACGCTGTGCAGCATCCATGCAGTCACAAAAATGTAACGTTGTGCGTACATGCCTAGTGAGTGGACTCACTCGCTGACACGGACGCACAGACAGGGCAAATGCAACATCTCTGCCTGGTGGAGATAACGTGGTCAGCTACTGTTCCAACGATACAGTTATTACATAGACGTCACATCACCAGGCCATCAGTTCTCCTCACACGGTATATATCAGCCAGACAGAATTTCACTGTATGACTATTTTACTAGAGGTTTGTCACTCACAGTCTTATCCGTGTGTCACATCAAAGAGTCGTTACTGGGAAAAATGCCTGATGAAGCTCTGTTTATTAGAAAAACTGGCGTCTGCCAGTTTTGCGGAAAGAGATGGAGAACAAAGATGATCTTTGAACCTCCCCGCATGTCTCTATCTTTCGCTCTAAAGGTAAAGCAAGCCCGTGCTGAATTTACATTCCATTTGCATTGGCGACTGATCACCTGTTTTCTTTAGTGTTTCTGACATATGTCCGTGTGACTGTGACATTCCCACCTCCCCAGTATGAAAGAAATAGCCAGCACTCAAAGTCCTGGTACTTTAAATTAATATACTCTGATACTCGCAGACAGTCACAGCATACATGGATGCGTTTTAGTTTTTCGGCTTTGAGCCTTCCTCGGTGACATTCCCACCATTGTAAAGCGCCTCTGAAGAGGCTATACTACTGTATGTTTGATGGCAGATTAGCTGTGTCCAGGCGTACGTTATCTGATCATTCTGTTCATTCATACACTGTTGGCTAGATCCAGAGTGTTAATTTAACTTTGAGAGTACCAATACACAGCAAAGGAGTGTACAAATCACTCCCTAAACTGTACACGACTTGTTTATTATCGAATCGCCTTCCTGGAATATCAAGACAGAGGGCACACACTTCAAAATGCTGTCATTAATCAATTATATGAAGTTAAACTACCTAATTAATATTGACAATAACACTAAGATTGAAAATGAACATATTTCATTGAAGACGTGGATTTGTTCCGCCAATTACTTGACTAATAGTTCAAGGTTGCTTATTAGACTGTGTCTCGTTTAGCTTCTTTTTTTAGATCAAAGCATGTCGAGCTCGTTCAGGAAGGACAACTCATTCAATGTGTATCCGGTTATCTGCTCTGTGACATGTGGCATTATCAAAGACGTGGCCCCGGGCTGTGATCTTGCTAATTGATATTGAACATGTGTGTCTGCTGCAGAGGTTAAGTGATACTAGACAGCCATTAGCGTGACTCTGTGTCTCATGTTTCTGAGGAGAAGAATGACAGCTTGTATCGTTGAGGTCCTGACTGCTGTGTGCATCTCTGCTCCTTCCAGGAGCATGGCGAGGAAGGAACGCAGAGAATGAGAGCTTTATATCTTTAAAATAAATTGTTAGAGAAGGGGTTCTTCAGTGTTTTTCAGGCCAAGTAACCCTCAGCTGAGAGAGAGAGATGAAGCCGGGAACCCGACTACTAGATATTGTATTAAAATAATTGTGTTGATGACTAAACCTTTTCATAGATGGCTTCATAAACTTGTTTGACAGCACTATCATCAGTATTGTGTAACGTTGTGTTGCATTCATAATACCTAACCCTAAAAATAATGATTATAAAAGTGTGGCCTTTAACTGGTTTTAACACATTTTTATACTTTCAAAAACAGTGAAACTGAAAAAAGAAATTGTGAAAATAGCTGATCTACAAGCAGCTCAAAAACACATTTTGAGTTTGAGCCAATTTAGCCATTTAGCAGACGCTCTTAATCCAGAGCGATTTACAGTAAGCAAGAACAAAAAAACACGGTAATACATCAAATACATAAAGCCCATTCACAAAGCCTGCTGCCACCATTGGGTCTAATGGTTTTGGCTGAGTCATACTATTTCTTGTTGTTCTAGAAATGTCTTTCAAAGGGTTTTGGTTATGGGAGGAGGCCGTGTCTAACGGTCGTGTCCTCTTGATATTCCTGCTGGTGAGGTGTCATCATCCTCATGGGTGGCACTTCCTCTGATACCCATATGTTATACTTTAGCTATTGGAAAATACCAGAACTACAGTACAAGCTCGTAGCGGGTCACCGAGTGACATGTGGCACAAATATATATTCTTTCAGAGCAAACCTATTTAACTCAAATCTTTGCTTCTGGGGGGTCGCTGGAACAACATATTTTCAGATGGGGGTCGGCGGCCACTGACATGGAAACATAGGTTTTACAGAAAGCTGTTAGGATTTAGAATTAGAAGCCATTTCTTTTTAATCGGTCGGCCTCAGGTCTAAATGGGTGCCGACGCTAAGATAAAAGATCTTGTGGCAGCATAAAGAAGCCTATGTGCTGCCCTCCCCAAAGCAATTAGCATTGCAAACACTACTGTGTGTACCATGAAAAAGATCGTCACTGTTGGACATTTCATCTTTTTTTTTAAAGTTTTTTAATTAATGCTGTATTTTATACTTGGGCGTATGACTGTGTCTCGCTTAGAAAGTGATAGAAATGAGAAAAACAGAGAGCAGATGTGCTATTTTCACTACTTCCCAAATATTTGTTTTCGAATTAAGGGCCGATTCATACTCCTATTTTACCGCTGTTTCGGCGCTGTAGTGCCGAAATTATTTCGGCTCGTCAGAAATTTTCAGTAGCACCGAAGAGCCGACTTTAGGACGGTACCCGCCGACCCGAACCTCAAATGACGTCACATTGTAGGCTCTACAGCGCCGAACCGACTTTTATTCGGCTCTAAAATAGGAGTATGAATCGGCCCTTAGGGTATGGTTATTTATCAAATTATTTTAGAAAAATGTGGAAATCTTTAGAAAAGATGTTAAAATAATATGACAAAATGCAGGAAGGCAACACAAAACAAGGGCATATTCACTCTCCTGCGCTGCCCCCCAATTTTTTTTTTTTAGGAAACGGTACTTAAAATAATGGGTATGAATATGTTGTGGATGTCGCAGTACACAAACAGAAACGGATGACTATGTTTCGTTTGTTCTCAACTAAGCGACTGTATATACTGTACAGGTCTTCAGTCTATTAATGCAGAGTCAGCAGCCAAGAGACCTGAATGAATGGAGGTGCTGTAGCAATGGTGACAATGAAAATGAAAGAACATGAGATGTCGATACATGTTTCTGTTTCCGCAGTATGCAACACCTTGGTTGATTGTTTTTAACCACGTCATGAACCAGGTCTGTAAGTGTGTACAGATGTACACTGTACACTTGGAGGTGCTTGAAATGTAAACGTTTGAGAACCACTGACGGGGAACAAAAAAAACAACAGTAGTGCTGAAGCATTCAAAATACAAAGTTATTGAGTACTGTGAATGTCATAATTATCACGTGATGAACGATGATATGGTGTTTTGGAATGGCATAGTCTGACTGTCGTACTCGCCGATACCGATTACCAGCATTTTTTAGTATCACTATTGGAACAACTGTCGTGTGTACGTTATTACAGTGTCATCTACAAGCTCGAAACGCAGCGTAAAACGCGACGCAAAGCGATTTTGTAGATCTGCTACTTAACAATACTCCGCCACACATGTCTGCGGGCGGGCAGCAGGTTAATTATGTTCTCAACCAAAGCTCAGCCATGCAGACAGCTAGCTGATACTGATAGAAAGGGAACTGGTTGGATTCACCTTTGATTTCATCCTGAATTTAGATCACCGCCAGGATACCAGTTGAATAATTTTACTGCAGTGGTTCTCAAACTTTATTAGCCTGTGACCCCAAAAGAGACATTCAACGTTTGCCCTCAGTCAACTCAGTCATCTTTAGTTAAATAATGTCTTATATGTATTTGTTTGTTTTAAAATGTAAAATAATATATATTTTTCGGGGGGGAGAGGAAAGTCGAGTCGCGACTCATAAATATTGGCCCGACCCATTGTTTTGGAAACAGTCATTTACAATATGCCCCCACCCCGCTCCCTCTTTACTTTGGACTTCAGACAATAACAGGGTAACGAAAATGCTTATTTTAATTTCACATGGCCTATTTTATGCCCTTCTTTTCTGTGTTTGGGGAGGTTTCTTTCCCAAGGAAATACTGACATGAAAGTGAAGCTTGTCCGCCTTGGCAGCGGTAAAAAAAAAGTTTTATCATCGTTGCGAACTTGCGAGGCAGACTGGAGATATAATAAAGGCTTTTTAAGCCTTTAGTTTTGTTGACCGTTATGTAAGCATTGAGTTGCACGTCGAGGACGACGACGCCTCTGTCCATTTGGTATTTCAGCTCCAGGGGAGAGTTTGGCAATCTCTGTAAACTTTCAGCATCTCATCTTATTGCTCAAGGTATTTTCTTTCCTTCCCCGTGTGCATACAGTACTCCACATGAAAGCCAACAACAAAACCGGTCTGTCCAGTTCCACTGGTTCCTTGGACGCTAAGTTAGATGTGCAGTGCAGGTTGTTACAGCAATGGGATTTGAGTCCCATGTTTACATTCTATCCCATAGCCTTTTCCAGCATGCCCAAGGTCCTGCCGGTCAGCTGTGGTCTTATCCGTCTTAACCAGTAGTGTATACTTCATTGACAGGAGTCCCCCAGGGATCTGTTCTACTGTTCTAGGCTCCCTCCTGTTTTCCCTCTACACCAGTGGTTCTCAAAGTGGGGATCCCCTCTTTGTCAGCCCCCCCCCCCCCCCCCCCCCAGGACAAATAATGACTCCTTGGAGGGGGTTCCAGGGGGTCCCCAGCAAAAGTAGAATCACAATCACTTCAACCACTTTACCCATGTTGGCTATACAAAAATGAAATGCAGATACTGTATAAAAGCTCACAGCGATTTCTGAAAATATGTCTGGGAAAACTTTGAATGATCTTAATTTATTTTTTAATCATAAATTTGGCAAAACATTTTCAGATGGCAGTCTGCGGCCAGATACACATACTGTACAGTTTGGGGGCCCTCGACTTTCTACAAATGCCCGACTCGTGTTGAGCTTTGTAGATCTTTTAATGTGTTAATGTAGATTCGACGCAAGCTTGAGCCTTCATTTTGGAAACCGCATCAGTGTGGTGACTCTGGTAGTCTGTACAAGCCTGCTTTAAGCTCCATTCAAATACACACTGGGCGTTTATAGCGTAATCCTTTGAATGTGCTAAAAACGACTAATTGGGGAATGCATGCATACATGGATTCTAGGCGCAGGTTGTGTTTGAGTGTTTTACTACTTGCTATGTGATGCCCTGGCTGCCTTGCCACATAACGCCACAGGCTATTTGCTAACTGCTTGTCACTCTGGGTTAATAAAAAGCATAAATTATGCTTAATATCATCGAGGGGTGACCCAATAAAGTCACACATTTCCCACTGTGGTGCTCCTTGATTGAGAGACAGTTACCATTCGACAGCTGCCTGTCATTGAGCTGCCACGATTAGCCGCTGTTTTATTTCTGAGCTCAGAGTAGGGCTGTCACGGTTACAAAGTTTAAGTTGATGACTAATTGTCGCACACATTTTTGCGATTAATGGTTCAATTGCGTTTTTTTTTGGCATTAAAAATACATTGTAATTTCTGTTTGCCTTTTTTAGGCATCGTAATAAAATGCATTGCACAGGTCAGATAATAATTCAAATACAAAAATACAAAAAAATCATAATTTTATACTTTTAAAGTAAAATAAATAAATACACGGTAATAGCTGACCTACAAGCTTTGTGATGCAGGTGCGAGCTTGTAGATCTGCTATTTCTGCTATTTTTTTTTTAAAGATGAAAATCTTTCAACGTGGAAACGCATGTAATTGCGATCATCTCAAATAATTGCAATTAAGGCGATTATGTCATCATTGTGACAGGCCTTCAGCCAGTGCCACGGCACTGTACAGCTCCCTGCAGCGCTGTGTACAGACATGATGAGTCACATGACTAGCCCATTTTGGGCGGGAACCCCTTTTATGTTATGCTTTAGCTATTGAAAAATAGCAGATCTACAAGCTCATAGCGCGGCACCGAGTGCCGCGCTATGAACTTGTAGGTCTGCTATTTTTGAAAAATCGGGAATCGCAATTCTTTGAATATATATTCTTTCAGAGGGAACATGTTTAACTCCAATCTTTGCTTCTGGGGGGGGGAGGGGTCCCTGGAACAACATATAGATGGGGGCTCGGCGGCCAATTACATATTTCTTTGGGGGTCCTTGACATGAAAATGTTTGAGAACGACTGACATAGAAACATGGGGTTTTTCAGAAAACTGTCAGGATTTAGAAGGAATTTGTAGAATCGTCCTCGGGTCAAAATGGGCTATAGAGTCTAGGCCACAGTCTGTTACACAGCACGGCGCTGGCTGCACGTTGAGAAGCGTTCATTCATGCAATATTTTGGCACGGCGACACCCTAATGAAATGATATGCCCCATTATGTTTTCACACAGCGGAGAGTCTCCGGGTGGCACTGGCACAGCACAGGGGCTAAAGTTACTGCCCAACCACCATGGAGTTGATTCATCCACGGCGGTGTTGATTTAGACTGAAACTATGACGAAGAATGTCCGCCCACTTACCTTTGTTCACTGACGAAAACTAAATGAAAACTAAGGTATGATGACTAAACCTAACTGACTAAATATACTGACAATTTCGTCAACAAATAAAAACTATAGACTAAAATGTTAGGAAGGGACTAGTGGACAAAGTCATTTTACACTTATTGGTTGCATGCTGAAAATAGCTGATCTATAAGCTCACGGCGGGTTGTGAGCTTGTAGATTGGCTATTTTCAAACTAGACTAACACTAAAACATTCCAGGTGACTAAAATGTGACTAAAACTATTCAAGAGACTGTGACTAAAACTAAAATCAAAATGTGCTGTCAAAATCAACACTGATCCACGGTGCACTCTCCAACCACCCAACACAGTGGCATGGAAGCCAGTTTGGGGAGGGCAGTCTTTGTCGCTGCACTACTAGCCCATTCTGACCTGAGATCAGATTCATACGAGGTTTCCGCCGGACACACACTGGTCTGATGAACCCATTCTGACCTGAGATCAGATTCTAAAAAAAAAAAAATCGTTCTTCGATTTTTCAAAAATAGCAGACCTACAAGCTCGTATCGCGCCACTCGGTGGCGCGATATGAGCTTGTAGATCTGCTATTTCTAAATAGCTAAAGCATAACATGATGCTGACACCAAAATGGGTGCCCGTTCAGAATGGGCTAGTGACTCTTACAAGTTGGTCAGGGTGCCAGGGGACTGGGCGGGGATGGCGTGTTGTACAAGCTCACGGCGCCAATAAGCGACACGTTGTGAGCTTGTAGATCTGCTATTTTCACTAGTTTGGGCAAGCGTCTAATCTCTCAGTCGGGTGTTGAGCTAAAACGTTTGCGAACCACTTGTCTACCCCTCCCCAGATCAACAAGTAGGTGTTGATGGGGGGAGGGGGGGGGGATTAACCCATTTAGGACTGAGATTCTACAACTGCCTTCTAAATGACAGTTTTCTGAAAACTCTTATGTTTTGAGTTTGAATATTTCAAACATTTTCATGTCAAGGACCCACAAAAGTACAGTATATAGTGTAATTGACCGCCGATTCCCATCTGAAAATATGTTGTTCCAGAGACCCCCCAGAAGCAAAGATTTGAGTTAAAAACGTTTGCTGTGACAGAATATATATTAAAACATTTTCCGCCGATTTTGTTTTTTAGCAGATCTACAAGGTCGTAGCACTGCACTCGGTGCTGTGCTATGAGCTTGTAGATCTGCTATTTTGCAATAGTTAAAGTATAACATAAGGGGCTTAAAGCACCAAAAGGGGGTCCCGTACTTAACGTGTTACTGACCAAATTTGGGATAGGCGAAAAAAAGCTTTGATCTGTGTCATGGCGATGTTGTTATGATGGCGTGTGCAGGGCTCGACGCTTAGCATTTTTCCAAGTAGCACGTGTGCGCCTAAGTTGAAAAATCTAGTAGCACACAAATTATTTTAGGAGCACGATGAAAAATGATGTATTTTTAAGGGGCGCTAGCCCCTCCTATATACAGCCTTTGTCCCCACACATCTCAAAATGAGCCATTGACAATCAACAGAGAAATTACGTCAAAATTCTGCTAAATATGACATAAATTAAACGCCATTGACATTGAAGGGACAATGTATGTCATATGTAAACGAGCAAATCAGCTAACCAATCACAGGCAACAGGCATTCTGATTGGCCAGTATGAGATGATATCATTGTTATGTTTGTTTTCATATAATCTATATAATCAATTTGTTTTATGCTAATACTTTGTAGATAGATCGATAGTAGCTCTGTTCCATACCTCTAATACGTGCAACACATTAGAGCTATGGACCAGAGCTAGATAGATAATATGTTGCTCATGGATGGATAGGCAGGCTATCCGTTTTTATCCTTCTGTTCTATCATTCAGACAGTGCAGAGGCTGCTCGATGGTGAATTAGTATTGGTATTAGTATTCTCCTTGGCTTTGACTGACTGACTGATATTAATACGGTAATCCAGCCAGTTCGGTCATTCGCATTATCATATATGCTGGGCACACGCTTTTGTAAGCAAACGCTAACCAAGGGTTGTTTTTGATAAACATCAATCCGTCCATTCCGTGTGTGTGTGTGTGTGCGCGCGTGCGTGCACGGCTGCACGATGTTTCACCCGCGTTTGGTTAAAAGTAAGTTACGTTTGAACTTTGAGCATTACAAACAGACTTTGCAAATAACGTGTCGCCGTGTCGGGGTCCAAGCAATTCCTTCTGACTCTGTGCTATCATGCTAATGCTATCCCGCTGAGTTCGCTCTGACTTCTTTTCTGACTGCCGCTGCTGACAGTCAGCAAGCAGTGACAGCCGGGAAGAGCACGGAGCAGCAACACAGGGATGGGAGGGGCCGGTGGGAGCAAAGGGGACAGATCTTCAAATGAACACCGCATTGAGCCTCGACACGTTGTTGGCTTGTAGCTCTGCTCTTTTTGGCGAACGACACCGCCGTTCAGAAATATAAATGTAGGCATAGAACCACGACTATAGAATGTGCACTTGCTGTAGACAGAGACTTGTCTTTATCACGATTGAACGGTCAAATCCTGTAGCTACAAATCTAATTTTACAACTCGCATGATGATATTTTTAGTCGCAAATGCGAGTACCTAGTCGCACTGTGGAGCCCTGGGCGTGGGTACTGAAGCCTGAGTGATTGCGTGGTGACACACCACAGTGCAGCCAGCCATTGATCCCCAGTCAGTCACAGCCTCACGTTGTTGCCTCAGGCGTTACAGCAAGCCTGATGACATTTCACTGGGAAAGTATGGTTTATTTATTACAAGCCGAGTGCACCAAATATAAATTATTATTATAGCCCATGTTGTTGTTGTTGTAAACTGAGGATGCTTGTCGGCTCCGTTTCCTCAGTGTGACAGTGGTGTGTTAATCACTGTGTGTGTGTGTGCGGGCGAATAACACTGCTTAGAGGTTATGATGCATGGCAGAGCCAAGCCTGTTATTAATGTTCTTATGCCTTTAACTGGCGCTGGCAGCTCTAAATCTAGCATCCTGGTCCCGTGCTTTACAGGGACTTTTACTCCAGGCTGCAGCAGAGCACGCACGTGCGCGTGCGCACACACACACACGCACACGCGCACGCGCACGCACAACTGTCTGCTAGCCCCCAAGGCCTTATCAGCTCAACCAACCCCATAAATCAGATCAGTCTCGTGCCAATGTGCCGAGAGAGAGGGAGGGATGAATGAATGGCTTCTAATTGCCACCCTCTGATAAGGCACATCAATTTGGCCCGGCGTGTGATTGACTGGTGATGTGACAGACGGGGCATCAGACCAGCGCCGTCCGCCGCGGGGTGTCCCAATCAGTGGCGACGGGGAGCAGCTGTGTGCCGTTATCATCAGCACCTGGGGATAGACGGCAGGCAGTGGTGGGAAATGTACTCAGATGTTTTACTTCAGTATAGTAAAGTATGAACACACTAACTACCGGTGTTATACTGAATACTCTGTTACTAAGTAAAAGTCCGGAATTAGTCAAGATACAATATTTGCCTCTGTGATGTAGTGGAGTAGAAGGCTAGCGAAGGTATTGTAAATGGGATACTATTTGCAATAATGGGGATAATAATTAAAATACCCCAAAATTGTACTTGAGTACAGTACTTAATGGACAACTTTAGTTTTTTTCAACCAAGGTTCATGTTTTAGGTTGTTATTAGAGAAACTAAAAGGTGAGTGTTAATTTTCTTTCATTTGTTGCTTTCTTTCGTTTTAGGGATTTTAGCTGTTTTTGACAGGGGGGCGGGGGCATTCGAGCATGGGGCTAAACATGTATTTTTTTACAGTAATTTATGGTGATTTATTTTTGTATTATTTACTATAGTCCTAATAAACCCCAGGAAATTACATCTGGCCACAGAAGATCACAGGATCTACTGAATGTGATCTACCTACTGGGGGAAGGCTTATACTGTGTGTATAGGCTCAATATGTCAGTTTGTCACATTCAATAGATCCTGTTATCTAATGTTGTCAGATGTAATTTCTTGGGGTTTATTAGGAATATAGTAAATAATAAAAAAATAATCGCCATAATATTTTGTAAAAAAATACATATTTAGCCCCATGCTCGAATGCCCCCGCCCCCCTGTCAAAAACTGCTAAAATACCCAAAACAAAAGAAAGCAGCAAATGAAAGAAAATGAACACTCACCTTTTAGTTTCTCTAATAACAACCTAAAACATGAACCTTGGTTGAAAAAAAACTAAAGTTGTCCTTTAAGTAAATATACTTAGTTTCCACCACTCTCCACACTCGTACTGCACTACTTCCTAACTCTCTCTCTCTGTGTGAATTGCCTCGTGTGATAAAGGAGAGAGAGGAGAGACTCTCCGTCGGAGAGTGCAGTGCTGTGCAGCTGGGTTGCATGGATCGCCATGGATTCATGATTAACCTCCTCACAGCGCGCTCGGTCAAAAGGCAGCCCTCTCTGCTGGCTGACGCTGTGGAGGTCTCTGCTCTGTTGTTGATGGGAACCGTTTCATCACCTTCCGCCATGCCGTCAGGCTTCAGCTCACCACTGCTTTCCTCCTCTCCTCTCCTCTCCGCTCTGCTCTGGCAGAATTCTGCTTTTAACCTTCTGACCTGAGATCAGATTCATACGAGGTTTCCACTGGACACACACTGGTCTGATTAAACCCATTCTGACCTGAGATCAGATCATTTTCACGATTTTTCAAAAATAGCAGACCTACAAGCTCATATCGCGCCACTCGGTGGCGCGATATGAGCTTGTAGATCTGCTATTTTTCAATAGATAAAGCATAACATGATGCTAACACCAAAATGGGTGCCCGGTCAGAATGGGTTAAACACCATTGATTAGTAGGGCCTGTGCCTGACTGATATGGCCTTTTTCCACGCCAATCCCATACCAATTATGTTTTAGCAAGCAGATACCGATATGATATACTGGCCAATATTTATATGCATAATTTTATGAAAAGAAAAAGGTCAGATCAAGAATGTCTCAATTATGTTTTCAATGCATTGACAATAAAGACACACGGAACTGGATTGCACCAGTAAACA
The DNA here is from genome assembly GCF_964188405.1 of Protomyctophum parallelum. Classification (NCBI taxonomy): domain Eukaryota; kingdom Metazoa; phylum Chordata; class Actinopteri; order Myctophiformes; family Myctophidae; genus Protomyctophum; species Protomyctophum parallelum. The sequence continues at coordinate 37,491,126 of NC_139718.1, read as the reverse complement.
CTTAGAGAGAGTTTAAGTGCGTAGTTTACAAACAAAAGGCTTATTAACGGAACATATTGAGTCACACCAGTGTGTTGGACAGTTGGTACACACACAGTTGTCCCTCTGGCCACCATTGGGCTGTCCCCCTGCCCATGAGGTGTACTTCACCCTGGAGCCATCAGACCACATCCACCGACTCTCGTAGTCGGTGTCACTCAGTCCAATCCAGGTGAATGTCTCTTCTGGGTCAAAGTGCCGGATCAGGGATTGGACAAAGCTGTGCTCCCCAGCATTGTGGATGGACACCAGGTTGGCATTCTGAGATACACAGTGGCTCTCTGCTTCGCCCCAGAACATATACGTAGCTGTATATGTGTAACAGCGACCGCTGTAGGTGTACCAGTACATTGGACAGTTTCCACGCTCTAGCTTCACCTCAGGCAAGAGATTGGGGAGCACGGTGCCTACACACAGTAAAGAAATAACGGTAGCAGTAGATCAGTGGTGGATGCATTTGGCCGCAGACCTCCATCTGAAAATATATTGTGCCAGGGACCCCCATAACAGAAGATTTGTGTTAGTGTTAAGCACTATATGTCACGGTTCAAGTCAGGAGAGTTTGTAGGACCCAAATGCAGGAGGAGGCAGAGGCAGAGCAGGTCATTTCAAAAGGTTTAATAACTCAAAAGAACTACAAACAAAAACACTGGAAGCACAAAAGGTGTCAAGACAAGACACACGCAACGTACCACAATGAACTAGCAAGGAAACACTGGGATCAGGGGGGGGTATAAATACACAAGGGCACAGGTGAACAACACTGGGATAGGCTGGGGAACAAACAGGACAAGGTGGAAACACTAGGCTAATCACAGTACAGGTTGACAAGGCAGGCAAACAGTAACAAGGCAGACAGGAAACACTAGAAACAATTCTACAAAATAAAAGCACACAAGGGTAAAGCAAAACTCAAACAGGGACTAGGAAACCAAGAACACAATACTTCATAAGTAATATATAAATCAGAGGAACACAACAGAAAAGTAAGACACCAACCATAACTGGAAAACATGAAAACCAACACCTGTCACGGATCGTGACACTATAGGTTAAAAGTGGTTAAACTACTTGTGTTTCAGCTAAATTAGTTATAATAGGAACCAAATGGACCCTAAGTTCTGTACTTTTTGAAGAGTTAAATTAAAGGGTTATTTCACTTTCAAAAATACTTTTGGTCATTTCTACTTAAGTTGCTTGATTCAGTATTTAGATTTAGATAATTTTAGCTGCATTGTCCCCTTCCTATACAAACCCATTGTAACTTCAAACTCAATTTTAACCATGTTACTTAATCGAAAACACCTGTCCTTTTTCGTGGTGAATCATGGTGTCCTATTTTTTTTTTTTTTTTTTTAATATTGTTTCATTCTTTCCCTGATGCTTTTCATTTCCCCTCCAAAAATATTAAAAGATAAATGATAAAAGTAATAATAAAAAAAACTGGTTTACCTCACATATTTTGCGGGCAGTGAGTGTTCCATGGTTAAAATGGTGTTTGAAGTTACAATGGGTTTGTATTGGAAGGAGGGCAGGGCAGCTAAAATGAATCGAGCAACTTAAAAAACTGTCTGGGGTGTTCACATAAGCCTGAGTAGATGATAAAATGACCAAACATTTCTTTGAAAGTGAAATATCCCTTTAACACTGAGGATTGGCATTATGTTTTTTTCCCGAGATGAAAAGCTCGTGTGGAATGGAAGTGTGCGGGCTAATGTATTACATGCATTTAGACCTGATTTCTAACTGACTTCTAATCCCTAACCTAAGTTTTCAGAAAATCGTTTTTTTAATTTTTATTCTAAACATTACACAGATGCTTTTCCCGTGTTTCAAAGGTATAACAACGTACAGATCTTTCCCGGCCATAATGGGTTAAACTGGGGGTCCATGGACGAAAAAAAGCTTGCAAACTTCTGCCATATGGAACCATATACACTGTACCTTATTTAGAGAACCATTTCAGAACGATCATTCGTCTTTACCTAGTGCCAGGCCAAGGAAGCATATGAGTTGAGGAATCTGCTGCATGTCTGTCTGCGTGAGGCGGTCTCCGTCAGTGGGTCTCCTTGAAGGGTGTGGTGTTGCTGTGTGGGTGGGGTGCACCATGGGTCAGGCAGACGTTTGGCTGTCTGTCTTATTATCCGTTACACATGGGGGTGTATTCACCACTAGCGTCATTTGATTGGTCATCATAAAACAGCAGCTGTGCCGTTCACATATCCTCGTTATCTGGTAGAAACGTTTTACTGTGCGTCCAAAAATGTCACTTCTTAACAAGTTCTTGTTAATAGCCCACTTTTCATTGAAATAGATATGAAAACATAAAATACATTTTGAAATGTCCTTTGAAATAAATGAGAAACAGAAAATAACAGATCTACAAGCTCACAACACGTTGCATAGTGATTAGTGACACATTGTGAGCTTCTGGGTCTGCTACTTTTGTGTGCAAGTGTGCAAGTGCTCAGAGATTAAAATGGGGTGCATTTTGCATCCGAAAACGCAGCTTATAGTTAAGGGACGCAATAAAAAACGACCTCTGCATCCACGGGGTGCACTACTCAGTAGTATAGTAATAAACCAGAATTAAAAACAGTACAGTAGTGACTACTGTACTGTTTTTAATTCTGGTTTATTTTGCTAGCTTTAGTTATAATAATAATTTCTTCTTCTGTTTTCTACATGAATATAACCACATTATAACCACATACAATATAAAATGAAATGGGAGTTAAATGCTGCAATTTGTAAAAATGGCAAAATATGACTCCTAACGTCGTTGAAGTGGAAATGTCCTGGGACTCATCTAAAAGACCATCCCTGCATCCCGGGACTCATTGCATTGAAAACCTATTTACAGTACATCACTGAGTGCTACATTAATTTAAGACAATCACAGGCATTCCTATACCTATACCTGCCAAGCAGGGAGGCATTGGGTCCCATTTTTACAGTCTTTGGTATGACCCGGGCCGGGGATTGAACCCCGATCTCCCAGTTTACACTCTAACCACAAGGACACTGTCTGATACAATGTTTAGATATGGAGATATGAGGTTACTGCTACGATATTAATTTGACACACATGCATGCACGCACGCACACACACACACACACACACACACACACACACACACACACACACACACACACACACACACACACACACACACACACACACACACACACACATAGCTTCAAACACACATGTGTGAGTGAGAGAGAATTAATCAGAATGTGCCAGGGAGCCCCGTACCAGATTGGTGGTGGTGTTAGAATACCGGTATTTAAAAAATCTTCCAAATATTCAAAACAATATATATAAAGAAGAAATTATAAAATAAATAGCAGATCTACAAGCTCGCATCAAGTTGTGAACTTGTACTGTAGGTCGTCTATTTAGCCGATGTATACAGTAGATAGGTTTCAAGTGCTCATCATAGCCCTATATATATATATGGCTTCTTTCGGGCTTGTTTTCCTTGACCTAGTTGTGTGTATGTTCTATCGCTGCGTGACGTGTTAGCTTGTAGATCGGCTATTATTTTAGTTCACGCGACGATACGTGGCCAAGTATAAAGCAGGCTTCTCCCCCCCCAACCCCCCCCCCCCCCCCCCCGTCTCCTCAGAGATATGTTGGTGGCCTCCAGGCATCCCTGCTTAGCCCCCTAAAAGACCCCTCTGTCTCTCTCTCTCTCTCTCTCTCTCTCTCTCTCTGCCTGCCAAAGAAAGAATCACATCATTCTCTCTCTCTCTTAGTCTTTTCCTGCGGCCCCTTTCGCTCGCTGCCAAGAGTATATATGCAGCCTAGTGCACCTGCAGTGCTAGCTATAGCCCAGAGCTAATGCTAATGAGTGTGTGTCTCTGATCAAAGCCCCGATTAGCCAGCCTTCGTTCCTTTTTTTTTGACGGGGGAAGGGGTGACATGGAATATTAATGACTCTGCCTCACGCCGCGGAGTAAATGTTAGACATTGAGTCCCGTGGAGGGTTAAAGATCATTTGACACACTTTAAAGCGGTTAAATGTGTGAGTCCTTGTCATTTATAGTCGCGTGACCAGGGCGTGTGTGCCATTGGAGTTTGAACAGAGCTCTGTGTGTGTGTGTGTGTGTGTGTGTGTGTGTGTGTGTGTGTGTGTGTGTGTGTGTGTGTGTGTGTGTGTGTGTGTGTGTGTGTGTGTGTGTGTGTGTGTGTGTGTGTGTGTGTGTGTGTGTGTGTGTGTGTGTGTGTGGCTGAGTGAGAGGTGTGACGTTTGGTTTGGTTTTGACTGTGTAAACACTGCCTGCCGCGGGCTTCGCTTGACTGCACGACCTTCAGCCGTTCAGCTAACATGGTGGACTCTGGACAAGCCCAGTGCATACACACACGATCTCTAACGCACGCACACAGCTGAGCGTGCTCTCCCAGTGGTGCGCTAGTCTGTCAAACCCAGTTCAACACCAGCATTTTGCTTGGAAAACTCCAAGAGAATCCCCATATCTTGCATAATGCTATGAATGAATGATTGATTATCCTCCTTTTCGAAGACTATTTATACTTGCTTGCGTGCCGGTGTCGTGCTCAGCAAATTGCAGATCTACAAGCTCATTCATGACGCAATGTATTTCTACTATTTACGGCTGCAGGCAACACCAGTCTGCAACTAGTGTCGCGTTGCCAGACTGTTGCCTCTCGCAAATTTCCAAATGCTTCTGTCATACAGTCTGGAGCAACGGAAAAGCTCTATAATGAGTGAAATATAAAGTGGAGCCTCCTCCCCACTTCCGTTTCGTCTTTACAGTCACGCAAATGTATCCTAATATAAATAGAAATCATCTAAGCATGTATAGCTTGTTGTTGTAAAGATATTTTAAAATATATTTGAGTGAACGGAAATAGCAGCTTCCTTACTCAGATGTTTTTGCAGTTCCAGACTATATAGCATCCGGAGATTGTGAAATAGTTGTCTGGCTACACGTGATCAGTTTGCAACTAAGAAATGCAGGGAAAGAGTTGCAATGTGTGACTCTTGAACAGATCTCTTTTAAACTGTTGGTTTTACAGATTAGCAGGGTTCATGCAAAGCTTTCATTGAAGATACCGGTGAAATAACAATGTACCCGCTGTAGTACTACCAACATGTACCCCCATCTGAGAACCACAATCTTGAATCTTCTAATAGTATTTTCAGCCGTTGGCGTGGTGGCAGCCAGTTAATAACATGGCATCGCACGGCACCACACAGTCCTATAACCCATGCCACTGAAGGTCAGGGGGGGGGCATGTGACTATGTCATGTGACACGCTCGCTCAGATATGCGTGCGTTCGCCTGGCTGAGGTCAAAGAATCACATCACTTTGATTTTTTACTGCTGTGGCATTTGTGTGTGTGTGAAAACACTACGTTGTTGTTTTTTTCTTCCAGCTCTTGTGAATATTTCATTATAGCCATCAGCTGTCTGGCTGCAGGTTGTTGTTTTAATGTATTTCCAGCTGGTTCTCCTACATTCACCACCACCACCACCACATCATAATGATGATGAAACGCACGTTCACCACATGACAACAATGTGCTATATTTAGTGCCGTCTTTGTTTTTCCCTTTTCCCAAGAATGGTGGAACTTTCAAGTACACACTGCAGCAGTATCCTCCTGGCCTTCATCATTTCACTGTGATGCATTTAGGTACCGTTTGAGCCTTTTTTTGAGTAGTGCAACCACTCCAAGGAACAGCAATGTCCCTATGTATAGAGTACCAACAGGGGGTGCTGTTGCACCGTTCACTTCAGACTGGTCTGATTTATTTCTTTAACCGCTTGAACCTCTATTCTGGGTCAAACATTTGGCAGAAATAGAGGTTATGTGCATGCATAAAGTGAGTGGCAAAGTGAGTTTAATGTCATTTAATGCAATCAGATAAGGACTTTTCTGTTTGCATATAAATGGGCTGTCAAGACCAGAAAGTATTTTTTTGCCACTCAGTCAGTAGGCGCTCCAGCATAACTCTCACGTATGATTGATGATGTCATCACGCGCATACCCTTATACCCTCTATAGCAGATAAGGACCGTAGGGACTGACATGCAACACAGTTTGTCCAATCGGAATTGATTGATTGAATAATCTACTATTCTATCTACAATTAATCAGAAATGGAAAGAAATTACACATTTTGGCCGCAGAGTCTTAATGGAACATTATTTATGATTATCTCACACACCAATGCGGTCATCTGCTCGGTGCTGGCATGCCCTTTTTAGCTGGTTAATAGACTTTATCGATTAATGATTGACCATAGACTGACCTTAATGATTTTCCCGAACATTAATCAGGCTCTTCTGGGGCAGTTTATTGAAGATTAGCTCAGCATTTGTTCTCACAGTCAATATAAGAAGCCAATTACAGAGAGACTAAGTGGAATTACTAGAAGGCCATTTGACCCTTTTGGTTTGGCCTCGGATGCTGTATTTGTTGAGAGACTTTCTTCACAGTTCACTCTGCCCCCTCCTCCTCCTCCTCCTCCTCCCTAAGCACCCTCCATGTGGCGAGAGGCTCTATTGTGTGGGAATCGGATGACTCGAGTGTTCGCTGGCACTCACTTCACTTCCACAAACGGGGCTTTCTGTAAACAAGAGCGCCAAGCTGCTATCGGGGTCGACGGAACCTTTCCCTTCAGCTCCAGAAGAACCCTCGCAATCAGTTCTGGCCACAAGCGATAAAACCCCCCGTGTTTTCTCCAATAACAGCGGCAGCGAGACGCGGCGATCACACAGCACAGCCCCTCCGAGGCTGTTGTTTGTCTGTGAAATCACTCTACCCCGATCTCTGTGGAAGGAGGGCAAGAGGGGGAGGGGGAGTGGAGGGGAGCGCAGGTGTGTTGTTGTTGTGCACAAAGGATACGGTATCATCCTCAGTCTGTGCATTCCTGGAGCCTGCAGAACGGGTTCTGTTGCCGTCCGGCCGTCTGTGTCTGTCTCTGTTCGTTGCTGCAGAACCGCCACTTGAGAAGCCAGAGAGAGCCGTCGAATGAAGCCGGGGTTTCACTAAGCACTGTCGGGGACTACAAGGGCCATTGTACAGCTACAGTAAATGCCCTAATATAGCCGAGTAAGTAAGTAAGCCTTGCCGAGCCATGAGGCCCATAGGGGCAGGAGTCTATCTCCTGTTTCTGTAGCGTGAGGCAGCTTGATGTACAAGTACACCCCCTGGACATGACGCTATAGTATGTCGCAGGAACTTACCCACAATCCAACCCTTGATGCTGAGTGCCAAGCAGCGAGGCACTGGGTCCCATTCTTCTTTGGTATGACCCGGCCGGGGGATCGTACCCCCGACCTCCCAGTCCCAGGGCGGACACTCTAACCACAAGGCCACTATAGCCGACCGAGGCTTGGGCAATATTACCCTGGTTTGTGGCCATTTCAAAATCTGTGACACGTGTGGGTGGTGGTTATCAACTTCTCGTATACGTTAAAGATTGACCATGTCCCAGGTTAGAGGAATGACGGAACGTAATGGAAGGCATCACATGTTGTTTTGGTGTTGTTGAGACAGAGTTGGACCTATTGCACAGATGGAGAGGTTTATTTGAGACTTTTAGTTAACCATTATTGGACTTAATAAGCTTCCGTTGTCTTTAACAGTTGGCGTTCTGTGACATCACAGCAAGGAGCTCAGTGAAAGCCCTCCCTGTCCAGCATTGTCCCACAAAAGCTACCGCTAGAACTGCTGTACGGCAAATGACATTGATTTGATCTGGTGATCTTTCCTTCAATCGGTGATATACAATAAATCAGGGATGGGCAACTTTGATGATGGAGAGGGCCACTATATTTCCACATTGCATATTACTGTCGTAGCAAAAATAGCCGATCTACAAGTTCAAAACCTCGTTTGGAGCCTGTATATCTGCTTTTTAATATATTTGAATTGAAAACCCTGTGTATTTTTTAGAAATGTTTTGCTACTTTTGAATTGGAATCCTGAAAAGTAACCTTTTCATTTTATGTGCATTTAGTTATAGTTACGTTAACTTTATGCACTAAATACAAATACATTGGACATAAAAAAAAGGACAATAACATTTTAATACTACTAATTAGCTGAAATCAATATCTGTATTCTGATATTAACCTAAGGCCCATGTATGCAATACATCACCAATCTGACCGAGCCGACACTAACTATAGCCACGAACAACACAACACCTCCTCTGACAGAACCGGGAGGTTTCTGAACCCCCTCAGTGCAACTTCCCCGGCCCTGCTCCGAGGTGGTGTCAAGGGTTAGCCCTCCTCCACCTCCTCCTGGGATTCTCACTTGTCACCAATCTGCTTTTCTCCTCGGATGTTTTATTCATGTATTTTTCTCTGTCCGTCTCGCTCCACTGGCCATCCGTCTGTCCCGGGGGGGGGGGGGGGGGGGGGGATTGGGGCGGATGGATGGATCTGTATCGTCGGTCATATTTGATTTGTCTATAGTTTTTCTATCAAAAATGTAACTGATTCGGCGGCAGTAACATTAGCAGTCAGTTGATTCTTCATATCCTTATGAGTCAAACGGCCGGGTTGTTTATTTTTGGAACCCTGATCTATTATACAGCACTTAGTGACTCTGTACTTGGCCCCCTCTTTTATCCCTCTATAGCTATAAATCTCTTCGCAGGAAATAGCCGATCTACAAGCTCAAACCAGTTTGACATCTGATGCCACCAGTCCACAACGTGTATGGGGTACAGTTGCAGTATTTGTGACAATGTGATTGCCTTGAATCTGACAGACAGATGTTTGAGGGGAGAATACTTGTTGCCTGTGTTGTGAGAAATGTGATATTTCTGAAACATGCATTGTTTTCCTTTTTGGCAACGACGCAAAGGAAACTGACTTCAGTTAAAAGACATGGTCTAAAATGTATAAAAGAAACACCAAGCCTGTTGTTTACACACCTGTGATGAGTGTTGTCCGTGCTGCGTTGTTTCGGTGGCTGCCAGCCGTGTGCGTGTGCGTGTGCGTGTGCGTGTGTGTGTGTGTGTGTGTGTGTGTGTGTGTGTGCACCTTTTCAGAACTGTCAAAGAAATACTTTTTATTGCGGCCTCATGGTGATGGATTGGCAGTGGTGTAAAAAGTACTTGCATGTTTTACTTAAGTAAAAGTATCAATACTGCAATGTAGAACTACTCTGTTACAAGTGAAAGTCCAGGTTTAAAAATGTACTAGTAGAGTAAAAGTACGCAAGTATTGACATGAATATTTACTTAAAGTGCAAAAAGGAAAGTAACTGATTATGCAGAATGTCCATTTTCAAATGTATAAACTTGAAAATAGCCGATCTACAAGCTCACAATGAGTCACATCGTGACGCATTGTGAGCTTGTAGATCGGCTATTTTCAAATGGCGTAAAAGTACAATATTTGCATCCAAGATGTAGTGGAGTAGAAAGTAGTAAAAGTATTGGAAATACTCCAGTAAAGTAGAGCTACACCAGTGTGGCTGCCTTGGGTCTGCAGCCGTGTGGCTGCTTTGGGTCTGCAGCAGTGTGGCTTCCTTGGGTCTGCAGCAGTGTGGCTGCCTTGGGTCTGCAGCAGTGTGGCTGCATTGGGTCTGCAGCAGTGTGGCTGCCTTGGGTCTGCAGCAGTGTGGCTGCCTTGGGTCTGCAGCAGTGTGGCTGCCTTGGGTCTGCAGCAGTGTGGCTGCTTTGGGTCTGCAGCAGTGTGGCTGCTTTGGGTCTGCAGCAGTGTGGCTGCATTGGGTCTGCAGCAGTGTGGCTGCATTGGGTCTGCAGCAGTGTGGCTGCTTTGGGTCTGCAGCAGTGTGGCTGCTTTGGGTCTGCAGCAGTGTGGCTGCATTGGGTCTGCAGCAGTGTGGCTGCATTGGGTCTGCAGCAGTGCCCAGTGTGGCTGCCTTGGGTCTGCAGCAGTGTGGCTGCATTGGGTCTGCAACAGTGCCCAGTGTGGCTGCATTGGGTCTGCAGCAGTGTGGCTGCCTTGGGTCTGCAGCAGTGTGGCTGCCTTGGGTCTGCAGCAGTGTGGCTGCCTTGGGTCTGCAGCAGTGTGGCTGCATTGGGTCTGCAGCAGTGTGGCTGCATTGGGTCTGCAGCAGTGTGGCTGCATTGGGTCTGCAGCAGTGTGGCTGCTTTGGGTCTGCAGCAGTGTGGCTGCTTTGGGTCTGCAGCAGTGTGGCTGCTTTGGGTCTGCAGCAGTGTGGCTGCATTGGGTCTGCAGCAGTGTGGCTGCTTTGGGTCTGCAGCAGTGTGGCTGCTTTGGGTCTGCAGCAGTGTGGCTGCCTTGGGTCTGCAGCAGTGTGGCTGCCTTGGGTCTGCAGCAGTGTGGCTGCTTTGGGTCTGCAGCAGTGTGGCTGCATTGGGTCTGCAGCAGTGTGGCTGCCTTGGGTCTGCAGCAGTGTGGCTGCCTTGGGTCTGCAGCAGTGTGGCTGCCTTGGGTCTGCAGCAGTGTGGCTGCTTTGGGTCTGCAGCAGTGTGGCTGCATTGGGTCTGCAGCAGTGTGGCTGCATTGGGTCTGCAGCAGTGTGGCTGCTTTGGGTCTGCAGCAGTGTGGCTGCTTTGGGTCTGCAGCAGTGTGGCTGCATTGGGTCTGCAGCAGTGTGGCTGCCTTGGGTCTGCAGCAGTGCCACGGCGTGGCTCAGCTCTGCAGCGCTACTTTCTACTCCACTACATCTTGGATGCAAATATTGTACTTTTACGCCATTTGAAAATAGCCGATCTACAAGCTCACAATGCATTGCGATGTGACTCATTGTGACCTTGTAGATCGGCTATTGTCCCTGAATTACACAACATATTACCCACTGTTTCGCATACTGTAGGTATACGCACGCACAAATGCGCACACACTGAAGCTAAATGCCTTAGAGCTGCCTTTCTCCTCCTCTCCTCTCCTTTCCTGTCCGTCCCGTGGAGGCCAGTGGTTGTGCTGATGAGGGGACATCTTTTCCTGGGGCTGTTGACATGCATTGCTAACGGGCAGGAAGCCCTCTGTCACAATAAAGCCCTGTTGAAATCTGGACCATGTGACTGTCTCAGATAAGAGCCCTATAACCCTGCAGGGCTACGGTAGTATTACGGCATTGGCCCTCAGTCCTCACTCAGCCCTGGTTCATAGCCTTCTGCACTGGCCCCCAGCATTAGTCCTCAGCCCTGGTTCATAGCCTTCTGCACTGGCCCCCAGCATTAGTCCTCAGCCCTGGTTCATAGCCTTCTGCACTGGCCCCCAGCATTAGTCCTCAGCCCTGGTTCATAGCCTTCTGCACTGGCCCCCAGCATTAGTCCTCAGCCCTGGTTCATATAGCCTTCTGCACTGGCCCCCAGCATTAGTCCTCAGCCCTGGTTCATATAGCCTTCTGCACTGGCCCCCAGCATTAGCCCTCAGCCCTGGTTCATATAGCCTTCTGCACTGGCCCCCAGCATTAGCCCTCAGCCCTGGTTCATATAGCCTTCTGCACTGGCCCCCAGCATTAGTCCTCAGCCCTGGTTCATATAGCCTTCTGCACTGGCCCCCAGCATTAGTCCTCAGCCCTGGTTCATATAGCCTTCTGCACTGGCCCCCAGCATTAGTCCTCAGCCCTGGTTCATAGCCTTCTGCACTGGCCCCCAGCATTAGTCCTCAGCCCTGGTTCATAGCCTTCTGCACTGGCCCCCAGCATTAGTCCTCAGCCCTGGTTCATATAGCCTTCTGCACTGGCCCCCAGCATTAGTCCTCAGCCCTGGTTCATATAGCCTTCTGCACTGGCCCCCAGCATTAGTCCTCAGCCCTGGTTCACAGCCTCCAGGACTGGCCCCCAGCATTAGTCCTCAGCCCTGGTTCATAGCCTCCAGGACTGGCCCCCAGCATTAGTCCTCAGCCCTGGTTCACAGCCTCCAGGACTGGCCCCCAGCATTAGTCCTCAGCCCTGGTTCATAGCCTCCAGGACTGGCCCCCAGCATTAGTCCTCAGCCCTGGTTCACAGCCTCCAGGACTGGCCCCCAGCATTAGTCCTCAGCCCTTGTTCATAGCCTTCTGCACTGGCCCCCAGCATTAGTCCTCAGCCCTGGTTCACAGCCTCCAGGACTGGCCCCCAGCATTAGTCCTCAGCCCTGGTTCATAGCCTTCTGCACTGGCCCCCAGCATTAGTCCTCAGCCCTGGTTCATAGCCTTCTGCACTGGCCCCCAGCATTAGTCCTCAGCCCTGGTTCACAGCCTTCAGGACTGGCCCCCAGCATTAGTCCTCAGCCCTGGTTCATAGCCTTCTGCACTGGCCCCCAGCATTAGTCCTCAGCCCTGGTTCATAGCCTTCAGGACTGGCCCCCAACATTAGACCTCAGCCCTGGTTCATAGCCTTCAGGACTGGCCCCCAACATTAGTCCTCAGCCCTGGTTCAGCCACCTGGCCTTCAGGACTGGCCCCAAACATTAGCCCTCAGCCCTGGTTCATATAGCCTTCTGGCCTTCTGCACTGGCCCCCAACATTAGTCCTCAGCCCTGGTTCATAGCCTTCAGGACTGGCCTGCGGCCGCAGCACTGGTGCCCAATACAGTTGAGGACCTATACACTACATTCTGAGTGTCAATTAACTTGTGTGTGTGTGTTTGTGTGTGTGTGTGTACTGTGTGCGTGTGCTTGTGCGCTTGTGCGTGCACACCCGCTCAATGTTTACAACGACAATTGTTCATTAGACCAAATGGCGAGTGCACACTTATGGACTTTTAAACTCTGCTGTGTGTAGCCAGACCCACTGGGTCTGTGACTGTGTGTAGCCAGACCCACTGGGTCTGTGACTGTGTGTAGCCAGACTCATTGGGTCTGTGACTGTGTGTAGCCAGACTCATTGGGTCTGTGACTGTGTGTAGCCAGACTCATTGGGTCTGTGACTGTGTGTAGCCAGGGCCATTGTCTGTGTCTGTGTGTAGCCAGGGCCATTGTCTGTGTCTGTGTGTAGCCAGAGCCATTGGGTCTGTGTCTGTGTGTAGCCAGAGCCATTGGGTCTGTGTCTGTGTGTAGCCAGGGCCATTGGGTCTGTGTCTGTGTGTAGCCAGGGCCATTGGGTCTGTGTCTGTGTGTAGCCAGGGCCATTGGGTCTGTGTCTGTGTGTAGCCAGGGCCATTGGGTCTGTGACTGTGTGTAGCCAGAGCCATTGGGTCTGTGTCTGTGTGTAGCCAGGGCCATTGGGTCTGTGTCTGTGTGTAGCCAGGGCCATTGTCTGTGTCTGTGGTCAAGTGTTTTACCAGTGTTTGTCCTCAAGTGTCACTGCAGCAGAGGTGTGAATTGAACAGATGTGATTAGCTCAGCATTGGTGTTCATCAAGAGTGTGTGTGTGTGTGTGTGTGTGTGTGTGTGTGTGTGTGTGTGTGTGTGTGTGTGTGTGAGTGAAGGAAGAGGGTTTAATGAAGTGTTGTCTCCTCTGGGAGATCGAGGCTGTGCAACAACAACTTAAACGATAAGAGAGAGAGAGGGAGCATGAGAGAGAGAGAGAGAGAGATAGATAGATAGATAGAGAGAGAGTGAGAGAGATAGTACTACGTGCTACACTGATGCACAATGCGATAACTTGGAGTAGGATCACACATCCTCGTACAAACACACGCACACCACTGTCTCACACACACTAGTGGCACACAGGCCGTTATGTGCGCTGCGTGCAATAATGCCCAGGCTTGTTATGAACAGGGAAACGCAAAAAAATTTGCTTATTCCCATCACATTGAGTGTAAATCTGCCATGTCGACATCAAGTTTAATTATGACACCTCATGAAAATACAATATTACACAATAATACAATAATATATATTCTAGTAGATTTAGATCTGCCACGTCTGGCCGGGGAAAACCCTCCCCTGTCAGGTGAAAAGAAGCAGCTTGGACTCCTCATGCGTAGAAGGAAGCATGAGGTCAGTCCGATTTCCCCCCCCCCCCTCCCCAGGTTGGCAGACGAGGTGTAGCGCCCAGGATTACATTAGATAATTGACACTGGGTGACAAAATTGGTTAAAAAATCCCCTCTCTCTCTCACACTGATGCCAATGTGCCAGTGATCACCCTCCCCACCGTCCTGCATCCTTCTGTATTAGGATGGTCTATATATGTCAAACTTAAGGCCCGGGGGCCAAATCAGGCCCGTGAATGAATTATCTTTGGCCCGCAGGATGATATTTAATTAGTATTAGAACTGGCCCTCTAGTCTAGTATATTGCACGGACCACCATAATACCACAAGTCCCACAATGCATTTGATTTGATTTACTTTCTCATTTTACTATGAAAGCAGTGCGTGATGAGGATCATAGAACAGGAAACTGAGTTTAATAATAATGCATTTTCTGTTTTTAATGCATTTACTGTTTTGCTGTTTGCCTGGGACGTCCTCATGACCGGTGCCCGTGTGTAACTTGAAACACAGTCCGGCCTTCGACTTGTACCAATTTTTTTATTTTGGCCCACTGTGTATTTGAGTTTGACATCCCTGGTCTATAGACCATAGAGAGAGTTTTCCCTGACTATCGGTGTAAGACGATTGCTCAATAGCAAAACTTTCTCTAAAAGAGCCTTATCGTTCATGCTCATCAACAGTTTTGTTTTGCAGCTTAAAGCAGTAGACAAATTGTATTCATACAACTGTAATCCCATCTGTTCAAGATGGCCTATCTTCTTTAAATGTAAACAACACTGGATTTGTGGCAATGGCACAAGCATATTATGTAAACCCTCCTGTATTATGTAAATCCTAAATGGTACTGAAAACTAGGGCTGTATGAATTATTTTCTCAGAAATAAGAAAGAAAATCCATTTGAAGACAAAATAGTGAAAATAGCTCGAAAGCTTGTGAACTCTGCTTGTAGACTGGCACGATACCGCTATACAACAAAGTATAAAGTCAGACTAGTTGATTTAGTCGATTATAAGAAAATGTGTTTCAATTTATCGTGTTGATTCACTGATTAGCTGAAACCGCACTTGCGCAGATTATCAAAGATTGCTATTCCTGCCAGTAATCTCCCAAGTAGTCAGTGACAGATGTCAGTGTTTGCCGTCCAACATTGACGTCCTATAAATAATAGCAGTGTCCCTTCTTTGTATTTTCACTGTTCTGTGTCTTCTTCCATGCAGAGCTTCTGTCAGCTCAGCTTTGACATGATTAGCCTACATTTCTCTTTTTAAGTAAACATCCTCCACTGTCTAAATCACAAGGGCCTTTTGGCATGAAGGATTTTGGGGGAATTGGGTTATTATTCTGTTGGATCTGTCTGTGAAGTGTGATAAACACTTCAGAAACGGTTCCAAATGTGATGGATTCCAGACCACTTCCAGACTGGTCCCATTGCAGACAGTTCGTCAATGTTGGATCCAGTTTCGCCCTCCGTATCCCAACAACCCTATTCCAGAGGAGCCAGAGCTGAATGAAATAAAGTCTCTCTGGAAACGGATGCAGTTTTGTTCTGCCCAGTAGCAAGAAGAGACACTGCTTTTACTGTTTTCTCCTGAAGCCTGCTCATTTCCCTTCACTGTATCTATCCCGCATCCTTTAAGCGAGTAGTCTCGCGTTACCAGACTATTGCCTCTCGCAATTTCCAAATGCTTCCATCATACAGTCTGGAGCAACGGAAGAGCTGTCACGAGTCAAATATAATGCGGAAGTGGAGCCTCCTCCCCACTTCCGTTTTGTCTTTACAGTCGCGCAAATTTATCCTAATATAAATATAAATCACATACTGTAAGCATAATATAGCTTACTGCTTAGCAGAAAAGGAAATAAAAAAATAATAATGTAAAGAAAATATAATTTAAAATATATTTTCGTGAACGGAAATGGCAGCTTCCTTACTCTGATTTCGGGAGGTGTAGTTCCAGACTATATAGCATTCGGCGATTGTGGAATAGTTGTCTGGCACGAGACGGTAACGGGGACGGTCGCCCCAATTCCATCTCGCCACAGCTTTTTGCCGCCGACCTCACGCCGACAGCTCGGTGTGGCGGTTACTGAGAATAAGGTTAGAAATACGTTTAGGGTTAGGCATAGTTTTACTGGGGTTAAGTTTAGGAATAGGATTGGGTTTAGGCATAGTTTTACTGAGGTTAATGTTAGGAATCAGGTTAGGTTTAACTGTTTAAGCATCATTGACTTTGATTACTTTAGGAATACCAGGTCGCGCTGTTCCGCCGGCTGTACGCCCGGGGCGAGTTGGTAAAGGGGCGAGTCGTTTTGTATTCCACGAGACTGCAAAGCGAGAGGTCTAGATATCCCTGTTAAGGAGAAACCTTTTGTCAGCTCTCAGAGCTATGAGAAGATAACCTGCCGGCCTTTTGTGGCTCGGCCGACTGCAAAATGCCAGCGTCCCAATGAGCCTGGCTTGTCTTGTTGGGAGTGCTCCAGTGTGACATGTGGGGCGGGCACAATCACAACACTATCTCGTTACCAACCGTTGGTAACTGGGAACGAATGCAGAGTTTTGGGACTGGGCTGGTTTCCTCCTCCAGGCCTGTGAATGTGTGGTTATAGGGCTGGGGCTCAAGTTATCCAATTAGATTAATTTAACCACATGGACCCTGCTGTCCCTATTCTTATTATAATAGCCAAACATTTTGGTGAAAATGGGGGATTCATCTCACCTCAGCTTTTAGACTCTCTGGTTCTCTATCTCTCTTTCTCTGGGCTGTGGTTGGTGCCAGAGTGATAAGGAAGAACGCCTCGTCTCTCAGAGCAAGATCAAATGAACGATACATATGCCATTTGATAGCTTTATTTTTCGATATACAATATTTTAGGTAATACATAGTGGTTTAAATAAACAATTTGATAGTATGCTTTCAATCTTACCTTCTTACCCGAGCAAGTGTTTTGTTGTGTGAAAGGACCCAAATAATAAGCTGGTTCAATGATTGAAGCAAATGGAAGCCCGGGCTGAGCCTAGCTGAACTGTGCTGTGAGAAACATGGAACAGCAATGACCTTTTCCTTGAAACGGGACATGATGATAGGCAAGTCAAATCAGACATAATCTGAAAGCAATCTGAGAAATCACTGCCTGTGGCCAAGTTGGTTTTGTGAACTCTCTGGGTCAACAACATGGATGGAGGATCCCCTCATGTCAGCCTGACCTACATTTCATTTTCATTAATCAATGGGTGTGACGTTGCGTGCCTTCTGTCTGTCACGCAGGGCATTCGGGGCAGCGGCCCAGTCCCAGACGCACGTGTAAACATGTAAGGCAGACGACCGATGAATGATATACTATAATTTTGAATATTAGTCATGTGCTGTACACATTTGGTGTAGCTTGAATTTCTCAGTTGAACCGAGTCACAGAGCTGCTTCTCTGTCATAGTGCCAGTTGAACCGAGTCACAGAGCTGCTTCTGTCATAGTGACAGTTGAACCGAGTCACAGAGCTGCTTCTGTCATAGTTACAGTTGAACCGAGTCACAGAGCTGCTTCTCTGTCATAGTGACAGTTGAACCGAGTCACAGAGCTGCTTCTCTGCCATAGTGACAGTTGAACCGAGTCACAGAGCTGCTTCTGTCATAGTGCCAGTTGAACCGAGTCACAGAGCTGCTTCTCTGTCATAGTGACAGTTGAACCGAGTCACAGAGCTGCTTCTCTGTCATAGTGCCAGTTGAACCGAGTCACAGCGCTGCTTCTCTGTCATAGTGACAGTTGAACCGAGTCACAGAGCTGCTTCTCTGTCATAGTGCCAGTTGAACCGAGTCACAGAGCTGCTTCTCTGTCATAGTGACAGTTGAACCGAGTCACAGAGCTGCTTCTCTGTCATAGTGACAGTTGAACCGAGTCACAGAGCTGCTTCTCTGTCATAGTGACAGTTGAACCGAGTCACAGAGCTGCTTCTCTGTCATAGTGCCAGTTGAACCGAGTCACAGAGCTGCTTCTCTGTCATAGTGACAGTTGAACCGAGTCACAGAGCTGCTTCTCTGTCATAGTGACAGTTGAACCGAGTCACAGAGCTGCTTCTCTGTCATAGTGACAGTTGAACCGAGTCACAGAGCTGCTTCTCCGTCATAGTGCCACGAATGGCGCCATGGCCAGATCAAATATGGATGCCTATGATGAACGAAATCCATACATTTTTGTTCATGCATGAGACTAGTGTATTATGTAATGCCTCCATTTTGAGTGGTTTGTGAAATACATTTGATATATAATACGGCACATGCTGTAGATATAATCTGCAAACCAGCAAACGGACGTACAGTACATTAAGTGTGAGTCTGTACTGTTGAGGTATCCAATTTATAGTCAGCATTATTGGTAATTGGTAAGAGAGTTGAGCCAGAAGGCAAAGCTCTATGTCTACCGAGCAATCTTCGTTCCTACTCTCACCTAATATGGTCATGAAGTGTGGGTCATGACCGAAAGAATAAGGTCGCGAATACAAGCGGCCATAATTAGTTTTCTTCGACGGGTGGCTGGCATCTCCCTTAGAGATAGGGTGAGAAGTGCAGTCACGTGAGACTCTGAGTAGAGTCGCTGCTTCTTCGCCTGGAAAGAAGCCTGCTGAGGTTGTTCTCGCATCTGGTTAGGATGCCTCTCGGGCGTCTCCCTAGGGAGGTCCTCGAGACACGCCCCACTGGGAGGAGATCGACCCCGGGGCAGACCAAGGCGCAGTTGGAGGAAACGCATCCACTCACTGGCCTTGGAACGTCTCGGGATCCCCCAGGAGGATGTCACTAATGGTGCTCTGGTGAGGGAACTCTGGAGCTCTCTGGTGGAGCTGTTGTCCCCGTGACCTGACTACGGATAAGCGGTTGAAGATGGATGGATGGATTATTGGTAATGTACAGTAGAAATGCATTACTACAGTGCATACTGTACCATATTACATAGTGTGACTACCAGAGCTTGTAGGAGTTGATCTGCTGACTTGACCTTCTGCCCCGACCGGAGGAGAGGCTCCTCTTATGACACAACAGGGCAACGTTTCCGCTTGGCTTGGTGACTTCATGCAACAGGATGCTAATAATGCGTTCCTGACAGCAGCAGTGTTCCAATCACTGCTACCAGAGCACATGTGTAGGTAGTGAGATAGCTTCTGTTTGACCTGCCGACACACTTCTGAGAGTCTGACTCAGCACGTTTTAGCTTTTCTGCCTTTTATTTGGATATTCTAGTGAGGAGTTACAGGAAAGGGGGAGAGGGTGTTTAATCACATGTTTTATGTTCTTATGTTCTATTTTTTAACATCAGCTACTGTCCCTGTGCAAACTTAGTTAAAATCTCTGTCATGATCACACACATACAGTATATTGAATTAATACCCAGACGTGTGAGTGACTGTGTGCATTTATTTAGCTAGCTTTGCTTTAGGAGTTGATCAATTGGTATAGGAATTGAGCGTTGAGATTGAGAATATGGTATCTAGTTCACACTACAATTGACTGAGTAGTCAGCACTGAAACATGACTAACATGACGAGCAGACTCTACAGTGGAGTATTTAGCCACGAAATCACGAAAATGTGTGCAAATCTATATTCTTTCAGAGTGAACGTTTTTAACTACTCAAATCTTTGCTTCTGGGGCGTCCCTGAAACAACATATTTACAGATGGGGGTCGGTGGCCAATTTCATACATTTTTTGGGGTCATTGACATGAAGATGTTTGAGAACCACTGACATAGAAACATGAGGTTTTTCAGAAAACTGTCAGGATTTAGAAGACATTTGTAGAATCGTCCTCGGGTCTATTGGAAGTATAGCTGTGGCGTGCAGTAGTACAGTACAGTACAGTACAGTAGGTGTGCAAGGTACTGTACAACAGATCAGAGCAGGGTGCTCCACTGCACTGCTCCTCCACACATCGTGGACAAGCAGTGAGGATGTCTTAGACCATGGACTAGATAGTCAGCTCGGACACACTTTTCTCAGGGTCATTGCGGGGACGAATACTGGTTGACAGCTGTGGTGTGTGCGTATTTGTACCCATGGGACTGAGCTACACACACACACACACACACACACACACACCACACACACACACACACACACACACACACACACACGGCTCTCCTGTGGATTCCTTCTGACAGCAAGATGGATCCATATAATAATCAGGTGTTCTACTTCCACTTGGAAATGTTCCTCATTGTGAATGTCTTTCTGTGCCTCCATGGCCGTTACGAGGAGACACTAGTATGTGTAATAATTATGTATCCCAGTACAAGCGACGCGATACAATACCTACTGTATGCCAGTGCAGGAGTCGCAATGCAATATGTACGTAAAGGAGTCACAATGAGAAGCACATTGATTCAACTAAGACGTTTTAAATGTTAGTATTATGTCCCAATTTAAATGACTTTACGTATTTACTTTCAACCTTGATTTGACTGATTCCCCCCCCCCCCCCCCCCTTCTGCTTTGTGTTTCAAATTACAGATATCATTGAGAAGAGTGAACTGAAGGCGTTCTTCGAGAGCAACTGTTCTCAGATTTATTTTATCTTCTATGAAAATTTCATTACACTGGAAAGTAACTTAAAACAAAAAGGTGAGCATATTGTTTTTTTTCCCTTTTTTTTTTTTAACCCATTCAAACCGGGTCTGTGTCATTTAAGATTGTCGTGTTGGCTCTTCAAAAATAGCAGATATACAAGCTTGTACATCTGCTAACGGTGTGAGAGAACTACTGAAGGCATTTGTAGAATTCGTGTTTTGTAGAATTTTGTAGAATCACTAGTCTCAAATAAATAACATTGTTTCTTACACTAAATACAATATTTTTGGGAGAAATTACAAATTACATATTTACACGTGCAATTTCTCTTTTGTAGCTGTGTAGTGTGTGTGTGTGTGTACGCTAGTTTTCTTTCAAATACGATAATTTTAAGCCTCAACATTTCCCATCTGGCAACACTGAGCTACACAGCATATCCCAGCAATCAGAAAACCAGAGGCATGGTGGCGCATTTACACCTAGCACATCCTACACTACGATACCCTCTCAGCCTCTCGGCATAGCCTCCGCAGACCAATACATGAACCCAACGTGAACTCACATTACAGCCCACAGGATAACCCATTGAGCCCACCACCAATAAACTGCTAATGATTTTGGACCGGAGAGAGAGAGAGAGAGAGAGAGAGAGAGAGAGAAAAAGTGAAAGCCCCCAGAGGTTAGGCACGTCATTATCAAACGACTTCCACCTCTGCGGCTCGCACGCACGCACGCACAAGCACACTGTAGGGAATCATTTTCATTTATACAGTAGGATCACCCGGTTTAATTTAATAGGAAGTTGGACTGCTGCACTATATTGAACCATGATTGTGATCCATGTGGGATTACAGCGCGGCTCGAGACTCTAACGACATTCACGTCGTCTACCAGGGGACATTAAAACATGTATCTGGGACGGAAATGAATTAATGTCCCCTGGGACGCAGTCGGGACAAAGTGGATTTATTTGAGCATTTCACTGTCACTGTACGAACAGTGGAGCAAACTATAGTGGCACGAGATCGCTGAATGAGACGGGCGGAAAATATCGTGTTTACAGAATGCTAATACTGTGAATACTGTAGTTGCAAACATGATGTGATTATTATTGGGAATTGTCGATTAATGCATTAATAGTTAATTGATACGTTTTGATAAGCTTATCGATTGATTAACCGGTTAGTTGATAAGCAGCGTTATTTTTTGGGGGGAGAATCTTAATTTCCCTCAATGTCTAACATAAAAATTTACACTTTGCTGATATACAGAAAGAATACAAAAGGCATATTATATTCCTTAACTCCTTTATTGCGCGCTAATTGTAGCATTAACCACATCTCCGGGTGCCAGCACTTCTCTCCACTCTAACTCCAGTGTGTTAGCCCCCCCCCCCCATACAAATGTGCAGGGGAAAAAAACACACAAGAACACAAACCAGCCCCTCACCTCTCGTCGGAAGCTTTAACATGGCGCCAGCATCGCAGGGAAAAGGCACAAATTAAATCCCAAATGTGGATGGCAGGCTGCTATTTTTGTAAAATTGTGAAAATGTGGCGCACATGTTTGAATATATCTTCTTTCAGAGCAAACGTTTTTAACTCATCTGCTTCTGGGCGGGTCCCTGGAAAAACATATTTTCAGATGGGGGGTCCATGGCCAAATACAGATCATTCTGGGGGTCCTTGACATGAAAAAGGATGAGCACCACTGACATAGAAACATTTCAGAAAAAAACATATTTTTAGAATCGGCCTCAGGTCTAAAATGGGTTAAAGATGCGATGATAATGTTAAAGCTCGGACACACCTTTACAAGGGAGCCGTTGTTTGAATTGGGGCAACGTCGGTTTTAATGTTTCACCTTTTGGCATCTGGGTAAAATTATAATTCCCTAATTTATACTGATTTCACTGAGTTCCTTGCTGTGACTCAACTCCCTCTGTAAAATAATACAGAAGGTTATTTATTCAAATTATTAAGTCCTCAGTCTTTTTTTTATTAAACTCTCTCAATAACGAGGTCAACTCGTCTCAAATTAATCTCCACTAGTCCAACTAGTCTCTTGAGTCCCCGTATCAAAACCAAAACGGATGCAACAATCATGACTTCCCATTACTGTAATTCCTCCAAAACTCGCACATGATACATCTTTCCCATTATGACAACCTCCCTCTTATCCCCGCCCACCCCTCGTTATCAGGCCTTCTATCAGCCGTTGTTTAGTGGCCACAAGTCACAATATGAAAATGGAAAGGATTGCCTAATCATATTTCACCAGCAACAATCATAAAAATGCAGCTATTCCTAGATGTATAATACATTCATCATTCAAAATGGAACAAATTCTAATAATAAAGTACTTCTTTAATTCACTTTGGCACAGTTCAAATCTTATGTTTGACGGTCCTGGCACAGCGGTGAAGAAAGTTAATCTGGACTCATGGGTATCCTCATACAAACAAAATGTATTATAGCTTTAGAATAGTGTTATGGCTCTCCCCAAACCCCAAATCAGTGACCGCCCTCCCTCCCTCCCATGTTTTGTGAAAGTTCTCTGTGGCGTTTGTCCTGCGACAGTTTGTTCCAAAATGCTTCAGGCTTCAGGAGAATTACTGGAGCAATAACACCACCAACCAACCCCAAACAACACACCAACCATCCCCCGCCCATCTCCACCTGTTGTGAGGCCAATTAGAAGCAAGGTCCTCTGTAATGAGTGGTGTATTAATACTCACTCTCTCAATAATTAACTCACCCCCCCTCTCTCTCTCTCTCTCTCTCTCTTTCGCTCTATCTCAATCTTTGTTCTGCTGCAATACAACATGTCACTCATTTAAAGGATATGGGCTATCTTCTCCACCCTTCCTCCATCTTTTTTCACACATGGAAACACCCTGTCTTAATTGAGGCATTGAGTTTTTGAAAGGGGCCAGTCTCGAATTGCAGTAAGTGCTCTTTGAGAGCGGTTTTGAAGGAGTCTAGGGATTCACATTTCTTAATGGCCAGTTAAGAGTACAGTTCACTCAAGTCCGTTGCATTAAGAAATTGCATTAAACCAGGAAAAAAAACACCATGTCCAAATACAAAATCCCAGGCGGTATCTAGTGTCATATCAGGATATACATTAATATTGATATTTGCACAGCCCTAATTCCATTACAGTGAGTCTCCCAGTTTCCCAGAAGACTTTAGGTCCAGTTGTAAATTGCAGACCGGTTATTGTATGGCAGTTTTGAAGGAGGTTAGGCAGTCACGTTTTCGATGACTGGTTGGTAGGGCATTCCACATTTTGGTGGCATAATCGTAGAATGAATTCATCCCCATGTTTGTGCCGAATCTGGGGGGGGGGAAACAGGAGTTTTAACTGTGAGAGAGTGTACCAACTGCATGCTGTCCTTCTGTCCTTCCAGGGAACAAATCTCAGAGGGAGGAGCTGGACTCCATCCTCTATATTTTTGAAGTAAGTACCTTCATCTTCCTCTTCAATCTGTGATTCATGCTGTCGCTGATGGTCGGAAACCTTGTATTGCCATCATTTCATTTTATTTTAATTAATGTCCTATTTTTATACTGCATCGTACGACAGTGTGGGGCAAAACATTGGGCTGTTCTACAAACTCACAATGCGTCTTAAGGGTGCAGGTCTTTAAGAGTTGCTCGTCTTTTGAAGGTTGGGCCGCTGGCCTTTCGTACGAGAGGATAAACGTTGTCCATTGTTTTCCAGCCTGGCAGAGAGGTGATGTCATTTCCTCTTTTTAACATCCCAGGTGTGTGTTGACACTGTTGAGGTGGATATGTAAAGCAGGAGGTGTGTGTGTGTGTGTGTGTGTGTGTGTGTGTGTGCGCAACGTCTCCTCCTGTTGTAGTCTCCTATAGGCATCGCTCACATATACAAGACAGGGTGGTCTCTCGTCGCCCTCGGGGGAGAGAGTGGGGGGGCAAAGCAGCTCGCAATTCTGGCAGGTGGTTTTGACGAGACAAACTCGCTCCTTGGCTGTGTTGTGGAGGGAGCGGGGTGGGGGCAGAAGACGGCCACGGAGCGAGCTTGTCTCGTCAAAACCACCTGCTCCCATTGCAAATTAATTGCGAGCCGCTCTGCCCCCCTCCCCTCTCCCCCCCGAGGGCAGCGAGAGAGCACCCGGTCTCGAGTGGCGTCCTAGAGGTTAAAGTCCTCCCACCCTGTTTTCCCACCCGACTGTCAGGGCGGAGCGCAGCTCCAGTTTCCACATACAAACAGCTCAGGCTCTCTCCTGTTACCGTTTGCTCAGGGCGGACTCACTGTACGTATACCAGTGGTTCCCGACACTTTCCCACCCCCATGAACCCAAAGCGGAAGTTGGATATATACTGTATTCAGAGCTATGGTGAAAATAGCCGATCTACAAGCTCACAACGTGGCGCTTCGCGCCACGTTGTGAGCTTGTAGATCGGCTATTTTCATTTTCACGACTTCTTTAATATTTGTTCTAATTTATGGAATTTCTTAAGATTTTTCTTCCATTTCTTCATGACTTGAATTGTGAATTGTAATTACTGGGGGGGAAAAAATAACATTGGATTTTATTAATAATTCATGGCGGGTTTTTTTGGGGTATTATTTTGAAATAATTAACCCATTCTGACCGGGCACCCATTTTGGTGTCGGCATCATGTTATGCTTTAGCTATTGAAAAATAGCAGATCTACAAGCTCATATCGCGCCACCGAGTGGCGCGATACGAGCTTGCAGGTCTGCTATTTTTGAAAAATCGAAGAGCGACTGTGACATTTTTAGAATCTGATCTCAGGTCAGAATGGGTTAATTAGACCAGTGCGTGTCCAGTGGAAACCTCGTATGAATCTGATCTCAGGTCAGAATGGACTCACTTCCCCCACCCACTGTCTGGGAAACGGTGCTGTGTATTATGGTGTCGTATATACCGTCATCAGGGTGGATGCGACGAGGGGGCCGTCCCTCACCTCAACACTGGGGTCATCCATGACGAGACCATCCCTCTAGGCGTGGAGGACGAGCCGTACGTAGACTGTCGGCCTGACAATCGTATGGGGTTTATCACGTTGTAGCATGAGTGGGGCCGCAGACTCCCCTGTGCCCTGTTCAGTGTTATTATCATCAGCTTGTGTTTGTGTGTGTGTGTGTGTGTGTCTCCGTAACGCAGCCTGCCCTGCAGCCCAGGCTGGGTTCTCATCTGATCCAGTTACAGCTGTTTACGTTTTTGTGTTTGGTTGGGGGCATTGTGTGTGTGTGTGTGTGTGTGTGTGTGTGTGTGTGTGTGAATATACTGAGTGCTGCTTCACTTCAGAACACTGTTCTTGTGCCTGGTGTTTTCATGGTCTCTTTGTTGTGTGTACCGTATATACTTAGTCGTACACTGATCGATGAATAAGGAAAATAGCCCATCGTGCTATTTTTTGACAATATGCCCAACATAGGTGATGCCGGGTTAAATAGTGGTGTGTGTGGGTGTGTGCGTGCTGACGTGCTCTGTGGTCTGCTCTCATAACTGCTGGACGGATTAATTTTTAATCTTCAGGCTGGTGAATGTTTGAGCAAAAAGTCCAAAACAATAGTCATGGTGGTGATTCATGTTTCAGCCGGTGTGACGTCTTCCCTGTTTGTCCACAAGTGTCTGTCTCACACGTCTTCCTGAGCTCCCACTCTCATCCATCCATCCACTCATTGATTGATTGATTGATTGAATACAGTTTGTGCAAAGTGCAGAGGTTATACAGTTATGTTAAAAGGCCAGAGAGCTTGTGTCCATTGTGGTCCTATGTGTTCAATTCATAAAGACATACGATACTATGAATGAAATCGTCAATACTAGGAGCGGTGAATGTAGATTTGCGGAAATACATCGGCGGGGTAATTTATTCTGACCAGCTAGAAGACTAGGTCCAGTTGCCTGCCATCCATCCGTCCGTCCGTCCACCCATCCATCTGACCTGTCAATGCAGCCTGAATTCACTCAATCATCTCCTCCATATTTATGGCGTATATCCTTCACAAAAATATTGAAAGCAGCTTAACCCCTTCGTGTCCCCTTTTAGCCCCGGTCTGCCGCTCGCCGCCGCCTGCTTTCCTTTTCCAGCGAAGAGATAAGCTTCACTTTGAGTGGCGTGTCCGTTAGAGAGATGCACGGCGGCTTCTGATCCTCCTGCTCTGCTTACGTTGTGTGGATTGTCTTCTTTTCTCTTTTTTCTCCTCGTGAGATCAGACGTGTTGGATCGCGTGCGGTTGTGAATTGAATATCCACACGTAGGCTACAGTGCGTGTCGTCATATCGTCGCCGTCCGGCATAAACCTGCTAACTCCCATTTTTCAGTTTTTTTTATTTGTTTCCATGCATGGATGCCATTGAACACTCTTTACGTCTGTGTGTTGGTTCAAAAATGTGAAACTTATGCAAATTATTAAAGTGCTTCTGACAAAACCAGCTTAACTCCATTCGACTCTCAAACTGTCTGCTAAACAAAGCAGCTAACTCCACCACCTCTCCCCCCCTCTCGTGCAATTAATTGACAATATATTAAGTCACGATACCAACGTTGATGAGGCAGTATTGCTTTGTTTTAAATATATACATGGTTTTTCTTCATTTCCTGATTTACTTTTTCTTTTTCTTCCATTTCTTGAAAAATGAACATGTTGGAGATGGCTGGTTTCTGCAGAGATGCTACAGCCAGTGGTTCTCAAACCATTTGTCACAGGCCACCCCTGTACTGTAAATCAGAGGTACTAGTACCACTGGGTCAAGGTCAAGGTAAACTTTATTGTCCACAAGGGAAATTTGTCTTGGGCTTTCACCCCAGCTACAGCCACACATAAAACATCAATGGCAAACAAAAATACATTACAGAGGAAGACACAACATTACACAATTGCACACATGATGTGGATAATCATGCCTCACACAGTTACTGCTGTTTCAGAGCCTCGTTCAACATCTTAGTTGATGCTGGTACAAACGATAAAAAAAAGGTAATTGGTGGTACTTGAGCCCCCCTCTGGTGGTACACAGAGGACTCGACCAAAAAATACAAAAGTGGAATGAAATATTTATATTACTACAGGTAGTTCTTCTGACCAAGCAATTGGTTGAAATAGGCTATCCAGCCGTGCTGAAATGAGCATGGCCGCACACCTAGCCGTTAATAGAAGAATTGAGAATGAATTAATCGCATTAGAAATATCATCAGTTGTGCTGATTAGGGATTAGACAGAGTTGTGTCAGAGCAGCAGCATTGTTGGCTTAGGAATGGAACAAAAAGGGCAGGTATATGCTCCTGTATTTTAACACATTGATTGCTAGAGTTTTCTATTTGCTCAGGCTTGGTGGTGCTGAGCGATTAACATTGGGACTTCTGAACTTTTTCGGGGCCCACAGCGAGGGGCCTCTTATAGCGAGAATCACACCGCATAAATCAAAAGGAAGCCAAACTAGTCCACTTCAATTTTTATAAATTATGATTCTACCATCTTCCATTCTGGAGATATTGACCTTTTTCTAACACCTGCTTTTCGCAGCACGCTGCTCTTTTGAAAAAACAGCAGAGATATGGAAGGTTGAAGTTGACAGACATTGACAGACAGATATAAAAATGAACACAAATAATATCATATACATACTACACACTGAATGAAAGCCCTGAATGTCTACTTTTAGGAGGAAAACAAATACACATGGTCCCATGTATAGTCTGTCAGTAATTGGCTATTGAATGCAGCTTGCGCCCACCAGAGAGGATTTCAGAAAATGCATGGACCAGAAGAACTATTATTCACAAAATAAGGCCTATAGCGACATGTACATACTATATACCGTATGAAACAGAAGACTCTCTGCTTTCATAAGAAAAATACTTCTACTGTAATAATAATGAAAATCACACCCCTGTGAAGTGAGCAGTGCAATGTTGTGCAACATTTTTTACTCCCGGATCACATACTGGACCTTCCTGGAGAGGATCGCTGTTAGTTTCTTCGGTGTCCTGGAGCATAGGACGTTGATGTACAGTAAGCAATAAAAAAAACGTATAGATACGCTTCGCGCGTACGGCGTTCGATATTAATAAAGCGTATGGATACGTTTCCAGCATTTTTTGTGTTAACATCAGTTATTATGGTGGTACTTGGAGAGTCAGATATTTTCTGAGAATAAAAAGGTTGGTAACCAATGCTGTAAATAACCTTCTCATCCATGGCACCCCTGGATAACATTGTTTCTTTATAGCACCTTACAATTCATCTCATATTAGGCTATGTAAATATGTAGGGGCGGCGGTGGCTCAGGGGTAGAGTGCCTGGATGGTAACCGTAAGGTTGCCAGTTCGAACCCGGGCTCCCCCAGAGTTACTGTCGAAGTGTCCTTGAGCAAGACACTGAACCCCTAATTGCTCCCGATGTGCTAGTTGGTGCCTTGCATGGTTTCCGCTGCCATCGGTGTATGAATGTGTGTGTGAATGGGTGAATGTAATGCACAATCTCTGTAAAGCGCCTTGGATAAAGGAGCTATATAAATGCACCATTTACCATTTATGTAAATATTTTCCCCTAATTAAGATACTTGAGAGATTAGGACGGATAGTAATTAACTATTTAACTGTTGTTTAATTACTTTAACCCCAGCATCCCTATTCTGGGTGGAACATTCACCAAAGAATTGCCAATCTACAAGCTCATATAACGGGTCCCATTTCTGGGTCTAAAGTGGTTGAAGTGATATTTATACATTTCAAATATATCAAAGTGTTCTAACTTCTGTGGCACCACTGCCATAGGCTACAACACCAATTATATTTTGAACCCTCTTCAATTCATTATTTTTTTAATACTCTTATGCTGCGTTCACACTGGCAGATACAAAATGCAAAGCTACACGGCATATCCGTAGCTTTGTATCCATGTCGCTGAAGTTGAAACCAGCTCAACGTGTTGTAGCTTTCGCAGCAGCTACAAACGTCGGATCTGTGTGTCTTCACGTTACTGGCTTCCATTGGGAAAAAACAACAGTAGGCTGTAGCTTGCCTGTGTGTGAACGCGGCATTAGTCTTGAATTTAATTGTAAGGCTATTTTAAAACAAACAATTTAACCAACACCACGATGAAGATGAACAGGCAACCGTTCTGCATATCGGGCTATTATTTCCAAAGAGATTTGAGCTGGAGAGACAGAGCAGTGACGTGGCATGCTGGTCAACACAGCATAGAGGGTTTAAACTTGTGGTTGATGTTACAAACTGCTGGTGGTGGTTTTGTCATGTGAACTTCAGTAATGCCGTAATTTGACAAATATCACTTTTAAGACATTTACAGCGCTGTGTGCTGGTGTGGGACTATCCTATAGAGCGTCGCTTTCAGAACGACGAGTGGCCCAGGAAATGATTCTCCATTAATTTGTTCCATAGGCTTTTCAAAAGGTATTTATAGAAAGACGGTTACGCCGCGGACAAAGCCAACTCGGATCGTGACAAATCATGACAACAAACACAATATTTTGTGCCGATCAAATAATTTGAACGAAGAAAATAAATGCAGGATACAACACTATTTGTTTTGTTTTTCTTCTTACTAATTATTTGATCTGCCCAAAACATTGTACTTATTGTCATGATCTGTCACGGTCCGAGTTGGCTTTGTCCACGGTGTAACCGTCTTTAAATAAATACTTTTTGAAAAGCCTATGGAGAAAATTAATGGAACATCATTTCCTGGGCCACTCGTCGTTCTGAAAGGCGGGACTGCGACGCTCTATTAAGACTTGAGGCTGATTCTAAAAATGTCTTCTAAATCGTAACAGTTTTCTGAAAAACCTATATGTTGCTATATTTTGTTGCTGTCAGGCAGAAGCCTATTATTATATTATAAATGTTATAATTAATGTCCTACTTGATCATACTACACAACGTCACACGAAAGCATCAAAAGTAGCAGATCCACAAGCTCGAATCGTGGCGCGAAGCGACGCATATTGAGCTTGCAGATCTGCTACTTTTGAATTTTGAATCCCGATAAGTAACAGTTTTGAACTTGGAGTCATACAGTATTTGTCCAGTAATAATGTAATTTGACCTCAAACTAATTGCAAAAAAACCCAACTCAGTTCATTTTGTATCTTCAATATATCCTGAATAACAGTAAAACAGTTGCCTGGAATTGTCTGAGGGGAAAGTTTAGAAAATGACCTGTACAGTATGGTCACCATTGACATCCAATATGTTTTCTAGGTTTCCTTTTGCTTTAAGTAGAATGTGACATGTCAAACTAGGGGGTTTCCTCTCAGACAAGTCCAGGCAACTTTTTTTCTGTTATTCGGGATATATTGAAGATACAAAATCAGCTGAGTTTGGGGTTTTTTTTGCAATTAGTTTGAGATCCTGTATCTTCCAAAGACTTCCTGTACTATATGAGGTTTTTCCACCCGACAGAGATACTATTATGTAGCTGAAATCTAAAATGACATGGTGTGTTTTAATGGGCGAAAGCCACTTAGCAGCTCCATGTTCAATCTGTGTCACACACTTTAATCCTGTCAGAATTCCCTGGAAAGCAGCAGACGTCTGTCTGTCTGTCTGTCTCCTCATCCCACTGGAGGAGGGTGTAGGGGGAGAGACGGGATGATGCAGCCTCTCTCTCTCTCTCCCCCCCCCCCCCCACCCACCAGCCGGATCTGTCCAGGATGGAATTACTGCGATGTGTGACCTCCTTTTTGTGGGTCACTGTGGGGGAACCCTCCCCTCCCTCCCTCCCTCCTGAGACCGAGTATAGAACACTGGAACCCCGGCCCTTACCCCTCCACCACCACTATAACGCACATTGCTAGTGGTGCTCCCACCAACCCCCACACACACACACAGTCTGCCACCAGCATCCATCCATCCATCGGCCTCTCCCAGCCTCCCTTTGTGTCTGGTGCCACAGTCAGACACATGCTGTACTGTAGTCTGTATAGCGCAGCAGAACCTTGTGATGCTGCTGGTACTGCTGCACTGGCAATGATGTGCATGTCTGTCTTTGTTCCCAATCTGCATCCTTCAGACGCTTTGTCCGTGTGTGTGTGTGTGTGTGTGTGTGTGTGTGTGTGTGTGTGTGTGTGTTGTGTGTGTGTGTGTGTGTGTGTGTGTCTCTCTGAGCGACCCGACCGCCGCACTCTGTGACCTGAATGCTTAGTGGACGAAGCGGCGTTCGCCCGTATGGGTTTTGTGATTGATCTCGTAGGGAAATCTGGTTGCCTTTGTCGAGACTTCTTGACAGCGGTGTCGTTTTGGCCTGCAAGAACTGATCCGCAAGCTAAGAATGGGTCGCGTCGGCTTGTGTACTTGTAGATCAATTATTCGTGGCAAAGGACGGTATACATTTTTGCTTTATGGTTGGAGTTCAGCCACACAGCGGGTGTTTGGGATTCAGTGCTTGCTCAAGGTTGACCCTCAATGGGGTTTTCAAATTGAAAGTATGACTTCAATTGGCCTGCTGCCCTAAAATGCCACCAGCCTGTGATGTCAGTGAAGAAAGTAAGGATGGCCTTTTCTCCACCATTCACTCACTCACTCACTCACTCACTCACTCACTCACTCACTCACTCACTCACTCACTCACTCACTCACTCACTCACTCACTCACTCACTCACTCACTCACTCACTCACTCACTCATTCATTCATTCATCCATTCATCCATCTTGGCCTCTCTCAGCTAAAACACAATGAAAGTTAACCCATTCTGACCGGGCACCCATTTTGGTGTTGGCGTCATGTTATGCTTTAGCTATTGAAAAATAGCAGATCTACAAGCTCATATCGCGCCACCGAGTGGCGCGATACGAGCTTGTAGGTCTGCTATTTTTGAAAAATCGACAAGAACGACTGACATTTTTAGAATCTGATCTCAGGTCAGAATGGGTTAATCAGACCAGTGTGTGTCCATGTGGAAACCCCATATGAATCTGATCTCAGGTCAGATTGGGTTAAATGTGAACTCGGTCGTTTCCAGTGCGTATACTCTGAGAGACTGCGTCACTCCAGCAGGAAACAGACCTGCGGGACAAAGAGGAGGATTTTGCATGCTCATCTTATCTGTGTCCTGCAGAGAGCCAGACAGCAGTCGTGCTTTAGCCTGGCTCTGGACCAAGACAGCCACAACTTGTACTATAAGTACTAATAGTTTCAGCAGTATAAGGACTTCTTGACCGGCATGGTTATTTCCAGTGCAGGGCCGTGGCTTTGAACTGGCATCCATTTGGATGGCGTGACTGCTGGGACTCGCCGTGGGCCGCTTTCCGGTGCGATCGACATCACACTCGACCAGTGGCGTGCACAGATAGACACTAGGGGGTGCTAGAGCACCCCCTGCCCTTTTGGCAATGTGCTAAAAAAAAAAAAGTTTTTTTTTCTTTTCTTAATTTGTAGTGTGTGGACCATGCGGTGACATTGATCAAATCTTGATAAAAAAACGCTTCTACTATATTATTTAGGCCCCCACAATCTAAAGCTATGTTTCTATGTCAGTGGTTCTTCGATTAAAGAAAAATAGCAGACCTACAAGCTCGTAGCGCGCCACTCGGTGGCGCGCTATGAGCTTGTAGATCTGCTATTTTTCAATAGCTAAAGCACCAAAATGGGTTCCCGCCCCAAAATGCGCTGCACAAGGTGCCCTTTTTTTCACTTGAGCACCTGCCCCTCTAAATGTCTGTGCACGCCACTGCACTCGACTCGAACACTTGAATCACGGGTCCTCTGGAAGTACTCTTGACTCTCTAAGTGTGATGTTGATTGGATGAACGGTTCCAGAGATGTGTGAAGTACATTACATGCCGTACATAGGTACATAAATACATACTGTGTATGTGCATAACATTTGTTGAATTTAACCCATTTTGGTGGTAGCATTGTGTCATGCTTTAGCTATTGAAAAAATAGCAGATCTACAAGCTCATAGTGCGCCACCGAGTGGTGCGCTTCGAGCTTGTAGGTCTGCTATTTTTGAAAAATCGAAGAACGACTGACATAGAAACATAGCTTTTGCAGAAAACTGTCAGGATGTAGAAGACATTTTTAGAATCTGATCTCAGGTCAGAATGGGTTAAATTACTAGAATAATTTATTGTATGTTGGGGGGTGAGGTCACGCATGATTGTGGTGTCCGAACACCATTGTGATGTCAGAACACCATTGTGATGTCAGAACAGGCCAGCTCCATATATGGAGATCTAGGGGTGATCTGGATTTGGGGCCCTGTCCGGAGCCT
>NC_139718.1:37444930-37454930 GCF_964188405.1 Protomyctophum parallelum | reverse complement strand
TCACTGGTTCACACAGACACTGGGTCCACCTGTATGCCGGGTGGTCACTGGTTCACACAGACACTGGGTCCACCTGTATGCTGGGTGGTCACTGGTTCACACAGGCACTGGGTCCACCTGTATGCTGGGTGGTCACTGGTTCACACAGACACTGGGTCCACCTGTATGCTGGGTGGTCACTGGTTCACACAGACACTGGGTCCACCTGTATGCTGGGTGGTCACTGGTTCACACAGACACTGGGTCCACCTGTATGCTGGGTGGTCACTGGTTCACACAGACACTGGGTCCACCTGTATGCTGGGTGGTCACTGGTTCACACAGACACTGGGTCCACCTGTATGCTGGGTGGTCACTGGTTCACACAGACACTGGGTCCACCTGTATGCTGGGTGGTCACTGGTTCACACAGACACTGGGTCCACCTGTATGCTGGGTGGTCACTGGTTCACACAGACACTGGGTCCACCTGTATGCTGGGTGGTCACTGGTTCACACAGACACTGGGTCCACCTGTATGCTGGGTGGTCACTGGTTCACACAGACACTGGGTCCACCTGTATGCTGGGTGGTCACTGGTTCACACAGACACTGGGTCCACCTGTATGCTGGGTGGTCACTGGTTCACACAGACACTGGGTCCACCTGTATGCTGGGTGGTCACTGGTTCACACAGACACTGGGTCCACCTGTATGCTGGGTGGTCACTGGTTCACACAGACACTGGGTCCACCTGTATGCTGGGTGGTCACTGGTTCACACAGACACTGGGTCCACCTGTATGCTGGGTGGTCACTGGTTCACACAGACACTGGGTCCACCTGTATGCTGGGTGGTCACTGGTTCACACAGACACTGGGTCCACCTGTATGCTGGGTGGTCACTGGTTCACACAGACACTGGGTCCACCTGTATGCTGGGTGGTCACTGGTTCACACAGACACTGGGTCCACCTGTATGCTGGGTGGTCACTGGTTCACACAGACACTGGGTCCACCTGTATGCTGGGTGGTCACTGGTTCACACAGACACTGGGTCCACCTGTATGCTGGGTGGTCACTGGTTCACACGCTGTGGGCTGTGGACATGTTTTTATGGGTCTATATGTTTTCTACTGTTTCCTACATTTTGTATTTTTTTATTATTGTATTTAAAAACATTTTCAAAAAACGTCACCCCAAAAAAGCATCAATTTTAATGAATGAATTAAAAACAAAATTCAATGATTTTTGTCTGCAATTTCATGATGAAATCAAAGGAAAAATCTAAGAAATCTCATGAATTGGAAAACAAATGTTTAAAGAAGTAGTTAGAATAGCCGATCTACAAACGGCGCGAACATCCAACCTCTCTTTTGGGTCACGAGCTAAAAAGTTTGGGAACCGCTGGTCTAAAGGCCTCAGATCCCCCTCAGTACGGCTGCTGCAACCACCCTGGAATCTGCTCATCCATCTAGGACACTGGTTCCATGTCGAGGACCCCCCCCCCCCCCAGCTTGATTATGTGTTTGGCCCGCGGACCCCCATCTGCCACAGGGACCCCCAAGAGAGAGAAGATTTATGTTCCACGACAGTGGTTCTCATCATCTTTTTTCGTGTCGAATATATATATATACATTTTTGCCTTAAATACCTCCCTATCTGGAAAAGGTTTTGTACCAGGGACCCTGTCAAAAATCTGAGATGTTTGACAAACAAACAGTAACTCCTGTCAGTTTGTGTTTCACATGAACAATGGAGAAATGTGTGGAGGAGACTGACTATAGCACAAGTGTGAGTTTCATTGCATTCTACTGCTGCCACCTTGTGGTCACACAGGAGAATGGTTTCTTCATTTTTCAGTTAATAGAACCTGGATGAGACAACCAGGTGTTTGAGGATTATTTGATTGTTTTATTTTGTATAATACATCACATTAAGCACACACACACGCACACACACACACACACACACACACACACACACACACACACACACACACACGCGCATACATGCAGTCATGCCAACCAGGCCATCGGCGACAGTCTTTTATTTCTTTGTGTCTTTGTATGGTGTCTGTGAGGTCTTTCTGAACCATTTTGAGATTTTTAAGTTGATTCTCTTTGCCCATGGAGCTCTCAGAAGGTTCCCCTTCCATGACTTTTCCCAAATATTCGATTCAAATCATCTCTGCTTTGTTGTTAATGTTTTCATTTTCTAAATATAAATGGAGGCATACTTATACTGTACCACCTCTGCCTGTTTGTTTTCGGTCAAAGCGACAGGAGCTCCAACTTAATGGGGAGACAGTAGCCAATGACATTGCAGGTCTTTTTGACCTGAAGTCAGCTTGTGTGGTACCTGGGCCTGCCCATACTGACCTGAAGTCAGCTTGTGTGGTACCTGGTCTTACTGCAGTCATGACCTGAAGTCAGCTTGTGTGGTACCTGGGCCTGCCCTTACTGACCTGAAGTCAGCTTGTGTGGTACCTGGGCCTGCCCTTACTGACCTGAAGTCAGCTTGTGTGGTACCTGGGCCTGCCCTTACTGACCTGAAGTCAGCTTGTGTGGTACCTGGGCCTGCCCTTACTGACCTGAAGTCAGCTTGTGTGGTACCTGGGCCTGCCCTTACTGACCTGAAGTCAGCTTGTGTGGTACCTGGGCCTGCCCTTACTGACCTGAAGTCAGCTTGTGTGGTACCTGGTCTTACTACTGTCATGACCTGAAGTCAGCTTGTGTGGTAGCTGGGCCTGGCCTTACTGACCTGAAGTCAGCTTGTGTGGTACCTGGTCTTACTGCCATGCGAGTGTTGACCCAAAAAATATAACAAATCTAGTCAATTATGTAATCATCATGTATAGCGGTGAACAATAATAAAGAACGCAGACCAAACTGGTCTGCATTTTTTATCATTGTTCATTATACCTACATAAGCTGTGTAGCTGGACTGTTCATGGTGCCAGTATCCTAAAACTTGAATCGTCGTAAGATGGCTTCGCATGCCAAAAAAAACAAACAGCCGATCTACAAGCTCACGCAAGCTCGTATATTATGGTGCCGTTTCCGGTCTATATAAATTAAACGTGAGGCTCATGTGAGGATGAGGAGGAATGCAAACGGTTCTCATTCACGACACGATTGTGATTCAGAGGGAACGGTCGCTATTTTGACTCTTCGTCGAGCGACCGTCCATTATTATCCCATTCTGAACGGGCACCCATTTTGGTGTCAGCATCATGTTATGCTTTAGCTATTTAAAAATAGCAGATCTACAAGCTCATATCGCGACATATAGCGACTGACATTTTTAGAATCTGATCTCAGGTCAGAATGGGTTCATCAGACCAGTGTGTGTCCGGCGGAAACCTCGTATGAATCTGATCTCAGGTCAGAATGGGTTATTATAAACTTTGTGTTCGAGATGAGAGGAGTGCAGCTGCTTGAGCAGCACCCCCCGTCTGTGTTCCGTCCTTGATCTTTTTTTCTTCTCCAAAAGTCGTGCCGTGCGTTCGGAAATCGCCCGCACTGCTCCCGAATCTGCACCAGCAAGCCGCACGCCACCACGTCTTTAATCCATTCTGACCTGAGATCAGATTCTAAAAATGTCTTCTACATCCTGACAGTTTTCATTCTGACCTGAGATCAGATTCTAAAAAATGTCTTCTACGTCCTGACAGTTTTCATTCTGACCTGAGATCAGATTCTAAAAATGTCTTCTACGTCCTGACAGTTTTCATTCTGACCTGAGATCAGATTCTAAAAATGTCTTCTACGTCCTGACAGTTTTCATTCTGACCTGAGATCAGATTCTAAAAATGTCTTCTACATCCTGACAGTTTTCTGAAAAAGCTATGTTTCCATGTCAGTCGTCAGTCGATTTTTCAAAAATTGCAGACCTACAAGCTCGTAGCGCGCCACTCGGTGGCGCGCTACGAGCTTGTAGATCTGCTATTTTTCAACAACTAAAGCATAACATAATGCCAACACCGGTTAAAGCCCGGTCTATATACTTTGCAGCGGGGGAAAATAGCCGATATACAAGCTCGCGGCGCGGTGCGGCACGTTGCGACGCGCCGTGACCTTGTATAGATCGGCTATTTTAAACCCAAGCGCGCCGCCGTCGGACGGTGCGGTCGGAAAGCCCTTGCGGACCACCTCTAAAGGAGGAGTGTATTCTGCGGCGTGTTCGGCGGTACCGCGGCCGGAAATCCAAGTGTGGATCATGTAAATGTGTTTCGGGGGGGGAGGGGGGCTCAGCGGCGGGCGGGCGGCCCAGCTACGGTAATGCCCCTATCTCTATGCCTGGAGTACAGCTCCAGATTAAGAAGTAACTCCGCCAACCCTTCCCCCCCCCACCCCGTATACCGTCCGCTCAGACTCGGCGGTAAATTCCACCCGCCGTCGCTGCATGTGGCGGCCGTCTCCACGGGGAGTCTCTACCCTGAGCCCAAGCCTCTCTTCTTCTTCCTCCTTCTCAAACCCCCCCCCTCAACACTTCTCTCCTCCCCCCCCCCCCCCCCCCCCCATGCCAGTGCTATGGAAGGAAAAGGGGGCGAGAGACACGAC
Organism: Protomyctophum parallelum; assembly: GCF_964188405.1. Classification (NCBI taxonomy): domain Eukaryota; kingdom Metazoa; phylum Chordata; class Actinopteri; order Myctophiformes; family Myctophidae; genus Protomyctophum; species Protomyctophum parallelum. The sequence continues at coordinate 37,450,387 of NC_139718.1, read as the reverse complement.
GAAGGTGTTATTGCAGCACACAAATGCCGAGAGAGAGGCTTATCGGCAGGAACCCCCTGCTGTGTTACCACCTAGAATAATGTATCTATACGGCTCCAGAGAGAGAGAGAGAGAGAGAGAGGGGTGGATATACAGAGAGCGGTATAGATGTATTAATCCTGGCTGGGATCAGTGGCGAGGTGCGGCGGCTGGCGGCGAGCGCGCCTCATCACGTCTCCGGATCAGAGCGGAGACACGCAGGACAGACACCGTTCCTCCTCCTCCTCCTCCTCCTCCTCCTCCCCCCATAACCCATTTAGGACCTGACGGTGACCATTTCTTCAAATGCCTTCCTAAATCTGAAAAATAAACCCCGTGTCAGTGGTTCTCAAACATTTTTCATGTACAAGGACCCCCGAAGATGTATGTAATTGACCGCCGAGCCCCCCCATCTGAAAATATGTTGTTCCAAGGACCCCCCCAGAGAAGCTAAGATTTGAGTTAAAAAACGTTCAGGCTCTGAAAGAATATATATTCCAAATTTTGTGCCACATTTTCACGATTTCTTAAAAAAGAAAAAAAATAGCAGACCTGCAAGCTCATAGCGCGGCACTCGGTGCCGCGCTATGAGCTTGTAGGTCTGCTATTTTTCAATAGCTAAAGTATATATATGACTGATAATAATGCCTAAAACACCAATAGTCGTGCAGTTCCCGCCCAGAACGGGATAAGCGACGTCTGTCTTCTCCTCTGTGTGCTGTACTGTGTCTTGAGTGACAGGGATTTAACAACTCAGGAGGACAAGCGAGCGAGCGAGGGAGGGGTGGGGGGGTTGGGGTGGGGGGTGGGGGTGGGTGGGTGGGTAGTGTTGACAGATCGAGCCGCCGTGGCCACCGCCACACTCCAAACAGGAGATGAGTTCTGGACCACAGTGGCTCTCAGCATAATGTGGTGTGGTTACTCCCTCTTCTCCCAGACCACTAAGCCAGACACCATGCTCCCTCTGGAGACGGAGACGTGCCCTGCATGCGTGTGTGTGTGTGTGTGTGTGTGTGTGTGTGTGTGTGTGGAACCTCTCTCTCTGTCTGTCTGTCCTCTCTATCTCCATCTCTCTCTGTCTCACTGGCTTGTTTCTCTCTCTCTCTCTCTCTCTCTCTCTCTCTCTCTCTCTCTCTCGCTTGCTCCTCGCTCACACTTCTCTCACATCTTTGGCCCGGTGAGGACTTAATCTTCACGGCACTCTCTCTCTCTCTCTCTCTCTCTCTCTCTCTCTCTCTCTCTCTCTCTCCCTCGCACGCACACTATCTGTCTCGTTCTCCTTTGTGTTTTCTCTGGCCCCATGTTTTTCTCTCTTTCTCTCTCTCTCTCTCTCTCTCTCTCTCTCTCTCTCTCTCTCTCTCTCTCTCTATCTGCGAGGGAGACGAGTGTTGTATCACGCTGCTGATGCTGCCGCAGCCGGCCTAGAGGCGGTTCCTTCTCTCTCTCTCTCTCTCTCTCTCTCTCTCTCTCTCTCTTCGGGGTCAGAGCTTCACACACACACACACACACACAGACAGCAGAGAGAGCGGGCGGGCTTGACCTCCAAATTGCAATCATGGAGTCTTATTGGGTCAATGATGAGGGTCTGATGAGCCTGAGAGACAAGTGGAGCATCAAACGCATTACCCATTAACCACACACACACACACACACACACACACACTGTCTCATCTGTCCAAAGGGTACAGCGGTTAACGTTGGCCTCATCCATCCATCCCTCACTGCTGGAATAATGATGGGCTGCTGAAAGGTCAGCGCGGCTCTAATTGAGTTGTGGGGCCGCCGGTCGGCGAGGTGATGACACATCTCTGTGGCACCCCACGTGTCACTGAGGGCCACGCACACACACACACACACACACACACACACACACACACACACACACACACACACACACACACACACACACACACACACACGCCCGCCCACATCGGAGGGGAAGAAGAAGAACCCGGGTTGTTTTAGCTGAACAGAAGTGTGTGTGGGAACCCATTTTGGTGTTAGCATCATGTCATGCTTTAGCTATTGAAAAATAGCAGATCTACAAGCTCATAGCGCGCCACCGAGTGGCGCGCTATGAGCTTGTAGGTCTGCTATTTTTTGAAAAATCAAAGAGCGACTGACATTTTTCAGAATCTGATCTCAGGTCAGAATGGGTTCATCAGACCAGTGTGTGTCCAGTGGAAACCTCGTGTGAATCTGATCCCGGGTCAGAATGGATTAAGTGGTTAAGCGTCGCCGCTCGTCTCGTTTTCCTAACGCTCTCCGTGTCTCTGATCTCGACTCTGTTATAGTCATTACCTCATGGCTTCTTCATCACTTCTTGGGTTCCTCAGTTTCTTATTATTAACTTATTCGCATCTCTTTTTTGTTTTGTTTTTTGTCCAGAAAATTCTACAACTACTACCAGAGAAAATCTACAGTCGATGGCAGTTCCACAGTATAGGTATGTACTATGTATACAGTATACGGTACCCCACATCTCAACTCATTGAAGGTGCAAATTTGCCTCTGTCGGGTGAAAACCCAAAACTGTTGCTTTTTGAGCAATAGCCCCTCTTATATTCAGCCATTAGTGTAGATTTCCGTACTACATAAACATTAAATTCCCCATTGACAATGAATGGAGAATGTTCCGTCATAGTGTCTGAGAAAATGATGTACGATGATAAGTTCGCCCCTCGCTTCACACGGGTGTGATTTTTATTTTTTTTAAGATTAAAATTCAGAAGCCTCAAAAGTAGCGGATCTACAACCTCGAAACGCGACGCGCACTTCGAGCTTGTGGACGTGCAACTTTTGGTGCTTCCAATACTTCCAACACTCTACTATACAGATTAGTATGTATAGTATGTGTTTTAATGTATTCATAAAAAAATATTAATGATACCTACCCATTAACACATTCTGAACGGGAACCCATTTTGGTGTTAGCATCATGTCGTGCTTTAGCTATTGAAAAATAGCAGATCTACAAGCTCATAGCGCGCCACCGAGTGGCGCGCTATGAGCTTGTAGATCTGCTATTTTTGAAAAAAATCGAAGAACGACTGACATTTTTAGAATCTGATCTCAGGTCAGAATGGGTTAATCAGACCAGTGTGTGTCCAGTGGAAACCTCGTATGAATCTGATCTCAGGTCAGAATGGGTTAAGTCCTGTGTCTGTGCCTTGCAAGTAATGCAAGGCCAAGTCTATTCCCCCTCAATGCAACTTCTGGAATCGAGTGAAGAAAAGCAGATTCTCTCTTTCCGCTATCATGCTCAAGCTATCCGCCGTCGAGGAGAAAATAATTACTCTTGGAAGGGGGAAGTAAATGAAAATGCAAATGAGTACTTCATTTGAAATGCAAATGAGTAATTGAATTTGCGCTGCCGCGGTTTCAGTCCCACGCGTGTCGGAAAGAAGCATATAACCTCAATTATTATCCATCGTGTTCGTCGGCCGTTTTCGCGGGGAAAAAAGTCGCCGCGGCTCAGATCTCGCGCACGGTTCTGACCCTCCCCTCGGGTCTTGTCACTCCCGAGTAGAAGGGGGTCTTAACCCCCTTCTAGCTAGTTTTAGCCATCTGAAATGTATATATGTATAGACTAAATATACAGTTGATTTAGTCGATTAACATCTATTTTGGCAGGCCGTGATGCCGTCGTAATTCCTGATTATTTACGATGCCGAATTAGCTGTCTGTCCTCTTGAGCACGTGACGTCACGTTGTTGACATTACCGGATGCCATCGTTGTGATGAAAGGCACCGCTCACTTCACACAAGTGTGATTTTAACTCTTTGTGCTAATAAATATAATAATACATATAATTGAAAGCTGAAGCGGGAAGTAATTGAGCACAATGGCTAATGGCTAATGACTACTATGGCGCTCTTAGAATAAATAAACACCTCAGCTCAAATGTAAAACAGTCTGTAACCCTGAGTTACAGCTAACTCGTGCAGACAACTTTCAGACTAACTTTATTATTAACTTATTTGGGGCAGCGGTGGCCTAAGGGTTAGAGGAGCCCTTGTTGCCGAAAGGTTGCCGGTTCGATTCCCCGGACGGGCAGGAAGTGATTGTCATCACTCACCCAACACCGCTGAAGTGCCCTTGAGCAAGGCACTGAACCCCCAACTGCTCCCCCTGGAGCTGCTACGTATATAATGGCCAACAGTATAAGACTGTGGTTGTACTGGTCAGCTCCCAGGTTTTAATGTGTGTCTGCGTGTGTGTGTGTGTGTGTGTCTGTCTGTGTGTTTCTATGTGCAGGGCGTTGCTGAAAATGAGCACCTGTGCTCAGCTACTTCCCTGGGTAAATAAAGAATATATATAAAAAATAAATAAAAAACTCCCAACTCGGACACATTGGCGGCTTCTCCAGCCAAGCCTTTTTTCTGACAGCTTGCCAATGATTCACGACAGATGTCCTCATCAGAGGACCTTTACCGAAAGACAATTCTCGACGAGATTATAGACGGCACACCACAACAGCCATGGTTGAACAGTCCGGTCAGCGGCTCCTTAAAGCAACGACTTGACAGGCTTTTAACCCAAACTATTACTTAGCCGAAGAAAATTGATCTTTGCGTCTACCTCTGCCTGGACTATTTCCAATCTCTTCCCTCGGAAGAAGTGTTGGATAATCAATGTATTTGTCCTTCATTTAAGAAGCACAGAACGTCATCGATTCGACCTGATGAGAGCAGAGCGAGAGCCCGCCTCACATATCACACACACACACACACACACCTGTGCACACGCACACACGTTCAACCCAAGTCATTTAGCAATCAGAGCAGTGTCTCATTTGATTATGGCCAACTAAACTAAGCGCGGCTGGGGATTTATGGCCGCACGTCGCTGCCGATTGATTTCCATTTCCATCAGGCCGACAACGAGCAGCGCCGTTTCCGCTCCGCCCGTTGTCTCGTCCGTCCGCCCGTCCGCCCGCCCGTCCGTCTCGTCCGTCAAGGTTGACGACATACCCCGGTTGGACGTGGCGAGCGTCCACGTCCCTCAGCGCGTCCACTTTGCAGCAGGTGGAGAAGAGCGGCCGTGGCATGAATGTACTTTAACCCATTCTGACCTGAGATCAGTTTCTAAAAAATGTCTTCTACATCCTGACAGTTTTCATTCTGACCTGAGATCAGATTCTAAAAATGTCTTCTATGTCAGTCGCTCTTCGATTTTTCAAAAATAGCAGACCTACAAGCTCGTAGCGCGCCACTCGGTGGCGCGCTATGAGCTTGTAGATCTGCTATTTTTCAATAGCTAAAGCATAACGTGATGCTGACACCAAGCTTGTACGAGCTTGTAGGTCTGCTGTTTTTGAAGAATCGTGAAAAGTGACAAAGTGTTTGAGAACGACTGACACAGAAAAGCATGGCTTTTTCAAGAAAACAGTCAGACATAGAAGACATTTGCAGAATCGTTCCCAGGTCGAAATGGGT
>NC_139718.1:37404930-37442430 GCF_964188405.1 Protomyctophum parallelum | reverse complement strand
AGACACACATGATGTACATTCTCCATTCATTGTCAATGGGAATTTAGTGTTTGTGTAGGACGGAAATCTACACTACATTATTTTAATGTACAGTAGGAAGAGCTAGTGCCCCTCAAAAACGAATTCTGCAATGATAGACCCCCCTCTCGTCTCCAACTAAAGTATATGAGGTTCAAGTGGGTTTATCAGGGTTTGTATGGTGATGAAAACCCCCGGGGGAGACAGACAGTCACTTTGAGACATGAGCAATATCCATGGCCTTTCGAAAGTTAACAATTTAGTAAAGGGTTTAAGAAAAGTCCCGGTGCTCTGGCTGAATAGTTGTCGTATAGCCATAATTATGTTAAACGTAAAGAACCCTGAAAGAAAAATGTTGGGGTGGGGGGGGGGTTATTGATAGGGTACAGTAATTAGACAGGAAAGGTGGGAGAGAGAGATGGGGGGGGTGGGAAGACATGCGGCAAAGTCAGACAGGCTTGGGACTCGAACCCGCAACATGAACCCTGATTTTAAGCCAAACCTACACTGCTTCTAATGAGCATTAAACCCTGCAACACACCCATACAGTTGCTATGACTGATTCCAGTCATTTGGATTCTATGGAAGCATGTTGCGTGGCGAAGATAGCGTATCTTTTCTTTTTCTTTTTTTGCATTTTCTAGGATATTTCATAAAAAAAACTAAGGTTAAAGCCTCAATCTGTTTCTTCACATGGGCTGCCAGTATGTAGAACAACCACAGGAACAATATTACTAAAACATCATCATGATACTGTAACGTGTTTTTCGGTCGCTTTAACCCTGTCCCCAGACATGTGACCTGCTCCTGGTGTCTGTTCTGTTGTGTGCATGTCTCCCTCAGGCGTCCAGTTTAGAATGGAAGAACAAGGAGAACCAGGACTCTGGCTTCAGGTTCCTCTTCAGCCTCTTCAAGAAGTACTACCTTCCACACCTCTTCCCCTCCTTCACCAAGCTCACCAACCTCTATAAGCCTTTATTAGGTAAGAAGTACTACCTTCCACACCTCTTCCCCTCCTTCACCAAGCTCACCAACCTCTATAAGCCTTTATTAGGTAAAGAGAGAGTGCGTGTGCGTGTTGTGTATCAGTGTTGTTTTTGGCAGCAAATTTCTATTTTAGTTTTAGTCATAGTCTCTTGAATAGTTTTCACTTAGTTTTAGTCACATTTTAGTCACCTGGAATGTTCTAGTGCTTAGTCTAGTTTTAGTCGACTAAATGTCATACGATTTGAGTCGACTAAATCTACAGTTGATTTAGTCGACTAAAATGTGTTTTGACAGGCCTTGATGTCGTTGTAATGACATATTTTACACTTTGGTTGCATGCTGAAAATAGCAGATATACAATCTCACAACGCGTCGCGCTGCGACGCGTTGTGAGATTGTATATCTGCTATTTTCAGCATGCAACCCAGCATAAAACTGGATCTCTTGTCCACTAGTCCCTGCCTAACATTTTCTAGTTTTTATTTGTCTAGTTTTTATTTGTTGACGAAATTGTCAGTATATTTTGTCATCATAGATTCGTTTTTATTTAGTTTTAGTCAGTGAAAAAAGGTAGTCGACGAACATTTTTCGTCTTAGTTTTAGTCGACGAAAACAACACTGGTGTATAGGCATTGTTTCCTTTTGTTTGTCTGCTGTGTATTGTATTGTATGTAACAATGTTCTGTTGTGTCTTGGCACTTTGCGACTGGCCGTTTTCCAATTGTCTCGGCTGCGTCAGCAGTGTTTATGTCCTTTTGTACAAGGGATTCTTGTACTTATGGTTTATGTGGACACAAATATTTGAAATGTGTGTATCGGTATTTATCAGGTAAAGACTGCAGGTGTGCTGGTGTTGGGCTTGCGTTGCTGAAATGCTGTCGTGACTCGTTAACACTACCGAGGCCAGCTTGGGGGGTGCATTTTGAACTTGAGACTTTGTCCTTTGAAGTCTAGAATCTTTTCTCTGAAACACGTCTAACTATCTGTTCAAATACAGCATGACTCCTATTGAAAGGTTCATATTGGACCGGGGCCTGTTCTTTTGTCACAGCTACCAGTTAGTTCTAGTGTTCATTTATAGTCATATTTTAGTCATCTGAATGGTTTAGTTATATATAGCTACTTAAAAGCTGTACTTGGCTACTTTAGCTATACTTAATACTTAAAAAATATCACTTGCCTTACATCACTTAATTAGTACAAACACTGTTAATGCCTAATTTGATACTTTCCTGAGAAGATAAATCCGCTGCCTTGCCTTTTTGTATCTGCATTGGTCTGAAAGGTGAGTTTATTGTCTATGGTCGTTCCCAGATATTTAAAGTCATTGACCTGCTCCACTTCCTCCCCACTCATAGTAACAGGCCTAAAGATGGACCCTGAGCCCTCTGCTCTTGACCCCCCATCCCAAGCACAGCTCCTTGGTCTTAGTGACATTAAGGTCAAGGAAGCTGCTGTCAAACCAGGTGGCAATGCGGTCGATGTGCTGGGAGTAAGAGGGACTGGAGACGTCCTGCAGGCAGGCAACCTGCAGGGCCATGTCTTCAGCGTACTTTATGAGAGAGAAGTCTTTGTTGTTGTATTTCAACTCATTTGTGTATAGGGAGAATAACTGAGGGGATAAAACGCACCCCTGTGGCACGACAGTGTTTAGGACAAAAATGTCAGTCGTTCTTCAATTTAAAAAAAATAGCAGACCTACAAGCTCGTATCGCGCCACTCGGTGGCGCGCTATGAGCTTGTAGATCTGCTATTTTTAAATAGCTAAAGCATAACATGATGCTAACGCCAAAATTGGTTCCCGTTCAGAATGGGTTAATACAGACTCGCTGGGGTCTCTCTCTCTCTCAGGATCTCCCTAATCCACAAAATGAGATTGTTACTGACGTTCAGGTCACACAGGCGTTTTAGGAGAAGATGGGGTTGGACCGTGGAGCGGAGGAGAAGTCCATAAAAAGGACACGGACGTATGTTTTGGGCTTGTCTAAATGGCTATGTATTTTGTCCAATAAAGTTAGAGTGGCATCCTCTACACCTCGACTGGCTCTATAAGCAAACTGCATGGGGTCCATGCACTGAGCTGTTTGCAGCTCCTTACTCACCACACGCTCCATGCATTTGCTTAATAGAGGAGTGAGGGCGATCGGTCTAAAATAAATTTGGCACTTTTGCTCGTGCAGTTTTTGGCACGGGGACAATGGGTTGCCGTTTTCCAGGCCTGGGGGACAAAGCTGATAATTGAGAAACATTTGGACAAACAAGACCGCAAAGGACATTTCTCAGTGTTCTCCTTTTAGACTAAGTGTTTGACTGTATGCACTCTTTACGGTTTACATTTCTGAATAATAAAGTATTCAATCAATCAATCAATCAATCAAACAAACTGCTGCATGCGTCTTCAAAGGCAGGCACGTGCACAATGTGCGGGGGTGGATGGAAACCGCCAATGTCCAAAACAGCAAAAGTCGCAGATCTACTAGGACAGGCTCAAAACGCTCGGCTGTAGTGTGATCAAGTTTATTGATCATACTACTTACTGTATGATCACGTTTATTTCCGCGAAAACATGAAATGTGGAGATGGGAGGTGTCTGGCTCCACAATACGGGGAGAAAACATGAAATGTGGAGATGGGAGGTGTCTGGCTCCACAATACGGGGAGAAAACATGAAATGTGGAGATGGGAGGTGTCTGGCTCCACAATACAGGGAGAACGACACTACTAGTCTTCATCACTGCTCCACGAGTCTTTGAAGGCGGGATTGTCTTCCGCGTCCGGTCGGTGGAGCAGCGGCACCCAGGCCAATATGTTCCGGTCTCTCCCTCCGCTGTACAGCTCCTGGCGGCCGGGGTGGAAGTGGCAGCAGTCCACGTTGCCGTAGTGCCCTCTCAGCAGCGCCACCAGCTGCCCCGTGTGCATGGCGTAGACCGCCACCGAGCTGCCGCGCGGCACGAACACAAACTCGGTGCCGCGGCCGCCGGACACCGCGAACTTCAACCCTCTGCGACGACTCCCGTTGGACACTTCCCCGTAGTTCACCGGCGCGCGCTCTCCCGTGGCGCTGTTCCACAGTCGCATGCGGTTGTCCGTTCCCGTGGAAAGGAGGAAGAGGCCGTCGCCGCTGAAACACAGGCCGTTCACTCTGCCGCCGTGGGCCAATGCGGTGGCTGCCGCCGCCGCCTCTTTGGATTCGTGCCGGTCGAGTGTGAACAGACTGCCGGCGGCCCGCCGCACGTCCCACACCCTCACCCCGCCGTCGGCGCCAGCCGTCGCCAGGACGTGCTCGTGCCTGGGCGACCAGCGCACGGACAGGACCTCGGCCCCGTGGCCCCGGAGCGCGTGAGCGAGCGAGCCCGACTTCAGGTCGCACAGCCGCACCTCGGGGCCTTCGGCGCCGACCGCGACGAGGCTGTGTCTCCCGGCGGCGACGGGAGACATGTGGTGGCAGAAGACGCCTCCGCGGAAGCGGAAGACCTCGGCGGGCGTCAGCGTCTCCGCGTCCCACGCCTTCACGGTGCCGTCGAGGGAGCTGGAGACGAACATGCCCGCGTCGCGAGGATACCACTGGACCGTCTCCACGCCGAACGCGTGGGCGTGCCTGCCGGCCTTGCCCGCGGTGCGGACGGCCTCGCCGCGGTTCTCCAGGTCGTACACGGCCACCACGCCGTCCGCTCCTCCGGAGAGCATGTGTCGGCCTTCTGCGGTGTCGATGTCGAGGCTGTTGACGCCGCCGCCGTGGACTCTTTGCACGTCCCTGTCTTTGCTCAGTTCCAGGCTGAGGATCCTCCGGGGTGATTCTGCACGTCTCGGACGACGCCGGGGCTCAGCCTGTCGTCCCGACTGAAAACCCGACATTACCTCTGCCTGCGTAACACTGGGAATAGTGTTATTATGTTAAACACACAAATAGCAACTGATTTTAAAGGTCATCGGAAATGCACCTCCGAAACAGGCGCACAATTAGTGGGCTTGAACCATCTTTGGGTGTCGACGTCAAAGGCATAAAGCACATTGCACGAATGACTCCCTTGTGTATGGACACCCAGGATATCGGCGATATGTTCCTTCCCAACCTAAGAAGCCCATCGTTTTGTCATTGAGTTCTATTGTGCTTATATTTGAGTTCAGCGGCACAAACCTCTTGCAAAACTTGACCAATCCGTATCGCCGCTGGGGTCAGGTTGGCCAATTAGGGAAACCGATTCCTGTTGATCTCCCTAATATGGTAGTGTCTGGCGGGTACTGACGTAGTATGTACTTCCCCCTCGAAACCAACTTATTTTGACCAATCAGACTTTACTTTAACTTTAGTTTTTTTCAACCAAGGTTCATGTTTTAGGTTGTTATTAGAGAAAGTAAAAGATGAGTGTTATTTTCTTTTTCATTTGCTGCTTTCTTTCATTTTAGGGATTTTAGTTATTTTTGACAGGGGGGCGGGGGCATTCGAGCATGGGGCTAAATATGTATTTTTTTTACAAAATGTTATGGTGATTTATTGTATTATTATTTACTATAGTCCTAATAAACCCCAGGAAATTACATCTGGCCACAGCAGATCACAGGATCTACTGAATATGAAGGTAGCCTACTGGGGGAAGGCTTATACTGTGTGTGTATAGGCTCGATAGTCAGTTTGTCACATTCAATAGATCCTGTGAATAACAACCTAAAACATGAACCTTGGTTGAAAAAAAAAACTAAAGTTGTCCTTTAACCCATTTAGGCCCGACGTCAAAAAAGAAAGAAAAAGATTTGTGCCACATTTTCACGATAAAAAAAATAAATAGCAGACCTACAAGCTCGTAGCGCGCCACTTCGGTGGCGCGCTACGAGCTTGTAGATCTGCTATTTTTCAATAGTTTCAGTAGTATAAAACACCAAAAGGGGTTCCCGTACAGAATGCGTTAACAGGCTGGCCAAGTGACGTCCGAGGTGAGGTCCATATGGGATCCATGCCGTTGTCACACCCCGTCTACTGCTTCTGATTCTCTCTCTCTCTCTCTCTCTCATCAGATCTCCCTCATCACAGACCCAAACCCCTGTATGTCCCCGTGACGAGGAACAACGAGAGCACCTTCTGCACCAGGGATCAGTACCTGGCTCCCCGCGTGGCCTTCATCACCTGGCTGGTCACCTTCTTCCTGGAGAAGAAGTACGTCAGCGCCGCCTCCCTGGCGCCCGGCGCCAAGAACGGCACAGAGGTCCTCCCGAAACTCATCCAGGTGGGTGCTTCCGTTACCCTCCCTAAACTCATCCAGGTGGTGCTTCCGTTATGCAAAAATAATTGTGATTAGCGCTGTTATCGTGATCTCAGGGCGGCAGTGGCGGCGGTGGCTCAGGGGTAGAGTGACCGGATGGTAACCGCAAGGTTCCCAGTTCGAACCCGCGGGCTCCCCCTAGAGTTGGTGTCGAAGTGTCCTTGAGCAAGACACTGAACCCCTAATTGCTCCCGATGTGCATGTTGGTGCCTTGCACGGTTTCCGCTGGCATCGGTGTGTGTGTGTGGATGGGTGAATGTAATGCACAATCTCTGTAAAGCGCCTTGGATAAAGGCGCCATTTACCATTTACCATTTATCTCAAAATTTGCTTAAAACTTAAAATGCCACTCACCTTATCTACTTGAAACCCCATCTTGTCAAAAAACAGCCAATCTACAACCTCGTAGATCTGCTATTTTTGGCAAATGGATTTGTGTAGAGGGATAAGAATAAGAGCGTACCATATCATGCGTTCTTTACAGATCTGAATTTGTAGCTCAACTAAAGCTAAAAAAAAGCTCAGACAATTTTGCGTGTGTGTGTGTGTGTGTGTGTGTGTGTGTGTGTGTGTGTGGAATAGCTGGCATGACAAAAAGCAAAGCCAAACAACTTGCTACAACTTATAGGCAGTGTGGAGAAGGAGGTGCCATGTGTATTTCTACTTGCAAAAAATAGATTTAAACCTTACTACTACTTTGTACTACTAGGACTAAGACTAAAAAATATGTTAAAAAAAATAAAATAAAAAAGTTTGATGAAAAATTTATAATAATTATATAATTATATAATAAATTAATAATTTACATTTTGGGGATATCTTTCACAATAATGAATAGAACATGTTCTAGACATTCTAATGATCACAAAAAAAACATATATTACAATTATTTTACCTACTTTTATTAGGGTAAAGGTCAAAAGTCAAAAATCGCACAGAGTCCAGACATTTTTAATTTGTGTGAATTTCAGCCTCTGTGGGGGGTATTTATATGCAAATATCATGACCAATGGCATTGAAATGGCATTGCAATGAACATCACTGATGACGTTTAGGTGAAAAAAGAACAGAATTTATTTTAAATAATTTAGTAATTAAATAAAATAAAATTGTTGCTAAAAAGCAACGCTGGGTGTTAGAGGGTTAAGTGAACATGAACTGTCAACCCCGTTATATTTGTTTCCTTGTTAATTAATTGTAATTTGTGGATTCAAATAAAGAAATCGAAATGTGTGTGTGTGTGTGTGTGTGTGTGTGCGCGCGTGCGTGCGTGCGCAGACCGTCACTGCAGGCAGTAGCAGTCAGGAGAAGGAGAAGGCTGCGTCGTCGTCGTGGCCGGAGGCCGGCGAGCCCAGCGGGCCGAGCGGCGAGCCGGGGCAGAACCACTCCAACAGCAGCACGCTGTCGGACCGGCGCCCCAGTGACTCCTCCCTCTGCAGCGTGGAGGAGGAGCACCGCTGTGTGTACGACATGGTGCACGGCATCCTGCTGTCCACACGGGACAACGTCAACTTCGTCAACGAGGTCTTCCACCAGGTCAGCACCACCGGCACACATTCTGACCCGAGATCAGATTCATACGAGGTTTCCGCCGGACGCACACTGGTCTGATGAACCCATTCTGACCTGAGATCAGATTCTAAAAAATGATAAGTCGCTCTTCGATTAAAAAAAAAATAGCAGACCTACAAGCTCGTATCGCGCCACTCGGTGGCGCGATATGAGCTTGTAGATCTGCTATTTTTCAATAGCTAAAGCATAACATGATGCTGACACCGAAATGGGTGCCCGGTCAGAATGGGTTAACAGATTCTGACGCGAGATCAGATTCTAAAAAATTTCGTCTATACACATCCTGACAGTTTTCCATTCTGACCTGAGATCAGATTCTAAAAAGATGTCTTCTAACGTCAGTCGTTCTTCGATTTTTCAAAAATAGCTAAAGCATAACGTAATGCTGACACCAAAAGGGGTTCCCGCCCCAAAATGGGGTTAAAGAGGGGTATATTCAGCTATTAGTGTAGACTTTTCGTCCTACAGAAACATTAAATTCCCATTGACGATGAATGGAGAATTTGCGTCTTATGTGGACAAGCAAATCGTCTATTTTTGGCCTACACAAAGATTCAATTCCCATTGACAATGAATTCAGAATGTACGTCAAATGTGTCTGAGCAAATCGACATGATGTACGATGATAAGAGCACCCCTCACTTCACACAGTTGTGATTTTTCTTTTTTTATTAACCAACAGATGCCTTCTAAACCAGCTGTTCTAAAACTGACACTCGTGCCAAGGGCCCGCAAATTGATCGATTACATATTATATACATGGTCGCGGACCTCCGTCTTGACACAGATGCTTTTAATGGTTTTATTAAAGTCTTTATCTGTTCGAGGATGTGGTTGAACCACATTGACATTGGTTTTTAATGTTGGCTGTAATTTGTGTTTGGAGACCTGCAATGCCAAACCTAGTACTGTATCGCCCTCTGGTGGCCGTTTGTTGGAACTGCAGGAAGGGGTCATGGTGTTTGCGAACACACACATACCGTACACACTCGCCACACGCAGACCCTGCATGTTGAAGTTCAGTTAAAATGACTGTAAACAAGGCTATGGTTCTGTGATTTTCTTTAGACATGTACATGTGACGCCATGCATGTGCTTCAGTTGGCTAATGTCCTTGAGCTTCGTCTACAGCAAACCAAATGGACCCTGACGGGCCCAGAGCCGTAACAATCTTCTCTTATGGGGGTCCCTGGAATATATTTTCTAACGGGGGGGGGGCCCGCAGGCTTATTAGTGTTAATTTGGGGGGTTACAGCACAACTACATGTGTGTTTACATTCTTCATTCTATGGCTTCTGGTAGCAGTAACTTTGACTGCAAGGGCCAGCAGAGACAAAGAGATAACACACAACAGCAAGCTGTGTCTTGCAGCCTGCCAAACATTGTCTCCAGAATTGATTTAGCATCTCTTGTCAGATGGAAACCTCATATGACCGAAAACTCTTACCTTTCAGGATTCAAAAGTACCAAATATAAACAAGCTTGAAGATCTGCTATTCTTAACACTCCTCCACTTGTATGTGACGCTGTGGTATGGTAGGGCGTTAATTTACGAAAAAAAAACAAATGGTTAAAGGGACATTTAACCACTGGAAGAAACTGCAGCCAATGTCAATAGTATTTCTAGTAGATAATTGGAGCACAATTTGAAATTTGCACCCTATGGACAGAAAAAGTGTGTGTGTTTGACTATAGGGTTTGACTGGATTGCTGAATTCTTACAATGCCCATAATGCTTTAGTGCACTTCCCCTCCTTGTGGAGAGGGGGGAGGCTGCATGGAGGTGTGACTTTGTAGTCCAGGAAGGAAGTGAGAGCACATTTTCACGACAGGTTTTTGGTCATGACAAAAAAACTGTAAAAAAAACATATTACACACATGTGTCCTAAACATCATTCAAATCAGCTCTGGTTGCAAAATAATTAAAAGGGGTGAAGTTGTCCTTTAGGTGTTCTGCCCGAAAGCAACAATATTCTATGACAGTGATTCCCAAAGTAGGGTCCAGGGACCCCCAGGGGTCCATGACGGAGTTCCAGGGGGTCCCCAGCTAAAGGATAGTTTGGAACCAAATGGGTCTGTAACTCTGAGAGTGTACAAATGGAACCACAGATTGTTAAGAGTTAAATTAACATTGCATTTACAATATAAACTGGGGGTCCCAGAGATAGAAATGTCATTGAATGGGGGTCCGTAGATGCATGTCAAACTGGGGGTCGTTGAAATTAAAATGGTTGAGAATCACTGCTAGAGACGTGAAAACCGTCTCTTTTATGGGGGGGGGGGGGTCCCCCTGGCATATATTTTCTAATGGGGGTCCGTGGGCTGATAAGTGTCAATTTGGGGGTCCTTGACATCATTCCCATTCCAATCCCTCCCCCCCAACTCCACCCCACCCCCAGGCCTTCCTGCTGCCTTCGTGTGAGGCCTCGGCGACCCGGAAGGTGATCAAAGTGTACAGGAAGTGGATTCTGCAGGACAAGCCCATGTTCATGTCAGAGCCCGACAAGGGCAGTCGGGAGGAGGAGGAGGAGGAGGAAGAGGAGGAGGAGGTGGTGGTGGTGGTGGTCGGAGGTCAACCACTGCTGAGCACCACCGAGGCCGACAGCACGCACGCACAGGTGACTGCACACACACACACACACACACACACACACACACACACACACACACTCTCTCTCACACACAGGCATCGTTTGGGGTTCTAGCATTCGCATTTACAATTTAACAATTTAGGCATTTAGCAGATGATCTTAAACCAGAGCGACTGTAAGTGACCGTAAGCAAAGTAAACACGAAGTGATTCATCAAATGCATAGAAATTGTACTATGAGCAAGTTCAATCAGGAAACTCAGTGCAGCTGCTGCCGGCCTTCATTGGGCAGCATCAGCATCACGTTCTCATTCACATGATTCACTTCATCCAATCACACTCATACTGTACATTGAAACTATAGAATGCCAGGTCAAATAAATGAACCTGTGGCAACATGCAGGTATTTAATTCATATTTCCTCCGCCTAGATTGACAAGTATAGACACGGGGTTGTCTTTCTGCAACTATTCATTAATAACCTCTTTACTTGCGCAAGCAGAGCGCGCAAGTAATATTTTTGCCCGGTCCGTATGCACCGTCCCAGCCAACCCGCCACTTTTGATGCGTATGCAAATAAAACAGCAAATTTGTGCCTGATTTGCTGGGACCAGATTACATACATGACCATATTTCTTACGTCATCATTGAGAGCTAGTCATACAGAAAAGAAATATGGTCATGTATGTAATCTGGTCCCAGCAAATCAGGCACAAATTTGCTGTTTTATTTGCATACGCATCAAAAGTGGCGGGTTGGCTGGGACGTTTTTTGGCGCGAAGTAACCACAGTATACCGCTAAATCGCTAATCAACTTACAAATTACATATACATATGTATGACTAGCTCTCAATGATGACGTAAGAAATATGGTCATGTATGTAATCTGGTCCCAGCAAATCAGGCACAATTTGCTGTTTTATTTGCATACGCATCAAAAGGGGCGGGTTGGCTGGGACGGTTTTTGGCGCAAAGTAACCACAGTATACCGCTAATCTACTTACAAATTATATATAAGTATCTGTATGACTAGCTCTCAATGATGACGTAAGAAATATGGTCATGTATGTAATCTGGTCCCAGCAAATCAGGCACAATTTGCTGTTTTATTTGCATACGCATCAAAAGTGGCGGGTTGGCTGGGACGGTTTTTGGCGCAAAGTAACCACAGTATACCGCTAATCTACTTACAAATTACATATATATATAGTTTATGTATAACTAGCTCTCAATCATGACGTAAGAAATATGTGGATTAAAGGACCCAATGCCAGAGTGTAATTGGTTTTCGATGGTGACGTAATGACGATATGTTTTAGTGTTGGGAGGATTAAAGGTAATGCTCCTGTGTATACATGTATGTAATCTGGCACCACTGCCGTATCAGGCACAATTTGCTGGGACGGTGCATACGCATAAAAAGTGGCGGGTTGGCTGGGACGGACAAATTACATATACATAGTATATGTATATGTAATTGGTTGACAGTTTGTAGCGGTAGAAAGTACTTGCACGCTCTGCTTGCGCACTAGTTGGCCATTTATGGCCTACTAGTGTGCAACAAGAAAGTATGCACTCGACAGAGTGCAGTTCTAGTTTTTTTATAGATTTGTTTTTGGCTTTTGTGCCTTTATTGGACAGGAAAGAGGGAGAGACAGGCAGCAAAAGGTCGTCATGAACTGGACTCAAACATGCAACGCATCAGGCCAGAGCCTATATGATAACGTTATTTTTATGGATTGTAATGTACAGCTGAATGACACGTGGGACATTAACCCATTCTTGACGGGAACCCCTTTTGGTGTTTTAAACATTCTGTTATACTTTAGCTATTGAAAAATAGCAGATCTACAAGCTCATAGCTACGAGCTTGTAGTTCTGCGATTAAAAAGAAAATCATGACGATGTAGCGCAAATTTCGAATATATATTCTTTCAGAGTGAACGTTTTCAAATCTTCTGGGGAGTCCCTGGAACAACATGTTTTTCAGATGGGGGTCGGCGGCCAATTACATATAATTGTTGGGGTCCTTGACGTGAAATATTGAGCACCACTGATATAGAAGCATGAGGTTTAGCAGAAAACTGTCATGATTTAGAAGATTTTTTTTTGCTCAAATGGGTTAATGTCCTTGAACTCCTACAGATGTTGGAGAGTCACGGCCACAGACGCACGTCCAGCTGGGGCAGAACCTACTCCTTCAGCAGCGCCATCAACCGGGGCTGTCTGACCGAGGAGCTGAACCGAGACGTTAAGGCTGGAGTCCAGTCCACACTACAGGTCTGTCCTAGTCCCCAGTCCACACTACAGGTCTGTCCTAGTCCCTAGTCCACAGTACAGGTCTGTCCTAGTCCCTAGTCCACACTACAGGTCTGTCCCTAGTCCACACTACAGGTCTGTCCCTAGTCCCTAGTCCACACTACAGGTCTGTCCTAGTCCCTAGTCCACACTACAGGTCTGTCCCTAGTCCCCAGTCCACACTACAGGTCTGTCCTAGTCCCCAGTCCACACTACAGGTCTGTCCCTAGTCCCTAGTCCACACTACAGGTCTGTCCCTAGTCCCTAGTCCACACTACAGGTCTGTCCTAGTCCCCAGTCCACACTACAGGTCTGTCCCTAGTCCACAGTACAGGTCTGTCCCTAGTCCCTAGTCCACACTACAGGTCTGTCCCTAGTCCCTAGTCCACACTACAGGTCTGTCCTAGTCCCTAGTCCACACTACAGGTCTGTCCTAGTCCCTAGTCCACACTACAGGTCTGTCCTAGTCCCTAGTCCACACTACAGGTCTGTCCTAGTCCCTAGTCCACAGTACAGGTCTGTCCCTAGTCCCTAGTCCACACTACAGGTCTGTCCCTAGTCCAGTCAACACTACAGGTCTGTCCCTAGTCCCTAGTCCACACTACAGGTCTGTCCTAGTCCCTAGTCCACACTACAGGTCTGTCCTAGTCCCTAGTCCACAGTACAGGTCTGTCCCTAGTCCAGTCAACACTACAGGTCTGTCCCTAGTCCAGTCCACACTACAGGTCTGTCCCTAGTCCAGGGGAATTCATACTTCCTGCTTTTTAGCTTTTTCTTTTTTCTTTTTACAAAAATGCTTAACTACATGAACCCTAGCATGTGAACCCTGGGATCCCCATTCTGGGGACGAACACAACATGAACATTTCTGCTCTACAACGTGTCTCTCTAAAAGCTCTACAAAAGTGCTTGAAATGTTGCCAACATGACATTGTGGGGGGCACGGTGGCACAGTCGGTAGTGCTGTCGCCTCACAGCTAGAAGGTCCTGGGTTCGATTCCCACTGGGGGGACGCTGTGGGTGTGTTCTCTCCGCCGCCCATACCCTCCCTAGGTGTGGTTGGGCCTTTCTCTGTGGAGTGTGCATGTTCTCCCCGTGTCCCCTAGGGGAGGTACCGGTACCCTCACAAAAAGCATGCAGTAATCCTGGTCTCTAAACTGCCTCCCCCTGGCCAGCCGGGGCGCCTGATGGAGGGGTAAAGGAACTGGTTAGGAATAACGTGTTCCTTCCACACGCTATATGTCCAACCGGGGAAACTCCCCCCTGTCAGGTGAAAAGAAGCGGCTTGGACTCCTCATGCACCGAAGGAAGGAAGCATGAGGTCAGTCCGTTGCTCTCCCCAGGTTGGCGGAGAGATTGTAAGCGCCCAGGATTACGTTGGACAATCAGAAGGTAAGTGAAACCAATGACATGACCGTGTGACGTGCGGCTCCAGGTGTTCCTGACCAACTCGTCCAACGTCTTCCTGTTGGAGCCGTGCCAGGACGTGCCCAAGCTGCTGGACAACCAGGTGGAGGTGTGTCGAGGTGTGCTCAGCATCTACCGTCACATGATCATGGAGCACACCATGGACACGCAGACATGGTCAGTGCACGACTGCACGCACACACACACACACACACACACACACACACACACACACACACACACACACACACTCCTAGACACACGCACACACACACATACACACACACTCGTCATAGGCGGCGGGTGGGTTTTACCTTTGGGTAGGCTATAGAATTGCGTAATTTTATTATAATGCAATATTAGAAATTAATTTATATAGAAAATAAAACCAACAACATCAAAATCAAAAGGGAAGAGGACATTTATTAAGACCAACCATATGAATTATGTGGCAAAACTAAAATATGTGCGTCATTTTGTCAATTTAATTTGCAAAGCAGGTGGCTCGCGTCGCGTCGTTCTCTTCGTCTGTCTCTCTCTTTTCCCTCGCCTGTGTTGCTGTAATGGGGTGAGAGAATGGGGGGGGCGGGGACAGTGACGGTGTGGAATTAATGTATGTGGAATTAATTTCCAATACCAGCTTCTGTCTGTCTTCTGTCTGTCGATCTCCCTATTCATTTGAATTGGGCTTCTTTTTATTTATTTTGCACTGCAAAGTCTGCAAACAGTGCTGCTGTCCATGGTCCTAATTTATTACACACACAACAACACACCTCTATACTCCTATAGGCTACAGTGAGCCCCACTCATTTAATATACATTTATATAGTGCAAATTAAGTGTTCAAAATAAATTAATGATAATTAACCTACCTTAATGCAGCAATATGCGACGTTTTGTCTTGGCGTCATAGGCATCAATAATCTCTTCTGCTTTCAGCTCGGCTGTGAGGTCACTTTCAATGTGAAGCAGACTGAGATTAGACAGTCTGCCCTGGAGCATTGTCGTCCTAAGCCAGTTCTTGATGCGCCTCATAGCAGAAAAAGACCGCTCACATGTTGCTGTGCCGACTGGCAATGACAGAGCCAAACGAAAAAGTTTCTCGTAATTAGGGTAATGTCCAGCCACAAGTTCCCTTCTGATGTCTTCAGTGGATCCGTTTTGTGTTTGTGTTGACACCATTGTCATTTCAGTCAGTGCGAGTTTGGGGTTGATGTTGAGTAACTTTTCATACTGGCTGATCAGGCTCTCTGCGCCTTTGTAGTCACATTTTACCACAGCATCAACACTTTTAGATATGGCCAATGACTGGGTGGAAAATCTTTCTCTGCACTCGCCCAGAAGTGTGTCCAAAACAGGATAGAACAGCCGACTGGCCCAATTCTCTTTCATCGTGATTTGGGTGGTTGCTGCTGTGGTGCTTTCCATTTGGTACTCTCTCTGGCCAAGAGTGCTCGTGACAACCATGCAGTCAAGGGCAGCTGGCTGTCTAACAGGGCGCTTGCGTGCACTTCTCCTCTGATCCTCCTCGTCGGTGCCCTCACTCTCAGCCTCCATAGAAACGCCAACTGACTCGCCGAATGTTTTAATTTCGCTCCAGATGTCATCCCACTTTTCACTGTTGGTCCGCATGTTTTCAAAGGTTTTCATCATAGTTCCCAGGGTACCTGCAGCCATAGCCAATGTTGTGTCTTTCTTTTGAAGTGCAATGTGTGCGACATGGACTGTGCTGAGCAAATGATAAAAAAGAATCAGACTGACGCAAAACTCTGCGCTTTTCACAGTATGCAGCAGACCAGATGCTTCTGTAAACCTACGATAAGGAGGCACGGATAGTTCAGACAAAGTGGATGTCAGGGCTGTGATGGCACCTTTTACAGCTGACACGTTGCTCCATCTGCAAGCCCATCGCGTGTCGCTCAGTGCTGTAAGATCCGCGGTGACACCAAGCTCTTTCTGAGCCTGCTTGTACCTGTGGTGTGTGCCTGGCTGTGCAAAGAAGGTGTACAGACTTTCAAGGGTGCAGAAAAATCCCATTGCTGTGCGATTGACTTTACAGGCATCAACCAAAACCAGGTTTAATTTGTGGGCCATGCAGTGGATGTAGATAGCAGACGGGTGATCCTCACACAGTTTCTTCTGAACACCATTAACATGACCAGACATCACTGCTGCCCCGTCATAACACTGTGCGACAATGGGTAAACTGTACAGCCCACAATCCTCCAGAAAGTGCTTAACATGACCATAAATTGCATTTGCGTCTTGCGCTTCAGAACAATCCACAAATCCGAGGAACCGCTCTTTAATTTCCAGCCCCTCTGACGCGTATCTCACGCACTGTCATTTGCTCCTGTTTATAGGAACGAGCTTCATCCACGAGAATGGTGTAAAATCCATTTTCCTCAACACTGCGAATGATTTTGCTTTTGACAGTTTTAGCTGCGATTTCCGTGATCTCATTTTGAGCATCATGGCTGGTGAGGTTGAATGAGCTATTCAGCCGAGCACAAAACGCATCGTCACGTGTTGAATACCATTTGGCAAGCTCTAAAAAGTTCCCACGATTTACTGAACCTTGTGTCTCATCATGCCCTCGAAGAGCAAGCCCTTGTTTGCCAAAATATATCAACATTTCAACAACTGTGCTGGCATATTCCCTGTTGCACTTAACAGTTTCCCTGTGCGAGTTGCTTAACTGTGCAGCAACAGAACCCGTGGCTTTGGATTTTAAATATGATTGCCATTGATCCATACAGTGCCGGTGTGAAACACATTCAGTGTGTTTCTGTAACTTGAACGAAATGTTTTTCCAATCACACACACCAGTGCTCACAAAAGCAGTATCGTTATACCCACTGGTGGACTGGAAATGTCGGCACGGGAAACAAAACACAGCATCTGCATTTGTGCAGTATTCTAAAAAACTGTACTTTTTAAAATAGTCTGCAGAAAATGAACGTCTCTGTTTCCCGAACAATGATTTTGGGTATTCAGGCAGGACTGGCTGAGATGGGCCACTGTCTTTGTCTCCCAATGCCAAGTCTGTGTGCTGGCCCGTGCCGCCGCTGGCTCTGTGGTGATTACCGCCCTCGGCGCTACCAGCGGCAGTGCCTTCCCCGCCTACCCGCTCATTGCTTCTCACATGCGGGGCTTGCGGGCGCCTTGGACAGGTAGACGGCCCTGCCACTGGCTCTGCTGACTCACCCTCGGCGCTGACTATGGTGTTATTATTATGCTCTGTTGCTGCAGCAGCTGCATTGCTGACAGCCTCTCCAGGATTCTTTTCTTTTCTTGAAAAAAAGGACCGTATATCCATATTTTATCTAGATTTTTGCGTGTTTTGAAATTATGAATGAACGTACGATGTCAACAACTGTCTGATATTTCCTGCTTCCGTTTTCAAAAACAGCGCGCTGTCAAGCGGATGTTAACAGACGTCCCAAGTAGCCAATCACACACTGAAGCATGACGCTTTGCGCCCAGATCAGAATGTGATTGGCCACTTGGGATCATGGGATGTGTGTTTTTTTTTTTGTTTTTTTTTAGCCTACCCATAGTGAAATCTGAGTCACTCGCGCTTAGCGTCAGGGACAACAGGCGGCTGTAATATAATGTTGCACGCTGATTGCGCATATAATTATATAGATTTTGAAAAATACCCAGCATAATATTTGGGAAGGCTAAGCCTTCCCTAGCCTTATGCACCCGCCGCCTATGACACTCGTACACACACGCGCAAACACACTCATAGACAAACGCACCGCACTCACATGATCATGGAGCACCCAATGAAACACGCAGACATGGTCAGTCAGTGCACGCACACACACACACACACACACACACACACACACACACACACACTCATACTGTCGATACGCACCGCACTGGCATTGGCGGCCACGTACAGTAAGCACCCCGGGGTCCCGACACAGGCCAATGCCTGTGGGACTGGCTACTGTAAATAAAATCGTAATACAATTTAGAGAACTCTGGCTGTCTGCTTGCCATTTTTGTCCTTAATGTGTTGGCTTGTGAATGTGAAATTACACATAGGGCATTACACATGCGGGGCTTTTTCTTTTGTTGCTATTTCCGAAAATGTTTCTAACGATTTATTTGAATCTTCCCCTATGATGACATTCCCCAAAATAAACAGTCTGTCTTTTGATGCTTTTGTGTGACGCTGTACTATAGTAGGGTGTTAATTTACACACAAAAAAACCCATAAAAAGAGATGATATGTTATTATGTTCCATTGGATCATAGGTTATTTTTTTTTAGCATTTAAGTAACGGATTAGGACATACAAGGTTTTCACCCGACGGCCACTTTTTGGGGCTATAATGACACTGGACTGAAAATAGACCGGTCCAATCCGTCTCCCTCTCCCCGCGCTGCCTCCCTTCTCTCACGACAACAAACAACCAGATTCATTCCCTTTTGTGTGAAACGGGGACATGTTTCACACACACTGTATTTACAATCCTCTTCACTGCGACCCCAAAACTGCTGCAGCCTGCCCCATTTTCTCCAACTATCTGTCTAAAGAGGAACACACCGGGCCCATTTCGGCATATAAACGCCAGTCCTAATGGAAAGTAAGGTTAGAAGGGTGAAAACGTGCCACTGGCCGAGATTATCATCCAAATACAACGTCGGGACGAAATACAGATAATGTATGCATTGGTAATAGTGGCGTGTTTGTCTAGCAAACACATTTTCTGTCGGACATTCCATGAAGCAAAATCAAATCATAGTGTGTGAGTGTGAGCTCTGGTGATCATACAATTTGGGAAATGGTGCATTTACAGTATATTTGGCCGGGGGGGGCGCCTTTTGCCCGAAGCATTTTACAAATCGAAGAACCACTGACATAGAAACATGGCTTTTTCAGAAGACTGTCAGGATGTAGAAGACATTTCTTTAATCTGATCTCGGGTCAGAAACAAATCCCAAACCCCTCTCACACACACACACACACACACACACACACACACACACACACACACACACACGTGCATGCTCGTTCGCGCAATGTTATGTTGTCAAAAAAGATGTACGACTCTTATCTAGAATCGCTGCCTTCCACCCATGGAGTTCCTAAGTGAAACAAAGCTTTGAATATAATTGGATGTAACTGAACTGTGTGTGTGTGTGTGTGTGTGTGTGTGTGTGTGTGTGTGTGTGTGTGTGTGTGTGTGTTCTACAGGGAGCAGCTGCTGCAGGTGCTCCTGAGGATCACCGAGGCGGTCATGAAGAGACCGCAGGAGAACCAAAGAAAAGACTCCTTCGCTGAGAGTCTGGCGTCCATTCTCTTCAGGGTCAGTGTCCATGTTGTTGTACGGTCTGTAACATGTCTGTGTTGTCCACCAGAGGGTGCCGAGAATGCCAAAACGGAAGAAAATAAATAGCTGTCAGTCACCCCAGAACCATTTTGAAACAAATGAGAGGCAATGCATCTCTGCCTATAATTCAAATAACTGTGATTTTGTGTTTGCTTGCATTATGAAAGTACAGTTGTGAAGAGACGGGGAAAGTGGGGCAGAGGAGGGGAGAAGCACCTGCACCCCGCTCAATGGGTGAATGTCATGCACAATCTATGTGGATAAAGGCGCTATATAAATGCACCTTTTATATTCACACAAACTAGCCAAACGTGGGTCTAGGACAGATCTTATATTAACCCATTCTGACCTAAGATCAGATTCATACGAGGTTTCCACTGGACACACACTGGTCTGATTAACCCATTCTGACCTGAGATCAGATTCAAAAAATGTCAGTCGTTCTTCGATTTTTCAAAAATAGCAGACCTACAAGCTCGTATCGCGCCACTCGGTGGCGCGATATGAGCTTGTAGATCTGCTATTTTTAAAATGGGTTCCCGTTCAGAATGGGTTAACCTGTGTTGTGTCCAGGTGTCATCTCAATGCTGGCTTGTGGTGGACATTTCTTGTCAAAATTATTTTTTTGCCCACGGACATACAAAATGAGTGGATAATATGACCAGAAATGCATAAAGAGCTAGCACTGAATTACCAATAACGGGTCTATAACTCTTGAGATTGTACAAATGGAACCGAATGGACCCCTTGCGGATCTGCTGAATTCTGCTAGTACTTTTTCCACCACCAATGCCACCGACGTCGTCGTCCTCCTCTCTCCTGGCGTTGGTTGGCACTGGTGTTTTTTAGACCGTCGTCTGTGGGCGCGCGCCGAGCTGTGTCAACCACCACTAACGTCCTCTTCTTTCCCCCCTCTCTCTCTGGCGGTGGCGCTGGTGTTTTCAGACCATCCGTGGGTGTGCGCCGACCTGTGTCACCACCACTAACGTCCTCCTCTCTCTGTGTCTTCCCCAGACCATCATCGTGGCGTGGGTGCGCGCCAACCTGTGCGTGTTCATCTCGCGGGAGCTGTGGGACGAGCTGCTGGCGGTGCTGTCGTCCCTGACCGGCTGGGAGGAGCTGGTGAGCGAGTGGTCGGGCATCATGGACTCGCTGACGGCCGTGCTGGCGCGCTCCGTCTACGGCCTGGACATGACCAGCCTGCCCCTGGACAAGCTCAGCGAGCAGAAGGAGAAGAAGCAGAGGGGACGCGGTGAGGGAGGAGAGGACAGGGGGGGTCGTCGTACAAATAGGGTTGTCCCGGTCCAGGCGGCACATTTTGATTTTAGTTTCGGTCCTAGTGTCTCTTCAATAGTTTTCATTTAGTTTCAGTCACATTTTAGTCACCCTGAATGTTTTTAGTCTGGTTTTAGTCGACTACATGTCATGAGATTTTAGTCGACTAAACCTACAGTTGATTTAGTCGACTAAATTGTTATTTGGCGGGCCTTGATGCTGTCGTAATGACCGTTTTGACACTTAGCCGATCTACAAGCTCACAACGCGTCGCAGCGCGTTGCGGCTATTTTCAGCATGCAACTAATTGTAAAATGACTTATACTGGATCTCTTGTCCACTAGTCCCTTCCTAACATTTTTGTCTAGTTTTTATTTGTTGACAAAATTGTCGGTATATTTAGTCTTAGTTTTAGTCATCATAGCTAATATGATAGTTCATTTAGTTTCCATTTAGTTTTCGTCAGTGGAAAAAGGTAGTCGACGAACATTTTTCATCTTAGTTTTAGTCGACGAAAACAACACTGTCCCGATCGGATCGGGTGATCGGAAATCATTTTCAAATGATCGGAATCGGATCGGGAGCCAAAAAACAACGTGATCGGGACATCCCTAGTATCAATATTATATCCATATCCTGATATTAGACTGAATATTGTACCCCCTAGGGCTATGACTAGTTTTCTGTGTTTGTGTAAAGACAAAAGTGAGGACGCAAATGATGACGTTTTATAATGTGTGTTTATAGTTTTTTTTCTTTTTTCTCATAATGGAAGTCAATGAGTCCAAATGTGGAGGAGTTATCCATCATAGATTAGTCACAGGTGACTGGTCACATGAAATCTATTGTTTTATCATTTATAATAACTTCCTCCTGTGCCCAACTTTGCGTGTCTGTGTGTATACCACATTTGAAATAATTTCCTCGGCTGAGCACGGAATGTGATGTATGACGATGCGTGGCGATAGGAGCGCCCCTCACTTCACAGGAGTGTGTGTTTTTACTCTGTGCGCACCGCGTGCGTTTCTAGGAGTGTGTGTTTTTACTCTGTGCGCACCGTGTGTGTTTCCAGGAGTGTGTGTTTTTACTCTGTGCGCACCGTGTGTGTTTCCAGGAGTGTGTGTTTTTACTCTGTGCGCACCGTGTGTGTTTCCAGGCGTGATCAGCGAGTCCCAGAAGTCTGCGGCGGTGGCCCGCTCCTTCTCTCTGAGCTGGAGGAACCAGCAGGGCGGGGGGGAGCAGGGGGGCCCCGGGGGGGGGCAGGAGCCCATGAGGTTCCGCTCCGCCACCACCTCGGGGGCCCCCGGCGTGGAGAAGGCACGCAACAACGTGCGACAAAAGGCCTCCGGTAAGCAAACCCTCCAAATAACACTGCTAGACCGAAAAACTTTATTTCTGTCGTATCAAAGCATGGCGTACGGTGCATCAGTGATTCACAACCCCCCCATTTAGATACCATTATTTGTCTCAATCTGAGAGTGTGCAAAAGGAACCAATGCTTTCTATTTGCACACTTGTCAGAGTTACAGACTCGGCTAAATCAGAATCAACTACTGTGTATTATCACATTACAGGTGTTAAAAAAGTGTCCGCCCTGAGACTGGGAGGTCGGGGTTCAATCCCCGGCCGGGTCATATCCCAAAGACTGTGAAAAACGGGACCCAGTGCCTCAATGCTTGGCACTCGGCATCAATGGGTTGGATTGGGGCAGGGGCATATACTATAGCGTCATGTCCAGGGGGTGTACTTGTAGGGGCAGGGCGAGCAAGGGTAAAAAGAAAGATAAATCGAACAAGGGTATCACTATCTAGTATCTACACACAGCATATAGTCTCTGCAGGGTGGAGAGATGTCCAAAGCAGAACTTAAGGATTCAAATTCAAAAGTAGCAGATGTATACAGCCCGACTGCAACGATATACAGCTTTTAGATGAGGTTAGACGAGGGTTCGTTTGCAAACGGCTCATTTTGTGCACCCTTTCGGTGCCCCCCCCCCCCCAGATGTTGAGAACCAGCGCGCTTACACACGCCAAAACACCTTTTTGCAAACGTCTCTTTAACAACTACGACACGTTCGCCGTTATCTCGCCCCCCCGGCGCCCGCATTCATCGGCTCCGACGTCACAAAATGTTTTCAGTGGCACTTTGTGGGGCTTATAGTACACACTGCTGATAACATTATCTGTCGGGGGGCCGGCCGGCCAGCCGGCCTGGCGTCAGCCGCCACCCACTGCGTGGGCCAGATATACTGTATTGATTGCATATGAAAGCCTCCAGACGGGGGCCGTGTGTACGTTAGCCCAGGTGACTCTGAAAGGCTCCGCGCGGCGGACAAAGACGCCAGCAGATGGCCTCCATTGTTCCTCTGTACATGTCACCGGCCAATGTCAACATGTTTCCCTGTCAGGCACGCACCCGCGCACGCACGCACGCACACAGATACGCACACTTCCCCTTCTGTAGCCGTCGTGTGTCAGAAAGCCATGCTTTTTGGACGCGCGTCGCCGTGCGGTTCAATTCACACGACGACAGACGCCTCTTATCTGATGAGGCGCTGGCAGGCTAATTATAAGTTGAGCGTTGGGGGGGTAAACTAGCACTAAGTAGCGGAGGTTGTCGTCCTTGTCCTAAATATAATCTATGGCAGAATGTTAATAGAGAAAATGCCAAGACAAAGAGCCGACTTTGACACCTGGTAACGGTCTGCCTGTCCGTCCAGTTCTGCTGTCGACGTCCTAAGGGCCGATTCATACTCCTATTTTACCGCTGTTTCGGCGCTGTAGTGCCGAAATGATTTCGGCTCGTCAGAAATTTTCAGTAGCACCGAAGAGCCGACTTTAGGACGGTACCCGCCCCCCCGAACCTCAAATGACGTCAAATTGTAGGCTCTTCAGCACCGAACCGACTTTTATTCGGCTCTAAAATAGGAGTATGAATCGGCCCAAAGTCTCCACCGAGAGCTCAAAGCAAAGATGCAGGAGGAAGTGTGTGTGTTTCTTTCTTTCTTTTTCTTTCTTTTTTTTTTTGGTGTGTTTATCGTGTTCCGTTTGTTTATATTTGTACCGTCTGTGAGCGGACATGAAACGGACGCATCTCAAGTTCCCTTGTTGCCTTTCTCCTTCGTCTAATTGGATTTCTCTCACGTTGATCTTCAAACGACCCACCCCGCGCGCCTCTTCGCCCACTCCTGGACGGTACACCCGCACATCAATTGCATAGTGGCTTTTCATAGTTTCATTAAGGGTGTAATTAATGCTTATTAATATGCATACAACGGGGTAACTGTAGCGAGCTGTGGCAAAGCTGATCTTATCTCCCGACACAATTAAAGTTCAGCAAAGGCACACACACTAAAGCCTAATTTATACTCCTAGTACGATCGTGTCGCTTACCACAAAAGAACAGATCTACAAGCTAACAATGCATCGCATGGCTCATACTATAGATCAGGCAACAGACACCCCTATGCGATGGCGTATGAATTAAGTCCTTCCCTTTCATTACTCGCGTTGAGATTTGGCCTCGAGTGTCCGCCGCGCATAATGACAATGACAATGGTCAGAACGTGGCCGTGCTCATGTATGCAAATGCATCCTAATAATGTTCTGAGAGGATTGTGTTGAGCCTGATGAGCCAAAGGACCATCAGAAACAACAAAATATAAGGAAGAATACTTATTTTCTGGCGTAGATCGGTTATTATAAGTCGTGAAACCAAGTATGAATCAGGCCTGATCCCTCGCCTTGAGAGACAAATCCACTCTGTATCGTGGTCTAGCCCCCATGCACCAGAGAACTAATTAAACTAAAGTCTTAGAAACAAAAGCAATCCCCATGTGTAAATTATTAGTGTCTTAAATGCAAAGTGTCACTCATTAAGACTTAATGAAAAACATTTTTTTTTTTTTTTGTACCAATTGTGGCGATTGGAGGTTGCTTTGTTGAGGTTAAGAGCCCTCGAGTGACAAATTGAAACGAGTGCGTGCCTGTTATGTTAATGTATTCTCACTGCTCAGATGTTAATTTCCTGTCTCAGTAACTTCTCTCTGGATTTTTCTTTTTTCTTATTCTTAATTTTTTATTTAACTCATCATATTTGAGATGAATTTAATATCTCTGTTCAGGTTTCGACTGGTACAGACAGAATATCTTCTTATTCAGACCAAAACCTCTGCTCACTCCTGTGAATATTACGTTTGGTGCTAAACAATTTGTGTTTATTTATTTATTTGGGTTATTTAATTTTGGAAAATAATTAACAAACAATTGTGAACTTAGCGAGATGAAATGTTGACTGGGGCAAGGAAACAAGCGAATGAAAAACGAATTCAGTGCAACACTAAATGCAATGAATTTATAAGGTATTAATGTGGGTTTATTTATTTAGCAATACGTTATAACATCACACAATTGGGGCGGCTGTGGCTCAGGAGGTAGAGCAGGTCGTCCAATGATCCTTGGGTCGGCGGTTCCAATCCCGGCTCCTCCTGTCCACATGTTGAAGTGTCCTTGGGCAAGACACTGAACCCCACGTTGCCTCCAATGAGTCGGTCCGTGTGAGCTCGCCACCATTGGTGTGTGAATGTGGGAAGTGAGGACGCTGGCGTCGACTGTTCGCCGCTTCACCTCCCAATGTATGAATGAATGAACCATTGTAAAGCGCTTTGAGCACTTGGAAAAGCGCTATAAAAATGCAATTCATAATTGGTTTCCATACCTCTTGTCACTCACAACCTATGATTTACACAGGAAAAAAAGTGACGCATGCATGCCAAATATTTACTTATCGCGGTGAGGCAAGTTGTTGGCTGGTAGATCTGCTATATTCAGTGGTCATTGTACTTCATTGTGACACTGAAGTGTCTTGAAGCCACTCTTGCAATCGCGTTTCTAATATTTGAACGGAAGTTTTGTTTTGTGTTTTCTTTCTTATTTGTATTGTTCATTATTTGTAGCACTGCTAATTTGATCAATTATTGAGAAGTTTCCTTTTCCATTCTGTAGTACGCTGTCATTGAATACTCTCTGCTTCTTTCCTTTGCTTTGTTCCTTCTCTTCCTCTTCCTCTTTCCTTTCCTTTCCTCCTCCTCTCTCTCTCTCTCTCTCTCTCTCTCTCTCTCTTCCTGATGGAAGCTAAGCGAAGCCAGTCCATCAGCAACTGTGTCCATCTTTACGAGTTGCCTGCTACTAAAAGCGTTCCTCTGCTGCTTCACACTGTGAGCTCTTTCTTGCCTGGTATCTCTGGTGGTAACTCTGCTTGTTCTCACAGACTCTCAGGTAATGTGCCTTCTGAACGCCATAGGCCTGTCACAGTTACCGTCACGTGATTGTCTAATCGCACATCTCACAGTAGCGGAAATAGCAGATCTACAAGCGACAGGCTTTGGATCAACTATTTCCGCTATTTTGTACATTGTCGTACTGTCTGTGATTTCTTAGTATATTTAAGTTGTTTGTCATATCTGCCCTGTGCAATTAGTGATTATGGAGCCTAAAATGACGAAAATGAAGTAAAATTGTAATGTTCCAGTGTTCAATGGAGGGGGGGGGGAAATCACAATTAAATCGTTAATCGCAATTATTTGTGACAATTGATCGTCAACTTAAATTTGTAATCGTGACAGGCCTATCTGAAGCCTGATTTCCATATCGTCCACATACGATGACTATGGCGGCGCTTGCATCGTGCAATGGCATATAAATGAAGCTTGGCGGCTGCATGTGGCTGTGTGTGTGTGTGTGTGTGACTGTGAACCCTCTATCCTGTCCTCGCCATCTGTCTTTAAGTATCAGTGGTTCCCAAACTTTTGTCATGTCAAGGACCCCCAAAATGATACTCAATAGCCTGCGGACATGCCAAGGACCCCCATGAGAGAAGACTTCCACAGCTCTAGGGCCCCTGGTTTGACCTGGATTAGGCTATTTAATGGCATTTCTATTTCTGCGACCCCAATACATATTGTAAAATCAAACTAACAATCAATGTAAGTGTACAAATGGAACCAAATAGACCCTATAATGGGTCCAATTGGTTCCAAACTATCATTTTGCTGGGGGACCCCCTAGAACTCCCTCAAGGACCCCTAGGGGTCCCTGGACCCCACTTTGGGAACCACTGTTTTATACCACTCTTAGCCCTCTTATCTGCTACCACTTTGTCCGTTAACCTTTCTGTGCGTTTGTGTCTTGTGGTGTTCCGGTGTTTGTTTTCGTGGTTTCAATGTTTGCTCGGTCAAAAGTCATCAGAGCAGAGACTTCAATGCTTCCGGGAACTTGTGCTGTACCTACAGTACAGTACAGTACAGTACAGTACAGTACAGTACAGTACAGTACAGTACAGTACAGTACAGTACAGTACAGTACAGTACAGTACAGTACAGTACAGTACAGTACAGTACAGTACAGTACAGTACAGTACAGTACAGTACAGTACAGTACAGTGCAGTGCAGTGGAGTGGAGTGGAGTGGAGTGCAGTGCAGTACAGTTTGGGCCATAACTTAGTGGGTAAGGGCTTAGTCTGGTAATCAGGATGTCACCATCCCCCCCCCCCCCCCCCCCCTCGTCTGCACGAAGTGTCCCTGAGCAAGACACTTAACCCATAACAGTCCCACCCACCGTAGTATCTCATGAACATCTTGAAAACCCTGTTTCTGCAATCTCCTTTACATGTGCTCGTGTCATAGTTCATGTCTGTGGTTCTTAAACATGTTGATGTCAATGAGCCCCCTCCCCTTCAGGAAACACAAGGATCCCTGGACCCCACTTTGAGAACCACCACATGCTTATGTCATTTCTATTCAAAATGTCTATTATGTAACATCACCGTAACAGATGTAAATTGTACAGCAAAGTTACGTTCAAACCTGGATAGTTGGGAGTGTCACATTCAAAGTCAATGCAGAGACGAGACGTCGTGTGACCGGGCACGGCGCAAACTGGGCGCGGCGAACGGGGCGACCCGAACAAAGCGAACGGTAGCCTGGTGTCTTCCAACACCAACAAGTCTTTGGTGTTTTCCGGCTCGCGTGTTGTTGGTGTTTCGGGGTGCTGAATGGAACTAGCTATTCCATTGGTTAACACTCCCAAAGTTAAATTACTGTGTACTTTTTATATCTCGTATATCAATATCAATAATATATAGTCCGCCACTCGAGAGACGCCGACCTGCGTGACCAAATTGAAGCGGCTGGAAACAAATATACATCTTCAGGTTTGAACGCACCTTAAATGCTGTGAGTGTCTCGATGATGCTGTGATTTAGTGCACAATGAATTTAAAAAAAAAGATCAAGATTCAGACAAGTACTGTATGCGATCTAATTTCAAAATTTGACCAAGAATCGTGCAGCACTGCTGTAGTTGGCTGTCACTCTTATGTTTTTGTTTACAAGAGAGGTTTAGGTCAAGCACTTTGATGTTGTCCGTTTAAGGCCACAATAGTGGCTCCAGGCGACACATTTTGAGTGTAGTAAATGCTCAGCAACTACAGAGTAAAGACGAGAAGAAATGAGAATCGTGTGATAATCGTCATCTCAATTCCTGTGAAGGGAAATTTGAAAGCAAGAATCGTGCAGCCACTACTGTGATTTGACGGAACGGTGGAGGTCCTGACGAATACTGGCACGGAGGACCTCACCATGTCCTAACTCTCCCTCCTCCCCTCTTCCTTCCTCCATTCCCCTCCCCCTGCCAGACGTGGAGGAGTGCCAGCTCTCAGAATGTGGGGGTGAGGAGGAGCTGGGGGGTGCCGACAGCCCGCTGCCACGTAGCAGCAGCACCTCTGACATCACCCAACAACTGGCAGACACCTTCCCAGGTATATGTTCACCCTATGCTCCCCTTTCCGGCCTCCTCTCCGCTCGTACTTTTAGTCCAATGTGCGAAAGAGCAACGTCTCTCTACAGCCAGTCAAAATGTTGCAACTGAACGTTACCGCGTGTGTATTTTCAGACTTATTTTGTGTATCACTGTTTGTAAAGTAGGCGTCATGACTAACCGTCTCTCCCTCTGCCCTCCAGCCCAGAAGAGGGAGTGCTCGCCCACCTCCTGTGGTTCTGACAGCAGGACGTCGGAGGGCAGGAGAGAGACTGAAAACAGCAGCGAGCCACCAGTGGTGAGAGTCCCCCGTCATGTGTGTGTCACCCCATATATGCATGACGGGTGATTTCCGCATGTCGGACCTTTGGTGTGTCGGCTGCGCGCCCCGCATACGACACTCTTAGAGCATGGAAATGTGGACATATTCTTTAGTTTTGGGTCTGCAAAGGCTAAATCTCATCAAATCGTGGTCCGTGGCTCAAATGCAGAATAAATATATGTGTAGTTGTATGCATCAGCATTTACGGTTCCTCTCAGAGAAAGGAGAGAGTCTGTCCCTCGACAGTGCCGGGATCTGAACTTGGTCATTTCTTTCCTCCTAGATCGTCATCAGGCGGAGCTGCAGTCCAGCTGAGCTGGACGGCAACAACACTGAAGGGAACGCCGCCGCCAACAGCGCTGAAGGGAACGCCGACGCCAACAGCGCTGAAGGGAACGCCGACACCAACAGCGCTGAAGAGAACGCCACCACCAACAGCGCTGAAGGGAACGCCGCCACCACCGCCAACGGAAGGCCCAAGCTCAGAGAGAAAAGTAAACTTCCTGTGTATTTATTCACTCGATTTGCACTGCATTCAATCTGTGATTCCTACCAATCTTTAGATTAGGAAATTTCACAGAAGTACGACGACGTGACGACGTTTTTCAAAGTGTCAATTTGTGCCCCTTGACGATAGTACAGAATTCATTCCATATGTTGATCTGAACCCCCCCCCCCGCGCGCGCACGCGCGCGCCAGGGCTCGCCCAGAAGTCTGCCGTCACCCACGCGGACTTTGAGGTCGCTTACTGGTTACTGGTTTACGAAAAAGAGTAAAAGACACAAAGAATTTAAACAATATTATTTATTACTGAACTTTTACAATTGCTCCACCCGTCCTCTGTTCCAGGTGAGAGTGTGAGCAGTGACGCGTCCAACGGCTACCTCAACGACGCCGAGGGTCCCTGGCAGCCCTGGCAGGCCTTCGACGAGGAGGCCGACACCCAGTCCACCCAGTCGGCTCACATGGACGTGACCTCCGACCCCCAGAGCCACCGGAACCTGCTGCTCAGCCACAACGAGGCTCTGGCAGGTACAGAGCGACGGTGGTTCAGAACGCACCGCGTTGAACCCATAAAGACCTGAGACCAGGTTCTACTGAATGTCGTCTGAATCAGGACGGCTTTCAGAAAAACCCTATGTTTCTATACCAGTGGTTCACAAACTATTTCATGTCAAGGACCCCCACAATGATATGAAATTGGCCATTGACCCCCCATCTGAAAATACGTTGTTTCAGGGACCCCCAGAAGCAAAAGATTTCAGTTAAAAAACATCTGCTGTGAAAGAATATATAGTCAAAGTCAGATTTGCGTCACGTTTTCACGATCTTTCAAAAATAGCAGATCTACAAGCTCGAGTAGATTTGCTATTTTTCAACAGCTAAAGTTTCAAATAATAGTTAAAGTGGTTCAAATATATAAGGTGCGTACACAGATGCGTCCTCAGGTCTAAATGGCTTAACCCATTCTGACCTGAGATCAGATTCATACGAGGTTTCCACTGGACACACACTGGTCTGATTAACCCATTCTGACCTGAGATCAGATTCTAGAAATGTCAGTCGCTCTTCGATTTTTCAAAAATAGCAGACCTGATCTGCTATTTTTAAATAGCTAAAGCATAACATGATGCTGACACCAAAATGGGTGCCCGGTCAGAATGGGTTAAAGATGGAGTGCCACCATTTTTTTCCACCCTAAAACATGATCATCAGGTATTATTACAATATAAGGGGGAAGAACTTTTTCCAAAAAGTGTACAGTATTTGTTAAAATCATGCTTTTATGTGGACACGCCCACCAGTTCATTAAGTATGCCTGGATTGCCTGGTGGGTGGTGATCCACCTGAACTGAAGCCGCACCCACAGCTGTAGTTGTATGATAAAGGGGGAGGGGTTAGGGGAGGGGCTGATAGTGTGGTGTCACTATATTACTGTTTACTTCATTGGCCCGTTTGACTGTCAAGGGTTCAGCCTCCAGGAAGAAACCCTAAATACAAAGTTATTACACCATTGCACATAAAAACAACTCCAGGGTGTCTAATGAAGTACTGTCACCTCATAGACACATGAAAAACTGGAAAAATACAAAAATTGTGGCACTCCATCTTTAAAGCAGCGGTTCCCAAACCTTTTTGGCCATGCACCCCCTGTTACCTCCTGACCCCTACATGGAAATAAAAATGGCATAAGCTACTGTATATATTTCCTATATAACACATATATGCACATATATGAACCTGAATATGGCATATATATGCAGCATAGGCTATATTCAGCATACTTGCCATATATTTGGCATAATATGTTAATATATTTATAATAAAACCATAGCACCACCATTAGCCTTTTCATGTCGCGCAGCCCCTAGAAGGCGCTCGGGCACCACAAGGGGTGAACGCACCGCAGTGTGGGAACCACTGGCTTAAAGGATAACTTGAGACTTTAACTTTTGTTTGAATCGGTTTCCACAGATAAACAGTGTGGAAATAGGGGGACCGCATGTAATTCCGACGGAGCATTAGTCCGACATGCGTCCGCGTGTCGGACTAATGCTCCGTCATTGCGCTGCTCCCGTGCTTGCGGTTATGGTTAGGTTAGGGTTTTTGTGGCGGGTTGTCGTTTGTCGGACCAATGACTAGTCTGAACTACGTGCTGCACCCGAAAATAGACGTACTAACTGCTC
Organism: Protomyctophum parallelum; assembly: GCF_964188405.1. NCBI lineage: Eukaryota > Metazoa > Chordata > Actinopteri > Myctophiformes > Myctophidae > Protomyctophum > Protomyctophum parallelum. The sequence continues at coordinate 37,410,852 of NC_139718.1, read as the reverse complement.
GTCTCACCATTTGTGTCACAACAACTGTCACGTGGCGTTGCGTCAACGTTGGCGTGAAACTCTGTGAGTCATGCGCTGTGTTTTACACAAAATGACGGTAACGTATTAAATGACAAAATTATGCTAGGAAGAAGTGAAGAACATTATGTGTGCGTGTGTGTGTGTGTGTGTGTGTTTTCATGAATCCATGCCGGCCGGCTCTAGCGCTCTGGAATCATAAAAGCTGTCATCATTCTGAGCGTGGCACATCACAGATTGAATTTGTAATTCCCAGAATGAAAATTGTTTAGTCAAACTGCCACGATGGTGAACCGAAACATTATTCCCCCTGCTGGAAAATAACCTTTCCACCATTTTAGAGTAATATGTAAATAAGAGATGGAGAATAACATGGGGTCATCCTAAAATCGTTTCATATACAGTAAGCGTTGTGGTCCAAAAATAAACAAGTCTGTATCGTGTGCAACAGTCAGTCACTCATATATGACACAGTCTGTTTTATAGCGAAAATGTAACTAATTCAGCAGTGACAAAAGCGTTTTCTCTCAGTCAGTTGATTCCTTCATATCCATACGAGTGAAACGGCCGGGATGACATGTTTATTTTTCAAACACAGTTCTTATATCCCCTATGGGGATTACAATAAAAAAGTACATGAACCCGTGGATTTGCGCCCTCTACCGATATTGACGTGTACCGTCTACCGATAAGTGTACGTTGCTCCTGGTTGCTCCACTTCACCCACGGGCGGCCTTAAAATAGCACGATGGAATGTCCTAATGTCGGAAAATAATCCATGATTGCCGAGTGAAGAGATAAAGAAACTCGGCCTTTAACCAGTAACAACCTTCACATTATGGCATAACATCCTTGTGTTCAGCCACAGGTGTAAAATATTAAAATCAAACCTTTTTTCAATAGGAAGTGTGTCTTCGTACGAAACCTGACAGAGAGACTGCTGTAACCCCACACACACCAGTACAGTATTTCACCCACTAACCCCCTTAAGAATCCAGTATGAAGTATGTGTCTCACCCTCCTGTTCCTGTACCTTTCTTCCTCCCCCTCCCCCCCTCATCTTGTTTCCAGGTCCTCCTCAGTACGTCCCTCATGCCCTCTCGGCACCCCCATCCCTCCACCTGTACCCCCAGAACCCCCCCGCCTCCCCCGGCCTGCTGCTGGTCCCCACCGACTGCCCCCTGGACGACAACTCCATGCGCCAGTCTGTGTTACACATGCCCCCCAACCACCTGGGTATTGTAGTCCTATAGTCGCCCCCAGACGTCTCCCTACTACATGCTCTCTATCCTACTCTTGCCTGCCATATACACTGTTCTTAACCATCTGGGTATTTTAGCCTAGACAACACTTCTCTCCCTACATACTATACTATAATCTTTCCGACTCTTATCTACCGTGTTCTTAACCACCTGGGTATTGTAGCCTAGCCGAGGCTACGCTAGGATTTGGTTTAACAAAATGCCTGCGAGGTCGCCCTTTCATTTGACTGATAGTTTCCTTTCTGTTACATGGTGTCTTCCATCGTGCGGTGCGTTCCTTCTTCTCAGCAGGCCCGTGTCCACCGTTTTGTCAATAACCCTAACACACACACTGTGCCATATGCAATAGAGCGTCGCAGTCCCGCCCCCTCGAGAGACCCGGAAAAGAAATCGCCGTTTCCTCATAGACTTTTCAGAAAGTATTTATTTAAAGACGTTTACGCCGCGGACAAAGCCAACTCTTGTCGTGACAAATCATGACAATAATAAACACAATGTTTTGGGCCAAACAAATAATTAGAAAGTAGAAAAAAAAACTGCTTTTTTGTTGTTTTTCTTCTTATAAATTATTTGATCGGCCCAAAACATTGTGTTCATTGTCATGATTTGTCACGATCCGAGTTGGCTTTGTCCTTAATAAATACTTCAGGAAAAGCCTATGGAGAAAATGAATGGAGAATCATTTCCTGGGCCACTCGTTGTTCTGAAAGGGGGAAGGACTGCGACGCTCTATGTTGAGACTTAAAGCAGAGCATACACGTTCGGAGCATTTGAACGCATCTCATTGAATAAGTGCCAGCGCTGACTTTCTCTTCTCTCACTGGGGTCTTTGGGCACTTCCTTCCTCTGTCCACTACGTGGCGCTGCTGTGCTCATGCGGTTCATCACTAATGTCCACTTGTCCCACGGAACTATTCCTCTGCAATGCATGATGTCACTAAAACCCTGTCGCCCAAAGGGTTTTTCTTCCCTTTTCCTTTTTTTCTTTTCTTTTTAGCGTTCTCGTCGAATGCTTCTGGTGGGGAAACAGGTCCTTGGACTCATATTTCTTTGTAATATATGTGCCGTGGCTTGAGGATTCAATCGATGAACTAATGGAATAATCCCAGTGCTGCTGTTCTGGGATAACATGCTTGCTCCAAGCCAATCAAATACGTATTCAACCAAACTGTGACAATAGCACTATAGACAAATAGCAAAAGTCCACATTTTATTCTGACCCCTCCACGAAAAGGCCTAGTTGTCCTGACCCCCTTATCCATCATTTATACATTATGGATAATTAGTGTGGACTTATTATTATATATTATATTATGTTATTCGTCTGTAGTTCTTCATTGTTTTTAAAGTGTTCACCACTTCGATGCACTGGGTTTACAGGGAGGGCCTTTCTATTTATTGGATACCGTCAAAGCTATGTGTCTTTTTGTTTTCCATTCCTACCGACGACGAACTCTACACGTTGTAATGGGAGTCGCCGACATATTTCAGCTGCAGAGCTCTGAATCTGCCTTGAGAGATTATGTTTATTAACCCATTCTGAACGGGAACCCGTTTTGGTGTCAGCATCATGTTATGCTTTAGCTATTTAAAAATAGCAGATCTACAAGCTCGTATCGCGCCACCGAGTGGCGCGATACGAGCTTGTATAGGTCTGCTATTTTTTGAAAAATCGAAGAACGACTGACATTTTTAGAATCTGATCTCAGGTCAGAATGGGTTAATCAGACCAGTGTGTGTCCAGTGGAAACCTCGTATGAATCTGATTTCAGGTCAGAATGGGTTATTAACCCATTAATTTTACAACCTACTGTATCTCTCTCTCTCTCTCTCTCTCCCACCGTGCAGACAGCAGCGAGTGCCTGGCCGACGACGTCAGCATCATCGCGGGCGGGAGCCTGACCGGCTGGCACGCCGACTCCGCCTTCGTCCTGTGGAGGCGAATCCTGGGCATCCTGGGCGACGTCAACAGCATCCGCTGCCCCAGGATCCACGCCAAGGTCTTCTCCTACCTGTACGAGCTCTGGCACAAGCTGGCTAAGGTACGGCGCCGCGGCGTGGCTCTCTCTCTCTGTCACGGACTATGGTTCTCAGTCACCACCACCGATTTCAGCCATTTTGTTAGGTTCCATAGAAGTGTCTTGTCACGTCTTCCATGGAAGCATGTTGCGCTGCTTTCGGGTTATTATCCCATTCTGACCTGAGATCAGATTCATACGAGGTTTCCACTGGACACACACTGGTCTGATGAACCCATTCTGACCTGAGATCAGATTCTAAAAATGTCAGTCGTTCTTCGATTATTCAAAAATAGCAGACCTACAAGCTCGTATCGCGCCACTCGGTGGCGCGATATGAGCTTGTAGATCTGCTATTTTTCAATAGCTGAAGCATAACATGATGCTGACACCAAAATGGGTGCCCGTTCAGAATGGGTTATTTTGAGAATTTTAAATGATGACACCCTGACTCCCATACGATCTTGGTAGTCGCGGAGATGTCATACTTTTGTATAAAATGCAAAGGTAGTTGGATTTAGTTAATACCTCGGGGGCCTGATTTACCTGTATTCTGATGTCCTGCTCTGTGCTATCGTATGCTCTGTTTTATATGTTATTGTCTCTTTTTTCCATTGCTTTATATTGCTATGCTCTGTTGTTTAGTTTGTACCCTGTTCGGCACTTTGGTCAGCCTTGCGCTGTTGTAAATGTGCTATACAAATAAAGTTTGATTTGGTAAGGTATAGAAGAGAGTTCACATGCTAAGCCACTCATGCTTGGACACAGAAAGACACGACGGATGGACCGACCCGGTGGATCATCCTGACGTTTGTGCTCATTGTGCTCTGACATGGTTTCAGATCCGGGACAACCTGGGGATCAGCGTGGACAACCTGTCGTCGCCGGCCCGCCCCACCTTCATCCCCCCTCTACGGATGCTGGCCTCGTGGATATTCAAGGTAAAAATGTCCCCCATACCTTCATCCCCCCCCTCTACTACGAATGGTCTCAATTCCTTCCTGGACTACAAAGTTACACCTCCATGCAGCCTCCCCCCCCTCTCCACAAGGAGGGGAAGTGCACTAAAGCATTATGGGCATTGTAGGAATTCAGCAATCCAGTCAAACCCAGTAGTCAAACACACAGACTTCATTCTTTTTCTGGCCATAGTGTGCAAATTCCTGGTGTTTTAAGTATTATGTTATATGTATTATATTATATTAAGTATTATATGAGTATTATTATGGAAACATAGCAGATCTACAACACTACACTACACTTGTAGATCTGCTATTTTTTTACAAAATCGTGAAGATGTGGCACAAATCTTAGAATATATATTATTTCAGAGCAAACGCTTTTAATCATCAGACCAGTGTGTGTCCAGTGGAAACCTCGTATGAATCTGATCTCAGGTCAGAATGGGTTAACTCAAATCTTTGCTTCTCGGGCGGGGTCCCTGGAACAACATGGGGGTCGGCAGGCGGCCATATGATTCTGGTCCTCGACATGAAATAGTTTGAGAACCACTGACATAGAAAACATAAGGGTTTTTTTTTTCTTCAGAAAACTGTTCAGAATTTATTTATTTACATTTTGTATAATGGGTCAACGTGTGTCCACACAGGCCACCATGCTGCCGGCGGAGTACAAGGCGGGGAAGCTGGCGGCCTACAGGCTGCTGTGTGAGATGATGACCAAGCCTCAGGACGTGCTGCCCAACAGCGACTTCCTGGTGCACCTCTACCACATCATGCACAAGGGCTTCACCAGCGACGACCAGGTACGGCCAGCCGGGGGCGCCACAGGCTCACACTTCAGTTCAATTCAAAAGGCAGCTTCATTCCCAAAACGTTGGTTTTTACGTTGCCAAAGTACAAGTGTCAAAATATAAAAACAGTTGAAAATGGGGGAAAGCATATGTATATAGTGCAGTTTGAGGGGGTACAGCGTTTTGTAAACGGAGCTATGTCGTCGTTATATCCCTATTATAATAGGGTATAAAGCTTTTTTTTTTTTAACAAATTGCAGCATTTGTTTTGCAGTCACTTTGGGACAAATAGCAGCACAAAATAAATATAGTATAATAGTATACAAAATACTATCCTATACTATTTTAATAGTCTTGAGAAAACTCAAAACTATTTAAATAGTATAAAACAAAGTACTGTGTTTTAAAGGTAGCAGCTCTGTTTACATGTGCAGTAGGTCATCACAAGCCCGTCTCGTTGTGAGGTGAGGTGTCGTTCTACCCTCTTCCTCCGGCACTAGATGGCTCAACAGGCCAAACTATTCCATGTCCATGTTGCCCGGACAAGAATATGGACTCTTCTGTCCGTATCTTATCTCTCTGTCCATTTATCTATGCCCCCCCCCCCCCCCCCCCCCAAAATAAAATGGCCCGTGCTACTTGAATTAGTCTCGGACACCACCTTGCATAATTGTGATTGGCTGTTAATCCGGTCCTCATCAGTCACCTGTCACCTGTCACAGGGTCAGCGTTAGGACAGCTGCTGACGGCAGCGAGGTCCGGAGGGTCACGTGGGTTCATTGCAGTCTGGGGGTCACTGAGGCGTCCAGACTCCCCCCCCCCCCCCCTCCCCCCCCACAGCAGGGTTGAGAGACGGCCGTGTGTGTTTTGG
>NC_139718.1:37368694-37404730 GCF_964188405.1 Protomyctophum parallelum | reverse complement strand
GTTCCTAGGCAGTTTGACTTCCAACCAAGAAGATGTGAGTATTTACCTTACAGGGGGATAAATAGGATGTTCAAGGTTGTTCTTTAATATTACATCTTGTGTACAGGTACTGTACATAAGAATAAAACTCATTTTTCCTTCAGACAATGCAGCAACCTAGATAACATAACATCAATCACAGCAAGCACAGCAAACGAAGGGACAGACTAAAGTGTGCAAGAAACAACAAACGACGAGTAAAGATATGAGTAACATATGTACATGTGCATGTTTTCCTGTAGTAGCAAATGGTAAATGGTGCATTTATATAGCGCCTTTATCCAAGGCGCTTTACATAGATTGTGCATTATACATTCACCCATTCACACACACATTCACACACCGATGCAGCGGAAACCATGCAAGGCGCCAACCTGCACATCGGGGAGCAATTAGGGGTTCAGTGTCTTGCTCAAGGACACTTCGACACTAACTCTGGGGAGCCCGGGTTGGAACTGGCAACCTTGCGGTTACCATCCAGCCACTTTACCCCTGAGCCACCGCCGCCCCTTAGGTAAAGCCTTATGTTCCATATTTACAGCAATTTTTTTATTTTTTGGAAATGTGAGTATAACCCTACAGGGTGATAACTGTTCTTCCCCGGAGGGAGTTAAGGTCAGGGCTTTTGTGTCCAGACTGACTGACTGTCTGTCCGTTTGCCACGTCTGCATTTTACAAGCGACTGTGGGCTTGTTTTTCTGTAAACTCGCTTGTAGATTATCGGTATAGTTTCAGGTTGTGGGGGTTTTTGAGCTTGTTTATTTTGGGCATTTTAATTAAAATGTTCAGCACCCTCAAATTAACATGCATTTGTCCACAGACAATAGCAGATCTACACGCTGTGAGCTTGTAGATTGTCTGTTTTCAAACACCCGACATAGGGTTAAAGTGCGCATGTGGGGCCAATTACAGTCGATTATTTTGGTCTTGTTTTTCTTGCCTTATTTCTCTTGCAAAATGTGGCAACACTGCTGTCAGTCTGTCTGTCTGTCTGCGTGCGTACGTGCCCAGTGATCCCCCACCAGGGGACAATAGCAGTAATCTATCTAATAACACCACTCCCTCACCTCAGTGCACTGCAGCACACATCCGCCAAGCCAAGCTTTGTGGCATGGCACTGATGGCACACACAGAAATCAAATCACTATCAGAATCAATCTATATCGGCAGTCGGCACATTACAAGTAAAGTGGGCTCATCATTGCAGAACCGTAAGTATTATAGTGCTATACCGCTCAAAATAAAAAAATTACTGAAAGTGGTCGCTTACTATTATCTACTATGATCTGTTATTATGGTAACCGGAACGCTCGCCCCCCATTTTCTTCTGCTTTTTAGGAATAAGGTTAGGTTTAGGCATAGTTTTACTGAGGTTAAGTTTAGGAATAAGGGTAGGTTTAGGCATAGTTTTACTGAGGTTAAGTTTAGGAATAAGGGTAGATTTAGGCATAGTTTTACTGAGGTTAAGTTTAGGAATAAGGGTAGGTCTTAGGCATAGTTTTACTGAGGTTAAGTTTAGGAATAAGGGTAGGTCTTAGGCATAGTTTTACTGAGGTTAAGTTTAGGAATAAGGGTAGGTTTAGGCATAGTTTTACTGAGGTTAAGTTTAGGAATAAGGGTAGGTCTTAGGCATAGTTTTACTGAGGGTAAGTTTAGGAATAAGGGTAGGTCTTAGGCATAGTTTTACTGAGGTTAAGTTTAGGAATAAGGGTAGGTCTTAGGCATAGTTTTATTGAGGTTAAGTTTAGGAATAAGGGTAGGTCTTAGGCATAGTTTTACTGAGGTTAAGTTTAGGAATAAGGGTAGGTTTAGGCATAGTTTTACTGAGGTTAAGTTTAGGAATAAGGGTAGGTCTTAGGCATAGTTTTACTGAGGGTAAGTTTAGGAATAAGGGTAGGTCTAGTAGGCATAGTTTTACTGAGGTTAAGTTTAGGAATAAGGGTAGGTCTTAGGCATAGTTTTACTGAGGGTAAGTTTAGGACTAAGGGTAGGTCTTAGGCATAGTTTTACTGAGGTTAAGTTTAGGAATAAGGGTAGGTTTAGGCATAGTTTTATTGAGGTTAAGTTTAGGAATAAGGTTAGGTTTAGGCATAGTTTTACTGAGGTTAAGTTTAGGAATAAGGGTAGGTTTAGGCATAGTTTTACTGAGGTTAAGTTTAGGAATACCTGGGTGACAGTTCCGAGGTCGCCAGATTTTACCCGGGGCGAGCGTGTTTTGGCCAGAACTTTTACTGCCAAGGAGAGCATGTGAAATCAACTGTCCCACACATGCCATGCCAGAAAGGTATGCAATTAGTTTTTTTGCTGGTAATATACTGGCACTTGTAGTGAAAACACAGTTATAGAGGAACAAAGAATTTGCCCGCACTCTTCCCTCAGCTCGCATGAAGAAGACGCGTGGTCTTAACCCATTTAGGCCTGACGTCGAAATTAAACAAATGTCTTCTAAATCCTGAAAATATGTTGTTCCATGGGGACCTCCCAGAAGCTAATATTTGAGTTAAAATCGTTGAGTTCGGTGCTGCGCTATGAGCATTGTAGATCTGCTATTTAATAGCTGAAGTATAAAATAACGCTTAACCCATTCTGACCGGGCACCCATTTTGGTGTCAGCATCATGTTATGCTTTAGCTATTTAAAAATAGCAGATCTACAAGCTCATATCGCGCCACCGAGTGGCGCGATACAAGCTTGTAGGTCTGCTATTTTTGAAAAATCGAAGAGCGACTGACATTTTTAGAATCTGATCTCAGGTCAGAATGGGTCAATCAGACCAGTGTGTGTCCGGCGGAAACCTCGTATGAATCTGATCTCAGGTCAGAATGGGTTCAAACACCAAAAGGGGTTCCCTTTTTGAATAGGTTTTAAAATGGTGCCGTTTCTCCTGGAGAGGAGTATAACCTCACGCCAACGAGACTAAGACTACAACATATGTTTAAAAAAAATAAAAAAAATAAAGTTTGATGAAAAATGTATAATAATTATATAATAAATTAATAATTTACATTTGGGGATATCTTTCACAATAATGAATAAAACATGTTCTAGACATTCTAATGATCACAAAAAAAACATATTACAATTATTTTACTTACTTTTAGTAGGGTTAAAGGTCCAGACATTTTTAATTTGTGTGAATTTCAGCCTCTGTGGGGGGTATTTATATGCAAATATCATGACCAATGGCATTGCAATGAACATCACTGATGACGTTTAGGTGAAAAAAGAACAGAAAAAAATAATAATAATTAAGTAATGAATTAAAATATTATTGTTGCTATAAACTTAAAAGCAACGCTGGGTCTTAGAGGGTTAACCCATTCTGACCGGGCACCCATTTTGGTGTCAGCATCATGTTATGCTTTAGCTATTGAAGAAAATCGAAGAGCGACTGACTTTTTAGAATCTGATCTCAGGTCAGAATGGGTTCATCAGACCAGTGTGTGTCCGGCGGAAACCTCGTATGAATCTGATCTCAGGTCAGAATGGATTAATCAGACCAGTGTGTGTCCGGCGGAAACCTTGTATGAATCTGATCTCAGGTCAGAATGGGTTCATCAGACGAACGGTTTCGGAGGCGCATGGCGCCGGGAGGTTTCCAGTCATTGGTAACGGGCCTGCCTGATGACGTATAAAGTTATTTCGCTCCAACCGGATCAGAAAAACCACCCAGAAATGCTATTGATCCCCAGCAGGCTATATAGGAGAGGAGTGACATCGGGAGGGCGACATACATTAGAGGCTGACATCTGTGTACTGTGGGGTGTTTTGGTATAGAATGAACCCACCTCACACCTGCTGCTGTCCCACAACAAAACAAGTCAACTCGACTTACCGAGGCCGTGGAGGAACAAAGACCTCGAGTCTTGTGGCCACTATCCTTAATGCCCGTTTGAAATGTGACAGTTGACCCCTAAACCCCAAACGTGGTTAATGATTAATGGCGCCTCGTTGTTCTGCATAGCCATACAGGTGGGCTACAGACGGCTCGCTGAGAGAGAGTGCCATTGGAAAATCCCAAACTGTTTTGTTTTTTTCTTCCCTTCTTATAACCGTCGATGGTGATAACGATACACTTTGATATTGTTTTATAATACAGTAGGGATTCCCAAATGTTTCCATGGCAAGGAAATAACCAATGCAAGCTTCTGTTTGATGTCCCACGATTATAAAATGATCATGAGTGCACGGGAGGTGAACGGACTCGCAAAAGGGATCACTCCTTTTTTCAATCTGGCCGGTTGTCCAATCATACTGTAACATTATATACATGTGTATTTATGATTATCACTATTATGTTTCATTATTATTATTATCCCATTTAGGCCCGACGTTGAAATTTAGAAAAAATGTCTTCAAAATCCTGACCGTTTTATGTTTCTGTGTCAGTGGTGCTCAATAGTCCATGTCAAGAACCCCAAAGACTATGTAATATGTGTCGTCCCCCCCCCCCATCTGAAAATATGTTGTTCCAGGGGGGGGACCTCCCCAGAAGCAAAGATTTGAGTTAAAATGTTCACTCTGTAATAATACAGTACATATTCAAAGATTTGATGCACATCACGATTTTTCAAAAAATAGCAGATCTACAAGTTAACTGTGTGCTTGACTGTGTGCTTGACTGTGAGACTGTGTGCTTGTAGATCTGCTATTTTTCAATAGTTAAAGTATGACATAATGCTTTAAACACAAAAAGGGGCTCCCGCCCCGAATGGGTTAATATCATCATTCCTTTTTTTCATTATCTTCTTCACAATTAATTGTCTACTTGTCTTTCCAATTGGCGCCCCCCCCCCCCCCCCCCCCCATGCCGGCCCCCGACTTTGAAACGCTGTGATACACAGCCCCTGTAGAAGTCCAGGTGTAATAACTGTTCTTTGAAACGCTGTGATACACAGCCCCTGTAGAAGTCCAGGTGTAATAACTGTTCTTTGAAACGCTGTGATACACAGCCCCTGTAGAAGTCCAGGTGTAATAACTGTTCCCGGTGTGCAAAGATGTGCATTCTGGTCTGCAGTGAAGTAATGCTCCGGTTAACCGCTGTGTCAGCAGGTGCACACGGTGTCTGGCTGCCTGGAGAGACCTGGTCAAATGAAGGAGCGAAAGAAAGAAAGAAAGGGAGAAAAAAAAAGTCCCTCGGTGGCCCCCTTTCAGAGTTCCGTTAATGCACCTATTGTCAGAACAGGGGCCCATTCTTTCCGCCACGACACGGAGGGGCCCAATTCTCCATTTCCTTACATACACCTCAAACCAGGTCCCCTCTACTTAACGCCGCACAATGGAAAACACTTTGTGCTCCCGAACCCAACGTCTGTGGCTGGCTTCCTCCGAAATGCTCATTTCAGGCAATCAAGCAACAGTTTGTCGCATGCTAATTACCTCTGACTGCTCTGCGCATTGCGCCTCAGAGGTCAATTACCAGCAGAATGAGGGTAAAATGGGCCTCCAAGCCAGCGCGCTCTCTCTCTCTCTCTCTCTCTCTCTCTCTCTCTCTCTCCAGCAATTTTCGACGACGCGCGCCACAGCGGGTTGTGTTTTGACTTCCTGCTTATTGCTCCCTGCGTGTTTATTCTATTTCTCCTTTGTTTGCCTGCACTCCCTGTTTACCGAGGATTCATTTGAGGTGATTAATGAGACAGGTAGAGAGGGGGGGGGGGTGTTGTGGTACAGACTACAGTAGTGCGTGACTGCGTGTGCAATCTGTGTCTGGGTGTTTGCGCGTGTGTGTGTGGTGTTTGCGCGTGTGTGTGTGGTGTTTGCGCGTGTGTGTGTGGTGTTTGACGAGGTGCCCGTCGGCTCGGGGCTGAAGCGGGGGGGGGGGGGTGTTTGAATTGCCCCGATTTACACGCGTTTTATGGCTGCCTGGAAGGCAGGTGTTTCTGCTGTGGACCTTGCCTCTGTACACAAACATGCACACGCATGTCAAAGATAAGAGATAAGCAGGCCTGGTTTCCTGCCCGCCTCAGAGATGCTGCATTGTGATACCGGTGTGTGTGTGTGTGTGTGACTGTGTGTGTGTGTGTGTGTGTGTGTGTGTGTGTGTGTGTGTGTGTGTGTGTGTGTGCGTGTGCGTGTGCGTGTGTGTGTTTGCGTGCGAGAATGATTTGGCTTGACAAGTTCAAAGTAATAACCAAGGTTTGAAAATAGTTATTTGGAATAGTGTCCTATTCTGTAATGACATAAAAGCGACGTGTTTGAACACTGTTAATATCTGGCCTATAGCAATGATTAATCAGGGGAACAACTCAAATCATGCTTGTTAGAACTTCCAGTCAGGAAGGAAGGCAAATGCTGCAGGAAGAGCTTGAATGGAGTCGAGTTTAATTTATAAAGTAGATTTAAAAATGTACAGTCCATGTAAAGTCGAGGATAATTGACGGTGGCTTTTCTTTCATATCTTTTCTTTCATACGGTTGAGGAAGAGAGACTGTGTTCTCACCTGTGTGTGTTACTTGGCTGTGGTTGAAAATGTATTATACACAATACGATGAGTAAATATTGACTATATAAGACTAATAAAATGTATAATATATATTTTTCAGGACTATATTGAAACCAGTTTGAAAGGAATGTGCCTAATACGTTTTCATATTCTATACTATTCCATTACAAAGTGCAAAAACGTCCTATTTCAGCGTCTCCAAAAAAGGGGAGAGAAACCCTGGTAAATGACCACCAAAGCAGTGGCACGGACGAGCAAATCAAACACGCCAAACAAACAACAGATACACTAAACATATAGCCGCGTGTGGAGGAGAGCGAAGCGCTCGGCGGCCCACGTCTCGCTTAAAGACGGGACAGAAATACAGCGAGGAAAATAGGCAGCAGATGGAATGATCACAAACAACACGGGGAACAAAAGACTCTGAAGAGTCTCTCGCTCTCACACTCACACACACACACACACACACACACGCACGCGCACGGGCACGCGCATACACCTGTAATTAAAGCCAGCGTCTAGGTATTGTTTTGTTGAGCTTCTCTAACTCGGCAGCAGATGGCCGCGTCCTTCATCGCTGCCATATGCTGTGTTGTTGTAGTTGGAGTCCGTTCTCACCGGGTCCGTATGGTGTAATTCCATGCTGGCGGTAACACGCCAGTTCACATGCAAGAGCATGTCTTAATAATGTCGTGTCATTTCCCACACAATGGGCCCGGGGAACCCCTTTGTTTTTATCGGTCACAACTTCACTTTTCTTTCACCTAATTCTTTTACCAAAAGTACAGACAGACATCTAAACCGTAGATGTACAAGCTCACGGCGAGTTGTGAGCTTGTAGATGGGATATTTTCTAGTTTTGAGAGAGCAACTTTCTCCTCTTGCTGTCGAGCTAAAGCGTTTGGGAGACAGTGATGTAGTTAAAACCCATTTTGGGGGCGGGAACTCCTTTTGGTGTTTTAAACATTACGTTATAATTTACCTATTGGAAAAATAGCAGGTCTACAAGCTCATAGCGAGTGGCGCGCTACGAGCTTGTAGTCTGCTATTTTTGAAAAGTCGTGAAAATATTTATTTCAGAAACTGGAGGATTTAGAAGACTTTATTAAAATTTTGAAATCTTTCAAACGAAAGTCTTTCATACTAAAGGCACTATAGTGTCAAGCAGATGAGGCAGGTTTTACTCTGAGAAGCCCCTGCTTCCCCAAAACCAGGAGGCATAGTCTTCTGGTTACTACCTCGCGCTGTCACATCTAAAGTCTTTCTAGGAGCGTTTATATTCCAAACGAGATGCTTGGTTAAGTCAGAAATGAAGACGAGACTGCCCTCCCCCTATCCACAAGGAGGAGCAGTGCACCAAAGCTTTATGGGAATTGCAGTCCAGGAAGTAAGTGTCCATACACTGACACCACGCTAGACAGGAACGCCCAAAAACGTCACATCCGGTTTTAGCCCGGGGTAAGAATTTTCTATGGCTGCCAATGCAACTTGGTCCAATCCTTAATCACATACGGACAAACATCTATGCCGATAATATCTAACCTGCGGAGGTAGCGTGCCTTGTCCACGGGCAACAGATCTTTCAACGTATGGCATTGCAAATACGTTTGATAATCGCTATACTCTGCGCAATATTGTTTTGGAAATGCCGCAAATTGCATTGCAGTGAACGAGAGCAAATCGCAACTTCCCCCGGGGGTGGGCGGAGTCACAGCTTGACGCTCTGAATACACGCCGTGGTGTCAGTGTATGGCATCAGAGACCCTGGGCTCACTGCTCAAATCTAAAATATCTGAAACCACATATTACACACACAAAGACCCCCCAGGAACGTCAGAAAGTGTGAAGTGTCCCTTTAAGACCCGAGGCTTATTCTTACAAATGCTTTCAAAATCAGTAGTTCTCAAACTTCTTTTTGTGCAAGGACACCCCCAAATTGATATTTATACGCTGAAAATGTTTTGTGCCGCAGACCCCCCACAATATTTACAGAAAAGCAGCGCAAGGGTCATTTATTTTGACACGCTAGAAGACTTGTCTAGGTCCACTTGCAGACATGTGCTCTTTCATGGCCCGATGAGACTACTTCAGGTCACACAGAGTCGAGGCCGAGGTCAAAATGACATCGATTCGGCTCTGACCATTATGCTCCTCCTGAGTGCTCGGGTTCGAAACCGACCTCCATCTTATTCAAAGAAAAGAGGTGCATTGTGTGCATTACAATCACACCGACGGCCTGCTTATCGGCAGCAGTTTGGGGGGGGGGGGGGGGTTACGCGTCTCGCTCGAGGAAGGACACTTACTTATACTGACGGTGACCCCGTTGGACAGGGGATTGATCCGGGAACCTTCCCATTTCCCCCAGCAGACGCTATACCTATTGAGCCACTGCCGCCTCGCATGTCGGCTTTTAATCAGACCAGTGTGTGTCCAGTGGAAACCTCGTATGAATCTGATCTCAGGTCAGAATGGGTTAAGCCATTTTGGGCGGGAACCCCTTTTTTTGGCCACATCTCCCCGGCTTCCAGCTCCTCCACCTCCACCTCCTACCCCCCTCTGTGTGTCTCTGTCTCTCTCTCTCTCTCTCTCTCTCTCTCTCTCTCTCTCTCTCTCTCTCTCTCTCTCTGCCCTTGGGTTTCTGTCTCTCTCTACCATGAACTGGAAATGAAAAGCATAGAAATGCCACAAATCAAAATCAAACTCTCAGGAATGGAGACGTTCCTTATGGAGGATTCACGTTAAGTGTGTTTCATTTATTCTCGTGCGGTTTCCTGGTCGACGCTAATTTGCTCTTTGGCAAAATTATGCATTTCTTGTTGAAAGAATATGAAAGCACGTTGTCATCCAATTAACAAAAGTGATAGAATTGGCTTTGTTCCACTCACGTGTGTGTGTGTGTGTGTGTAGTACACTGTGTGTGTGTGTGTGTGTGTGTGTGTGTGGGTGTGTGTGTGTGTGTGTGTGTGTGCGCGTGCGCGCGCGCTATAGCCACCAAATATGCGAAGACACTTGTTACTGGTAGCCCTGAATGGTCTGTGGGTATTTTGTCCGGGACTTTTCGGACTGTACTTTTTGAGTGGTGCAGCCACTCCAAGGAACAGCAATGTCCGTGTTCAACCTACCTATGTGTTGGTTCACCTATGTGTGCGTTCATGAGCACCAGTATGACTATTAGTACCAGTAGGGGCGCTGTTGTGCCAGAAACAGAGAGAGAGAGATCAAATCAAATCAAACTTTATTTATATAGGACATTTACATCGACCAAGGTCGAACCAAAGTGCTTCACATTTACAAAGCATAATAACATACACAGGCAGGGGATAAAATAAAGCATTATTTCAATCTGTAAGAGGGCAAAATGTAAAATACAACCGGCAATGCATGGGAACATCGCACGTGGGCAGACTTAAATTAAATTGAATGAACCCATTCTGACCTGAGATCAGATTCATACGAGGTTTCCACTGGACACACACTGGTCTGATTAACCCATTCTGACCTGAGATCAGATTCTAAAAAATGTCAGTCGTTCTTCGATTATTCAAAAATAGCAGACCTACAAGCTCGTATCGCGCCACTCGGTGGCGCGATATGAGCTTGTAGATCTGCTATTTTTCAATAGATAAAGCATAACATGATGCCGACACCAAAATGGGTGCCCGGTCAGAATGGGTTAAAAGCGATAGAGTAAAAATGAGTCTTTTTTAATAGGGATTTAAAAACCGCCAACGACCGAGCAGAGCGAACGTGGAGCGGCGGGGCGTTCCAGAGGTTGGGGTGAACGCGCAATCTCCTCTGGTCCTGAATTGTGTGTCGGGGCACAATCGGGAGATACCGATTGGCCGATCTCAGGGCTCTTGTTGGGACACAGGGAGTGATCAATTCAGCTAAATAGGGTCATTTTGGGGCTTTAAAAACAAACACTTAAAATCTTAAAATCAATTTCTGAAGCGGACAGGGAGCCAGCGGAGGGAGGGAGGCGAGGACTGGGGTGATAATATGGTCCCGCCTATTTGTGTTGGTGAGGAGGCGAGCGGCGTCATTCTGGACGAGCTGAAGTCGCTCCAATAGCCGACTGATCGATGCCTGCACAGAGAGCGTTACAGTAATCCAGTCGAGTTGAAATAAAGGCGTGGATGACTCTCTCTCTCGAGGTCAGTGCGGGGCAGATAGGCCTTTGCCCTATACCTATAGCTAGAAGCCTGAGTTGAAAAGAAGCTAGCCTTGACCACAGAACTAATGTGTTTGTCGAATTTTAGGTTATTGTCAAAGGTGACACCAAGGCTCTTAACTGAAGAATGGATGTTATCGCATCGAGATAGTGCTGCACGTGCTGCGCTGTTGCCTCCTAATGAGAGAGAGAGAGGAGGGGTGATTTTTTTTCCCTTCCAGCACCGTGTAAATATTTGTGTCCTTGTAGTATATCTCATAATGTGACCATACGAGCGTGTGTGTGTGTGTGTGTGTGTGTGTGCGTGTGCGTGTGCAGGACATTCTGAACACGGTCGTCCGCTCCTGCTCTCCGCGGTTCTTCTTCCTGGGTCTGCCAGGCTTCAGCATGCTGCTGGGAGACGTCATCACTGCTGCAGGCCGCGTGCTGAGCACCGAGTCCCTGGAGGTACACACACACACACACACACACATTTCGATTTCTTTATTTGAATCCACAAATTACAATTAATTTTACAAGGAAACAAATATAACGGGGTTGACAGTTCATGTTCACTTAAGGATACACATGGCACCTCCTTCTCCACACAGACAAACTGCCTATAACAGCCGAAACAGAACAGTATTTGGCAAGTTGTTTGGCTTTGCTTTTTGTCATGCCAGCTATTCTTAGGCCACTCATGGTCAGTTTATGCACATACTGTATAGCCCAGGCTTCCGAATATCAGTATGGCAAATCTACAGCGATACCCCAAGTTTGTTATACTTCCAAGTAATGGTTGATACTTAGAATATTTATCTTGGAATGCCTGGTCCATGTACAAATCAAAGACACAGCCCACCTCCAGAATCAGGACCTCCTTGTGACTGGTGTCAACAAAGACAACATCAGGTCAACATTCGGGATGTTATCAAAGACATCGCATGCACAGCTAAACCAATCTGGTAACACTCTTGAATGTTTATACATTGCTGCACTAGATGGCACATACTTTCGAACTACATCAGACACTAGGTCAACAATCCGGTCGTGGCGAGCAATATACAAGTTTTTGTATGCACTGCATCCGTTTGTTATGTGTGCGATGAATTCACACACACACACAAAACAACACGCGCAACACAACACACGACAATGCACACGACAACACACACACGCACAACAACTGAGGCCCTGTACACACATATCAGACGAACATGCTCTGTGCCGTCCGTGTTCAATGCTTTTCCAATGGAAGTCACGTTGTTTGACCAAACACTTTGACGGGGGGAGGGAGGCAATCAAACACAGGTGTTTGGTCAAACCATGCGACTTCCATTGGAAAAGCCATGAAACACAGACGGCACATGTTCGTCTGATACAACAACAACACAGATTTGCTGTCAAAATCAACACTGCTGAAAAGTGACATTTTTGGACATGAGAGGTTTCCAACCGACAGAGACAGGAATCCAGAAAACTTAAGTTAGGATTTTAGGTTTTGAGACGTCCTCAAAGTGCCTCTCTATTATTGGGTTAATCCAAAACGACCTGGTAAAATAATCGATGGCTCCGCCCACAATGCCCTAACACTCTGAACACTGCATGCGGTGGAATCAACACGATCCCTTTCGGTAGATATACGGGGAATGTGTGCGAGTGGTGCTTTCCTGCCACGGTGAGCTCATGTGATTTTCCTGGAAGCGGGGTGTTTTCATGTGCCATTTAGTGCATTAATGATATCACGTTGTTGTTTTTGTCCTCTGTGTGCCTGCGTGTGTGTGTGCCGTGCGTGCGTGCGTGCCTGCGTGCGTGTGTGTGTGCCTGCGTGCGTGCCTATGTGCGTGTATGCCTTGCGTGTATGCCTTGCGTGTATGCCTTGCGTGTATGCCTTGCGTGTATGCCTTGCGTGTGTGCCTGCGTGCGTGCGTACGTGCGTGCGTGCGTTCGTGCGTTGGCCCAGGCTCCCAGAGTGGAGGCACAGACCATCCTGGGCTCCATGGTGTGTTTCCCCAACCTCTACCTTCACATTCCACTGCTGCAGCAGGTGCCTGATGACATCGTCATGAGCAACGAGGACATCAAGGTACAGAGCCAATCAGGGGTCATCAATATGTCATGTGTACAAGTCTCCAGGTTGTCTTCAGAATATTATGTATACGACACTTAACGCTTGTGATGCTGCCAGAGTCCTTCAGAATAAAGGCGCTAGAGTGCCAAGCAGATGGGCGGAACTTACTCTGAAAAGCCCCGCCTTCCATCCCCCCCCCCCCCCCCCCCCCGCGTTAATATTCCAAAGGAGATGCTTGGTTAAGTCAGAAATGAGGTCAGAACATCTGTGTTCCGATCAAAACCATGGACAGCGGCCGTAGATTCCGAGATAATAGCCAGATCTGGGAGCTTTGAACAAGGTGTTGCCTAGCAGCAACGGGAGCTGTCAAAAAAATTGATTAAGGTCCATTAATTTATTCAGCATTTGAGCCACAGACCGCCATTAATGAGATTCAGCCTCTCAGACCCAAAACATTGTTTTTGTTGTTGTCGTCGGATAGGATTCCGTCCACAATTCCATGCTGTGTTCATGTGGTACCATTAGGAGAGTCAACATTATCTAATTGTGTCGATTATTGTAAATGAGTTCACTGATTCAGATGTTTAACGTTCATTTAACTGAAACCAAATGGAGTCTCTGTGTTCACGGTCTAATAATGACGCTCTGTGTTGACCTCTGCAGGAATACCTGGTCAGCATCCTGCTGATGACAGCCCGGAACGAACACTGTGAATTAGCCAGGTGAGACGTGTGTGTCTGTCGGTCTCAAGGGGGCTTCCATTAGTCTCTTACTTCACACACTAGTACAAGCAGCATGCCATGTTGGACGGTGGTGGGACCCATAAAGGTAGACGCCCCTTCCCTTTGCCCTTCCCTACCGTACGCTCCAGTGCAGCCATGTGCTCAAAGGGAGGGCGACATTTTCCCGTGATTCCTTGCAAAGCACCGCGGAAGCATGAGCGTGCGCCACAGAGTGCATGTTGGGGTCTGACAAGTCCCGGGAAAAGATGCGCTGTGATTGGCCAGTAGTCACTTGAGTGGCAGCATGCCTTCCAGACTTCCTCCCCCAGTGTAAATTCTTTCCGTCCCTCCTTCGACACACATGGCTCCAACGAACTGCAGCGGGCCAATGAGGCATCTATTTTATTTAATATATATATATATCTATGGTGGGACCTGTTCTGCACAACATAACAATTCAGTACAACAGAAAGGGGGGAATAACAATAAGAATTATAATATCTGGGACTTATATAGCGCCTTCCATGTGTGGGGGCCAGGGGAGGGAACATGGGGAGGAATGGTTTAAAAATGTAAGCATAAATAATAAATAAGAATAAGGAGGTCTGTCTGGATGACAGCCCATGGCGACACTTAACAGTAGGTCAATATTTATGAGAGATTTGAGGGTTTCTTTTTCTTTTTACACATGCTGAAAATACATAGTGTGTGCGCAGCGAGTGCCAACTAAGTAAATTATACAATTGTGCTGTAAACGCGAGCTCCATTGTTCTGATATGTTGATATCAATAAGAGTGCGGCGATACATTGCCTTCTGCATCAAACACCTGATTACCCCTGACGAGCACACACTCGGTAACGCGAAGCCGATCTACAAGATCACGCCGCGTCGCAATGCGCCACGCTCTGAGCTTGTACATCTACGCGTAGAGGGGGAAAGCGAGAGGGGAGATATAGACGTATGTGGGGAAACCCTGGTCAGTGGGTGGGTAGAGCATGTGTACAGTATAGACCCTGGTCAGTGGGTGTCCAGTACAGTGGTTCCACTGGGCCTGACGTCAGACGTTAGCCGCTAAACGTTGCAAAACATATCTACTTAAAGACCTGTAAGCCAACAGCCGAGTTGACAAAAAATCATGACAATAAACACTTTTTTTGGGGGGGGGGGGAAATGGGCAGGGTACAACACTTTTTTTTTTAAAGAGTTTTACTAATTATTTGTTCGGCCCATGTTGTCATGATTTGTCAACTCGTCTGTTTGGCTTTGTCTGAGGCTTTAACCCATTTTGAGCGGGAACCCCTTTTGGTGTTAGCATTATATGTTATGCTTTAGCTATTGAAAAATAGCAGATCTACAAGCTCGTAGCGCGCCACCGAGTGGCGCGCTACGAGCTTGTAGGTCTGCTATTTTTGAAAAACCGAAGAACGACTGACACAGAAACATAGCTTTTTCAGAAAACTGTCATTTTCAAACTGATATTTTTGTCTGTTTGATAATGGGTTAAACATCCCATATATCAGTATATCAGTATATCAAAATGGGTTAAACATCAATGGGTTAAACATCTTTAAATAAATCCTTTTTTGAAAGGTCTCAGAGTGACCGTGTGTGTGTGTGTGTGTGTGTGTGTGTGTGTGTGTGTGTGTGTGTGTGTGTGTGTTTCAGGTGCATAGCGGTGTGCAGCCTGGGCCTGTGGGTGTGTGAGGAGCTGATGCAGGACAACGTCCATCGCCTGGTCAAAGACGCCATCAACATCCTGGGAGTGACTTTAAAGGTCAGTCAGGCACCTTTACCATTTATCTCCGCCGGGGGGGGGGGGCAGAGATGTCAACTGTTCTATAAATGTACATTGCATTGTTGTTGGCATCCTGGGTTTCTATCCCTGCAGCGCCTATTTAGTTATTTTACTAGCAGTCAGTCACATAGCATACAGTGTAGTGTAGAAGCTCCAGTTCACGTCAGCCAAAATGATAGTTGATTACATAAATGCCCTGCAGAACAATTTCAGTGCGGGTAAAAGTGAGGAGAGCGAGAGCGAGAGAGAGACCTTGGTGATGCAATGTGTGTGTATTTATTTATTTATTTTCCTGCGTGTTGTGAGTGAAGGGAATGCTCTGACATCCAGTGGTGACTGAGACCTTCTTTTTTTATTTTGGGGTGGGGGGGGGGGGGGCTTTTAATTTTGGGTAGAAAAGGCTTTGGTGGTGGTGTAATTTCTTCCTGGCTACACGCTCTCAGTTGATGTGGGCCAATTTAAGCAGCCACATCTCCCCGGCTTCCAGCTCCTCCGCCTCCTACCCCCCCCCCCCCCCTCTCTCTCTCTCTAGCTCTCTCTCTCTCGCGCTCTCTCTCTCTCGCGCTCTCTCTCTCGTTCTCTCTCTCTAATGGAGCAGTAATCACTCCACTGCACAACTTGACACACAGCCTCGACCAGCCCCAAAAATACTGTGTGTGCGCGTGTGTGCGTGCGTGCGTGCGTGCGTGCGTGCGTGCGTGCGTGCGTGTGTGTGTGTGTGTGCGTGTGTGTGTGCGGGGTGGGGGGGGGTGGTCTTCTCTAAAAGCAGGTGCTGAACTCCTAAAGCCCCTTTTCTGTGTGCGTCCATCTCTCCCTCACATTGTCTGGCCTTGTTACACGTCGAGAGCCTTTCAGGAACCCAAGAAATGGGCAAATTCTAGTTCTGCCGCAAAGAATTTCAAAAATCACTTAAGAAATCCTTCATTTGAAAGAAAATTGTCAGCAACTCAAATCCTTTTCTGGTCCCTGTAGGCAAAAAAGGAAAAAAAAAATAGGCCATGATTGAAGTGGAATCAAAATTATGCTTATTATGCACAAGTGAACAGAATGCCGACGCTCTCGGCAAAAATCCATTAATTAAGCAATAGATGTGTTACAGTAATAATAAAAGTGCAACTCCAAGTGAATATATTAGTACAGCAAAGGCAATAAGGTCTTTGCAGACTGCTGCGTTTTCTTTTTGTTTTCTGAAAAAGGGTGAAAAGTTCAGAAAAAACGCAGCACAAGGACCTTGATATAATACGGTAGTGCAAGTATTACTGTAAATGAAATCTCATCGTGCAATAAATGATGTGGTATCGGAATGGCAAAGACTGGCATACTCATTGGATACTAGCCTCGGTCCCAGGCTTACTTATCGGCGAAAAGAAAAGCCTGGTCGATACATCTGCTTTACGTTGTTAAGGCAGAGAAGCTATCGGCGGATGTATCGTCCGGAACATCCGTCAGTATAATATGTATTTCCCCCGGATACAATATTTTCCTGACCAATCACAACACTTGTTTCATTCGTGGAGAATGTAAACTGATTTGTAAAGCATCAACGTCATTTACATTGGGCGATACTTCCGCTAAAATCCCGCAACTTCCGACCAAACGAATGATAGCCTCTACAGCGTAGGTCTTGCCCAGGGTGCACGGATACCAGCATTTTAGGCCGCAGTATCGGTATGGGAACATCTCTAATTCTTGTGTGTTGTTCTGAACCATTCCCTCTCTGCGTCTTTGCTTGGGGTGTTAGTTTGGGACCTGTTCTCTCTGTCTTTTCTTGGGTTTTGGTTGGGAACAAGGTGGTAACTGTTCCTCTGTGTCTTTTGGGAGGGGGTTTAGTTTGGGAACAAGGTGGTAACTGGTAACTGTTCCTCTCTGTCTTTTTGGGGGGTTTTAGTTTGGGAACAAGGCGGTGGCCCAGGTGGCCTGTGACCTGTTTCAGCTGCTCATCTCCCACTGGGAACACCTTCAGAGGCTGGAGCCCAGCCTGCCCAAGAAGATCATCCAGGTAAAACACACACACACACACACCAAAATGTTTGTCGACTTCCTTTTATCACTGACAAAAACCAAGGTATGATGACTAAGACTAAATATAGTCAACAAATAAAAAGTAGACTGAAATGTTAGGGAGGGTCCAGTGGAGAAGAGATCCAGTACAACTAAAAGGCAAGTCATTTTATGTTTAGTTGCGCTGAAGCGTTGCGCTTTGAAAATAGCCGAATTATGCCGATGTACAAGCTTGTAGATCTGATATTTTCAGCATTGAACCATAGACTTTAGAAATGCAAGTGTTTTACACACTGAAAATAGCAGATTACGACGCCATCAAAGCCTGCCAAAATATATATTTTTTACTAAATCAACTGTAGATTTGGTAGACTAAAAAGACTACGACTTTTCAGTTGACTAAAATATGACTAAAACTGAATGAAATGTTATTCAAAAGACTAACCTAAATAAAAATGTGCTGTCAAATTTAACACACACCGCACCCAATCAAATCCCCATCATCCAACAAGGCCATGTGGAGATTCCACCGAGCCGCCGTAGTGAAATGTGAAACTCCTGTCAGCATCCTGTCAACGGCAATAATAATGATCAGGACGGCCATTTGTTGAAAACTCCCTGACATTTATATACGCTACAGTAGATAGATAGTTGACACAACTACTGTAACAGCCTCTTAACAATGTGACGACGACGACGCGTCGACAGCTTGAAGATGATTTCTTGTCGTCAAGTGACGGCCTCCGACTCACTGGGTGTTCTACTTGTTTCATACGCAGATCTTCGTCGCCACCATCTCCTTCCTGTTGCCGAGCGCAGAGCACTCGTCTGTGGAAGCAGATAAAAAGGTAAGGAGAGCATTGGTTCTTAACCCATTCTGACCTGAGATCAGATTCTAAAAATGTCTTCTACGTCCTGACGGTTTTCTGAAAAAGCTATGTTTACTATGTCAGTCGTTCTTCGATTTTTCTAAAATAGCAGACCTACAAGCTTGTAGCGCGCCACTCGGTGGCGCACTATGAGCTTGTAGATCTGCTATTTTTAAATAGCTAAAGCATAGCATAATGCTAACACCAAAAGGGGTTAAAGTGGGGTCCAGGGTCCTTCGGGAGGTTACAAGTGTAGTTAATATCACATCGAAATCAGTTGAACCACTTAACCATACAAATGACACATTGTTGTAGATCTGCTATTTTCAAAGAATTTTATAAGAAAATGTGAATCTGTTTGAGACGCGGCCTGTGAGACGACACAAATCTTGTACGGGGGTTCCTGCATGGCACACAGGGTTGGGAGGGTTACTTTTAAAAAGGAATCCCCTACAGTTACAAGTTACTTGCTAAAAAATGTAGTCAGTAACGTAATCCCGATTACTCCATTTAAAAAGTAACTACAAGTTACTTTCAGTTACTTTTGGATTACTTTTAAGTAAAACTCAATTTAATTAGATAATACAAGTTTTACCATTGATAGACAAGAATGTTGAGCCTATGAAATTAAGATAAGGACAACTGAAATATGGTTAAGGTCATTTAATTGTTAAGAATTTGACCTCTGAACAGTTACATTACTGTAGAGTCATTGTGTCAACTAATAACAGATCATAAGAAAAATGCATCTTGACCTACAGAACCATTTTGATTGTTTGACAACAACCAACAACTTTGACAACCAACAACTTTGACAACCAACAACTCCATCCATGTGTGGTCAAAGTGGCAAATAAAAACTATTTTTGACATTCCTGGCTGACACTCATTTAGATAGACATGGCATGAGTTTAAAACATTGACAAGACAGCTAGTAAAGACTCATTTATATAGTCTACAAAGAACTCAGCCCTATACAATTATATTTATACCCCGTAGGCTACTCTTTAAATAAAAAGCCTCATTGTATTTGACCTAAAAGAGAAGACTGCGCTACCCACTATTTATCCCCAATCCAATATATCATATATGCTCTCCTATCTAGTATCTCTGCAGTGTTGCCTGGTCTGATTATTATAAGCCACATTGGGCTTATTTTTCTGAAGTTGCTTGTAAATAATGGTAGAACGGTTGTGAGCTTGTAGATCGTCTATTTTCAAATAGCCAACATAATATAAATATGCACATTGTTTAATGGACGATATATATAGCTTTGAAGTGCTCGTGTGGCCTTTTATAGTCGCTTCTTTTGGGCTTGTTTTCATAGACCTGGTTGCTTATTTCTCTCAAATTGGCAACACCGCCCTGACGCAGCATGAGCAGCCTCCACTGTGAAGATTTTACACAGAGTCAGAGAGGTGCGCGCTGCGCTCGACTCCAATCCATTCCGTTTGGTGTTATAATAATTTATAACTTGTTTATAAAATTAATGAGGGGAAGGGGAGAATGTAATCCTCATGTAACCCCCGTTACAACACCCCCGTTACTGTAATCCAGATTACACATTTTAAAATGTACTCTAAAACGTTACAGTTACGTTTTTTTTTTACTCTGATTACAGTAACGGATTACATGTAATCCGTTACTTCCCAACCCTGATGGCACAGAATGCTTTCCAATGGCGGTCAGTGTCCAAATCCATATTTACACTGACCTTTTTTATTGTCTGCTACTCTGCTTCTCCCTTTTTTTCTAAATTTGACCCATATGAAGCTCTGTGCCCAAGACTAATGTCCCTCCTTAGGAAAAAGGTACCGAACCTGACCTTCAGGTGGACTGACTGACTGTGTGTGTGTGTGTGTGTGTGTGTGTGTGTGTGTGTGTGTGTGTGTGTTCTCCTTGTCCCTGCAGCTGATAGTGTCCCTGCTGCTGTGTCTGTTGGACTGGTGCATGGCCGTGCCCCTCAGCCTGCTCCTGGAGCCCATCACCATGCCGGTGGACGACCCCCCCTCCCACAGGGCCCCGCTGCTGGACTACATCTACAGGGTGGGTCCGTCCGTCCGTCCGTCCGTCCCCCCCCCCGGCCGACCCGCCGGCCTTGAAACCGGCGGGCCACCTCGACTTTGACCCCCGAGCAGCCCCGGAGCTTGTCCCTATAATTAGCCTCACCTCCGGTCCGTGACCCCGCGACTGTGCCTCGCTTTCCTCTGTGTTGACTCTAGCTCGTGTGTGTGTGTGTGTGTGTGTGTGTGTGTGTGTGTGCTGTGACATTAACGGCTCATCACTTGTGGTGTTTTATTTATTATTCGGGGGGGGGGGGGGTCCCTCGGAACCTGCGAGCGTACGGACACGCGTCGCATCCGCTAGAAGCCTTTAGTCGTGCGTTTTTTGGGTGCCGCGGGTTGGTCCTGAATGACGCCTCCGTTTCTTTTTTACGATCCAAGGTCCAAGGCAAGAGAGAGAGAGAGAGAGGGAGGGAGGAGCTCTGGGGTGTAAATGAATGAGGTATTATTCAAACGGCGCCTGCCCGGGCAGATGCGGTCAACGGCAGACCTTTGTGAGCGTGTCAGCCCAGATAAGAAATGGTCAAATTATTCAAACAGAACCTTTTGTCCACTTGATAAGCCCGGGCTATAAACGCTTGTCCCGGAGATTTGAATTGAATATGTCTTAATATGAGAGAGACTGCAGCTGCTGTGAAGGAAAAAGACAATTAACGTGATTGGTTGTCCGGCGCGCGGACAAAAGACGCGACACCACTGGTTTTAATTGGAAATAATATATTAGGAGTGGGGTTACGAGGTGGGGCCGTATCGGCACCGTATCAATCAATTAAGGCTTCTTGCTCTTCTTGCACGGAAATCTTGTATGACTTACTTTTCAGGAAGTGGGGGGGGGGGGCGAATACCTGAGTTTGAATTGATCCAGTTCGGTTTAGTCACAAGCTAGTGTCAATACTTTCCATTGGTTACATACTCACTAAATAAACACAGGCAGACTTAAACCTCTTTAATTTCTTAAAAAGAAAAAAAATAGCCGGGGCGCCCGCTGGCCTAGTGGTCCAGGCGCATGCCACACATATAGGCTCTGGCCTGACAGCGCGCCGCGTGTTCGAGTCCCGTCCGTGACGACCTTTGCTGCATGTCTGTCTCCTTCTCTCTCTCCCACTTTCCTGTCTTCACTAATAACTACGTAAGACGCGCGAACGCGGGAAGCGAACGCAGCTCGTAAATTGAGTGGGTTTTTTTAAGATTTTTTTTTTTTTTTAAGTTATGTTTTTAGTGTGTGTATGTGTGCGTGCATGTGTGTGTGTGTGTTTTTCTTTTTCTTTTTTTAGTTTTCTTTTAAAGGTATATTCAGTGATTTCACTCAAAAAACCGTAGGTTTCGTTTTTGGCTGTGGGACCCAGCCTTTCGTCCAATCAGGATAGAGAGTCAAAAACGAAACCTAAGGTTCTTTGACCCCCAGGGGTTAACTGGGGACAGGGAGGAACTCCTTATATGGTCAGCACACTCTATAGTAGGGAGGATTATCACAACAAAACAAAAAAATAAGTGATATTTGAATTAAGTGAAATCACTGAATATACCTTTAAGTTTTTCTTTTTAAGTTAAGTTTGTGTGTGTGTGTGTGTGTGTGTGTGTGTGTGTGTGTGTGTGTGTGTGTGTGTGTGTGTGTGTGTGTGTGTGTGTGTGTGTGTGTGTGTGTGTGTGTGTGTGTGTGTGTGTGTGTGTGTGTGTGTGATACAGCTGCGCCGTCTGGTGGCGCACGGGTGGTGTTACAGCGTGACACACACAGATAGACAGACAGACATGTTCTGCTAGGTCTCATAGTTAGTGCTCATTGCGTTCGCAATCAATGAAGGCAAAAATCGCAGATCTACAGACTCACAAGGTGTTGCTTGTAGCTTGCAGATTGGCTATTATCACTGCTTTTACGCAACATTGGCATATGATGAAGTGCACATTGATTTACACACCAAAAAACAAAACATTAAAAACTGGAATATGAAGATGCAAGGTTTCTGCCCCGACAGCAACTACTACCTGTAATCATTCTGTTCTGTGTTCCATAATAATATAACACCACTCAATTCCATCATAACATACTGTAACATCACTATAGACCATTACATTACATTACATTACATTACATAAAAAATATTGCTTCTAACAGTTTTCAGAAAAGCCTATGTCAGTAGTCAAAAGTAGCAAGCTCGTAGCGCGCAGCATTCTGTGATCTGGTAGATCTGCTATTTTTCCAATAGCTAAAGTATAACATAATGCTAAGAAGCAAAAGAAACACCAAAGGGGTTCCCGTCCTGAATGTTTCAAGCCTCATTCATGCTTCGTGGTACGTGTTGCCTGCTCGCAGACGATAACAGATCTACAAGCTGACGATGCATCGTTGCGATGCAGTATAAATTACTCCTCAGAGGATGCTTTGTCTTCACTTTCACGCCAACCAAATCCTTTCAGGGTTTTGTTTTTTTTGTGTCGTCCTCGGGACGTGCGCACGAGGCATGCTCCGCGTACATACATACTCATGAATAACCCATTCTGACCTGAGATCAGATTCTAGAAATATCTATTACATCCTGACAGTTTCATTATTAATCCATTCTGACCTGAGATCAGATTCTAAAAGTGTCTTCGATTTTTCAAAAATAGCAGACCTACAAGCTCGTATCGCGCCACTCAGTGGCGCGATATGAGCTTGTAGATCTGCTATTTTTCAATAGCTAAAGCATAACATGATGCCGACACCAAAATGGGTGCCCGTTCAGAATGGGATAAAGCCTGCATGCACTCTGCATCTTTTGCCATTGAGAGTTGAACTTGAGTGCGTGCGTGTGTGTGTGTGTGTGTGTGTGTGTTGGGTGACTAACAGCATGAGGCGGCTCGCTGTAAAAGCCATGATTGCACTGGACCTTATTGGTTGACTGGAGCTCCACTCAAGCGCCTCCATCTGCTCTCCGTGCCTGCCTGAGCAGCCAGCTGCACCCCTACGCCTGCGTGTGTGTGTGTGTGTGTGTGTGTGTGTGTGTGTGTGTGTGTGTGTGTGTGTGTGTGTGTGTGTGTGTGTGTGTGTGTGTGTGTGTGTGTGTGTGTGTGTGTGTGTGTGTGTGTGTGTGTGTGTGTGTGTGTGTGTGTGTGTGTGTGTGTGTGGCTATTGCATATGGCTGTATGTGTGTTCGTTAATGCCTGTGTGTGTTCTTCTGATGTGTTTTTCTGCATCCGCTCGTGTGTCCCTGTTTGCTTTTGTCTTTATTACGGTGTGTGTGTGTGTGTGTGTGTGTGTCTGTGCACGGCGCGCTTTTGTGTGCTTTTTTTTTTGTTGTGCACGCACACAAGTGAACCCATCCATCCATATGTGAACCACTATCTCCAGTATGTTTGTTCCATGTGGTATTGCCTTCCGGGAACTGTTGCTATGTGAGGTACTGGCACTTAGTTGTCAAGCAGAGCCATGGGTGTCCCCCCCTCCCCTCCTCTCTCTCTCTCCCTCTCCTCTCATCCCTCTCCCTCTCTCTCCCTCTCCCTCGCTCTCTCTCTCTCTTTGGGGCTTTGGTGCGGCAGCTGTTTGGTTGAGGTCTTTTCAGCATCAAGCTCCTAATCCGTCCCCTGTGCACTCACCAGCCTTGTGTGTGTGCGCACGTCTCTCTCTCTCTCTCATGCACATACTGTCTGCTTATACTACATCGCCCCACACACAATACTGTTGCAGATGACAGCGAGGGCCCGGGCAGCCTGCCGTGTGTGTGCGTGTGCGTGTGCGTGTGCGTGTGCGTGTGCGTGTGCGTGTGCGTGTGTGTGTGTGTGCGTGTGCGTGTGCGTGTGCGTGTGCGTGTGTGTGTGTGTGTGTGTGTGTGTGTGTGTGTGTGTGTGTGTGTGTGTGTGTGTGTGTGTGTGTGTGTGTGTGTGTGTGTGTGTGTGTGTGTGTGTGTGTGTGTGTGCGTGCGTGCGTGTGTGTGCGCTGAATGGATGGGATTAGCCTTTCCATAGCTTTAACCAAATTGTTGTACCCTGAGTTAGAGGCCCTGACATGCATGTCTCTCTCTTAAAAATATATATAAAAATTACCCCCACTTATGACTTTCTGTCAATGCCTTGCCTCTAAACAGACCGTTCTGTACACAGGTGTGTGTGTGTGTGTGTGTTCGTACGTACAGTACATGTTTGCGGTGGGAGAGCCAGGCCCGGGGATAAAGTCTTAATTAAATCAAACAGAGTAAACCTGTCCAATGGCTGTAATCAACTGCCCCAGTGAGTCTTATCGAGGCCTGCCAACCGATGCTGCGCCATCTGTTATGCAGATCAATACACTTGCATATCACAGGAGAAACGGATTAGTAGCAGTCAAGACCCTCCTCTCTCTCTCTCTCTCTCTCTCTCTCTCTCTCTCTCTCTCTCTGTCCATCCATCGGCTTGTGACGTTAATATCGTCGCTGTCGGCTGTAAGCCTCATACAGTATGTCCAAAATAGGGATGCTCCGATCAGGTTTTTTGGGACCGTTCACAGATTGTTTTTTCTCATGACCTGATAACGATCTTGTGCGTAAAGGGGAAACTTATGTTTTCAAAAGATATTATTCATTATTTTATTGCCCGGCTAGCAGTTGGCATTCATGAAGTTCCCAGTGCCACCATACAGGTTCACTTTAAGAGTCGGGAGTTTCCCCCCCCCCCCCCATCCCACACACACACACACTCACACTATACACACACTTTAGTATCATTGGCACAAGCACACACTGTTTACCTTTTGTCAGAGGTTTTTTTACATGGCCGGGAGCCGTGAATAACTTCCGTCTTCTGGTGGCGTTAGAATGAACCATACCTCCCGCTGTTGCCGATCGACCACGGCGGTGATTTGGCTACACATCTAGCTACTTCAGCTACATCCAGGACGGCGCTCTGATTTAATGGCCTTAACCCATTCTGACCTGAGATCAGATTCATACGAGGTTTCCACTGGACACCCACTGGTCCGATGTCAGTCGTTCTTCGATTTTTCAAAAATAGCAGACCTACAAGCTCGTATCGCGCCACTCGGTGGCGTGATATGAGCTTGTAGATCTGCTATTTTTCAATAGGTAAAGCACGACAGGATGCTAACACCAAAACGTGTTCCCGTTCAGAATGGGTTAAATACCCCTGGGCGTTCGTGGTGTTTAACCAGTTTTGCAGGCGGGAACCCCTTTTGGTGTTAGCATTATGTCATGCTTTAGCTATTGAAAAATAGCAGATCTACAAGCTCATAGCGCGCCACCGAGTGGCGCGCTACGAGCTTGTAGGTCCGCTACTTTTGAAAAATCGAAGAACGACTGACACATAAACATAGCTTTTTCAGAAAAGTGTCAGGATGTAGAAGCCATTTTTTTAGAATCTGATCTCGCGTCAGAATGGGTTAAAGGGGAACCGTTTGAAAATCCCCAAAGCCTAACGGTGCATGTAAAAGCTCTGAATGTGCTGCACCGCGATGCGACTCCATCTGTGTGTGTGTGTCTGTGTCACCATGCAGGTGCTGCACTGCTGCGTGTCGGGCTCCAACCTGCACACGCAGCAGAGCCACTACCTCCTCAGCCTGGCCGACCTGTCCACGGACTACGAGCCCTTCCTCATGCTGGGCCAGGTGAAGAGCTCCGAGGCCTCGTCCCACGCCGCCGCCGCCGCCAGCCCCGCAGACTACGGCAACCTGCTCACGGTGGCAGAGGGTACGTAGTGCAGTACGTCGTACGCACGCACGCACCGTCGCGTCACTGTCGATCTCGGCAAGCACATTTTGATTTTTAGTTTAGTTTTAGTCACATTTTAGTCGCGTGCGATTCTTTTGGTCGACTAAATCTACAGTTGATTTAGTCGACTGAAATGTGTTTTGGCGCGGGCCTTGATGCCGTCGTGATGGCTGATTTCACACTTGCTGAAAATAGCATAGATCTACAAGCTCACGTTGTGAGCTTGTAGATCAGCTATTTTCAGCCTGCAACCAAGTGTAAAATGACTTATACTGGATCTCTTGTCCACTAGTCCCATAGCTTCCATTTAGTTTTCGTCAGTGAAAAAAGGTAGTCGATGAACATTCTTCGTCTTAGTTTTAGTCGACGAAAACAACACTGTGTCACATCATGACATGACGGTGTTGATGTCGTCGACATACTATGGCGAAAAATGTTCGTCGACTACCTTTTTCCACTGACGAAAACTAAATGGAAACTAAATGAAAACTAAGCTGCGATGACTAAAACTAAAGACTACAACAACTATAACTAAAATGTTAGGAAGGGACGAGTGGACAAGAGATCCAGTATAAGTAAAAGACAAGTCATTGGTTGTCAAGTCAAGTGTAAGATCAGCCCGCTAAAATACATTTTAGTCGACTAAATCAACTGTAGATTTAGTCGACTAAAACTTTGATTAACAATAACACATTCCGGGTGACTAAAACAAAATGAAAACTATTCAAAAGACTGTGACTAAAACTAAAATAGAAATGTGCTGCCAAAATCAACACTGCATGACATCAAGGCCTGTCACGATTACGGCGTATAATCAATCGCCTAATCGCAATTGTTTGAGATAATCGCCATTCTTTTTGCATGATCCTATCCATGTTGAAAATGCTTCACACATTTTCAAACATTTTCCAATTAAAATGCAGCAAGGGCGAGGAATAAGCTTGTAGATCAGCTATATTTCTACTATTTTTAAAATGTAGTTATTTGTCTTATCTGCCCTCTGCAGTATTTGATTACGAAGACTAAAAGGCAAACAGAAATTAAGTTTTATTTAACATACGTATGTTCCCATGTTCATTGTTCGTTGTGCGCGTGCGTGCACGTCTGCGTGCGCGTGTGCGTGCGCGTGTGCGTGCGTGTGTGTCTCACACAAAAACCAAAATAGATTCCGTGGGGGAGATGTAACCTCTAAGTACTCTGTCCATTTAGAACCTCTCCATTAAATGTCAATATATCTCATTAAAAGTAGGAAAAGTAAATCACGCATCACCGGTTGAGCGGAATGTCCACATTAGTGCTTAGCCCCGAAGAGACCACCCATTATGGGGTTTTGATATAAATGTGAGGTATTTTTCTCGTCTTTTTTTTTTGTTGGTGACCTTGGTGTTCCATTAGCCCATTCTGACCTGAGATCAGATTCATACAAGGTTTCCGCCGGACACACACTGGTCTGATGAAACCATTCTGACCTGAGATCAGATTCTAGAAATGTCAGTCGCTCAAAAATAGCAGACCTACAAGCTCGTATCGCGCCACTCGGTGGCGCGATACGAGCTTGTAGATCTGCTATTTTTAAATAGCTAAAGCATAACATGATGCCGACACCAAAATGGGTGCCCGTTCAGAATGGGTTAGGTAATGCATTTCCCTTTCTCCCGCGCGCACGCACACACACACACACACACACACGTTTCATGTCCTCAACTTTTGATGTCATTTCAGTCCTCAAAAGTGCACGTGTGCATGCGCGTCTTGTCTGGCCACTGAAACAATGTGAGGATGTTTCAGCTCGTGCTGCTACTGATGTGCTGCTGAGCACACAGCTGCAGTAGAAACAACAAAACACTATCAAAAGAGCAAAGCAAAGGGAGACCGGCCCTGGCTATATATGCACACGCCACCCCCCCCACCCCCCACCCCTCACCCCTGCGTCATATTGATCAAGTCACATCAAAGAACCAGTGCATCTCTAACCCATTCTGACCGGGCACCCATTTTGGTGTCAGCATCATGTCATGCTTTAGCTATTGAAAAATAGCAGATCTACAAGCTCATATCGCGCCACCGAGTGGCGAGATACGAGCTTGTAGGTCTGCTATTTTTTGAAAAATCGAAGAACGACTGACATTTTTTAGAATCTGATCTCAGGTCAGAATGGGTTCATCAGGACCAGTGTGTGTCCGGCGGAAAACCTCGTGTGAATCTGATCTCGGGTCAGAATGGGCTAATGCAGCTCGGCCCTGCTTTTCCCAAAGAGCTTTCTCCACTTTGATGGAGGATGATGGTATTGATAGTGTCACAATGCAAAAGCACGTCACCTTGTGCTTCTTCTTTTTCCCCTCCTCCTGCAGCACTATGGAATAAAGCACCGCACGTATGCCTTTCACTGGGGGGGGGTAGTAAAAAAAAAAAAACCCCCGTGCATTTACATAAACGCGACTCGCCGAGCAGCGGCCTATTCAGCGGCCTGTAAAGGGTGTTGGTTCTCTCATTAGCGCTCGGCTAGTCTCGGCGCGCTCGCGTCCATTGTAAGGAGAGTCAATGGTTGTCTCTGCATGATTAGATGCCGCCTACTTAGAGAGGTGTGCTGGCCCAAGCCGTTGGAGGCGGGGGACGGACGACTACAAAAAGAAAAACATGAAATGAAAATACTCCTATTAGTGATTATCAATGAGGTTTGGCTTTGTATGAAAAGGGGCATAGCGAGATAGCGTGTCAATACAACGGGAGGCTTTTGAGAGATGTCCGTCGGTGGGTCTGCCTCAGTCATGCAAAAGAGATAACCACACAAGCTCGCGCGCGCGCGCCGACCGCATCCCGCCGCGTTCACACTCGGCGGCTACAAAAACCCTTTATGTTTTTGTCGCTCAGCGCGAGCGACACTTCCACAGCGATTCGGCGACGGTGTAACTGAACCACCCCGCCACGCTGGGTCGCTTTGCAGCTTTCATCACCGCTAGTGTGAACGCAGCGTTATGCTCTCGCCATATCGCCGCTAATACCTGATCTATGCTTGATTTGCACGCCGGCATCTGCGTTCGTAAATCGGCTATTTTTGGTGCATGACGCAACCGAGTATAAATCAACTCTTTGGCCTTCAAAATATACTAAACCCTCATGCATTTTTTGAGGGATGCTACAATCAGGTTTTTTGGGGACTTCTCCCGATCACCGATTGTTTTTCTCATGATCACCCGATACCCATACCAATCTTGTGTGTACTGTAAGAGGCAAATTTGAATATTTCCAAAATTATTACGAGTCAAAACCCAGGTCAAAACTGTTCCTGTGTGTGTGTGTGTGGGGAGGAAGGGGAGAATGTTTAGGCCTGTCACAAAGATGCAAAATTATATTATACTATATATCTGATTGACATTTATACCAATTAACCCATTCTGAACGGGAACCCATTTTGGTGTCGGCATCATGTCGTGCTTTAGCTATTTAAAAATAGCAGATCTACAAGCTCATATCGCGCCACCGAGTGGCGCGATACGAGCTTGTAGGTCTGCTATTTTTGAAAAATCGAAGACACTTTTAGAATCTGATCTCGGGTCAGAATGGGTTAATAATGACACTGTCACGCCTTTCTCTTTCAGAGAAGAAGCGCCGCAGCATGGAGCTGATCCCGCTGACGGCGCGCATGGTGATGACCCACCTGGTGAACCACCTGGGGCACCACCCGCTGAGCGGCGGGCCCGCCCTGCTGCACAGCCTGGTGAGCGAGAACCACGACAACCCCCACGTGGAGTCGTCGGAGCTCTCCTCCGAGGTCTTCAAGAGCCCCAACCTGCAGCTGTTCGTGTTCAACGACAGCACGCTGGTGTCCTACCTGCAGATCCCCGCCGAGGCCCCCCCGGCCCCCGCCGCCGCCGCCGGCCAGCCGCCGCAGCCCTCGTCCCAGGTGAAGACTCCACCTCTCCCTCTCCCTTTCCCCTCCCTCTCAGCCCTCGTCCCAGGTGAAGACTCCACCTCTCCCTCTCCCTTTCCCCTCCCTCTCAGCCCTCGTCCCAGGTGAAGACTCCACCTCTCCTCTCCCTCTCCCCTCCCTCCCCTCCCTCTCAGCCCTCGTCCCAGGTGAAGACTCCACCTCTCCCTCTCCCTTTCCCCTCCCTCTCAGCCCTCGTCCCAGGTGAAGACTCCACCTCTCCTCTCCCTCTCCCCTCCCTCCCCTCCCTCTCAGCCCTCGTCCCAGGTGAAGACTCCACCTCTCCTCTCCCTCTCCCCTCCCTCCCCTCCCTCTCAGCCCTCGTCCCAGGTGAAGACTCCACCTCTCCTCTCCTCTCCCTCTCCCCTCCCTCCCCTCCCTCTCAGCCCTCGTCCCAGGTGAAGACTCCCCCTCTCCTCTCCCTCTCCCTTTCCCCTCCCTCCCCTCCCTCTCAGCCCTCGTCCCAGGTGAAGACTCCCCCTCTCCTCTCCCTCTCCCTTTCCCCTCCCTCCCCTCCCTCTCAGCCCTCGTCCCAGGTGAAGACTCCACCTCTCCTCTCCCCTCCCTCCCCTCCCTCTCAGCCCTCGTCCCAGGTGAAGACTCCACCTCTCCTCTCCCTCCCTCTCCCCTCCCTCCCCTCGACTCCAGCTTGGCCCGTAGCGCTGCCGCTTGGCGTAGCACTTGCCCTAGCCTCGATGTCCTTGCAGGCGTATGCTAGGGCATTAAGCAACTAGTCAACTAGTAAAAATGACTAGAAGTGAATGCCCTAGCGTATATGCGAAGGCTGAAATATGATGACAGATTGATCTTGCATCCTATAGTGTTTATAGTTTCAATGTACAGATATTCTACTGTTAGACGGATGATTAGGTTCTTGGTTTACTAATTACTTGTATTACTTGTTTAATGCCATTTTAAGCTCTGGATTAAGAGTGTCTTCTTCACCCATTCTGGGTGTTTTGAGCACCCTTTAGCTTAACTTTATGGGGCAGCGGTGGCCGAACGGTTTTGCGGAGCGGTCTTGATATCGGAAGGTCGCTAGTTCGTATCCCCGGAACCGGCACGTTAGA
The DNA here is from genome assembly GCF_964188405.1 of Protomyctophum parallelum. Lineage (NCBI taxonomy): Eukaryota > Metazoa > Chordata > Actinopteri > Myctophiformes > Myctophidae > Protomyctophum > Protomyctophum parallelum. The sequence continues at coordinate 37,373,904 of NC_139718.1, read as the reverse complement.
ATTACCACCGTTGAAGTGCCCTTGAGCAAGGCATTGAACCCCTACTATGAAATGTTCTATGAGCAGGGCCTGGCTGTAAACAAGTTCTTGAGCTTAGTCCAGTTACCCTGGGTAAACATGGTAACTTTGCTTTGCTTTGCTTAGCTATTTAGATTCTGCTATTTTTGAGAAATTGTGAAAATGTGGTGCAAATCTTTGAATATTATATTATTTCAGAGCGAACGTTTTTAACTCAAATCTTTGCTTCTGTGGGGGGTCCCTGGAACAACATATTTTCAGATGGGGGAGGTCGGTGGGCCAAATACAGATAATTCTGGGGGTCCTTGACATGAAATAGTTTGAGAACCACTGATATAGAAACATAAGTTTACCTGAGAACTGTCATGATTTAACCCATTCTGGGCGGGGACCCATTTTGGTGTTAGCATTACGTTATGCTTTAGCTATTTAAAAATAGCAGATCTACAAGCTCATATCGCGCCACCGAGTGGCGCGATACGAGCTTGTAGGTCTGCTATTTTTGAAAAATCGAAGAACGACTGACATTTTTTTAGAATCTGATCTCGGGTCAGAACGGGTTAATCAGACCAGCGTGTGTCCCAGTGGAAACCTTGTGTGAATCTGATCTCAGGTCAGAATGGGTTAAAAGACACTTTGTAGAATCAGAAGTCAGACCTGAATGTGTTCAATGTAAATTGGCAGGTGCGCGTCATCGTCCGCGACATCTCGGGCAAGTACTCGTGGGACGCCTCCGTCCTGTACCGCACCCCCCCGGAGGGGGCCAAGGTCTCGGAAGGTGACCGCCGCCCACCCCGGCCCATCCACGACAGCCAAAAACATCAGCCCGGCTCCCCAACCAAGGGGCCCTCCCTGGGGGGGGAGTCCCTCTCGGACGACTGCCTCACCAAGAAGGTAATAGCTTACACACGGCACTGTTTTTTTGGGCCGCGGACACACTGTTATGCCGGTGTCGCCTTTGTTTTTGTTCCCTGCTATTTGGGTTTTAATTATTATCATTTCAAAACGTTGCGAGGGGGCCTGGGCCGTGGCTCAGCGGTCCAGGCACCTTGGCTGGTAATCCAGAGCCTGGCAGTGTGCCGCGGGTTCGACTCCCGGTCCCGACGGCCTTTACTGCATGTCTTCCCCCCCCCCCCCCCATCTCTCTCCCCCATTTCCTGTCAGCCTACTGTCTGTCCCTCCATAAAAATATATAAAATAAAGGCGAAAGCCACCAAAGAATATGTAAAAATAAATAAAGAAAAACATTGCGAGAAAAGCGAAACAAAATATTTAAGATGTATTGAAAAATTAGACGATCTTCAAGCTCACAGCGTGGTGCGAAGCATCACGTTGTGTTGCCGATCCCACAGCGAATCCCTAATGTGTGTTTCGGGTCACGGGGGGAGGAGGAGGAGGAGGAGGACGAGGAGGAGGAGGAGGAGGGGGGCGAGGAGGAGCCGGACGTCCTGGACCAGCTGCTGGAGGAGCTGGGCCAGAGCAGCCCGGAGTGCCTGCCCCAGCCGCGGCAGCCCCGGCTCAACCAGCCGGCCCCGCTGCCCTGCGGCATGAGCCCCGAGCAGGAGGCCGCCATCCTGGACGCCATCGGCCGGCAGGCGGCGCGGGAGGCCCAGGAGGTGGGGAGGTGGGAGGCGGACGTGAGCGTGCGCGCCGCCAGCCACCGGGAGCCCGCCCGCCAAGAGCCCAAGGCGCCGTTCTACTTCTGCAGGCTGCTGCTCAACGACCTGGGCATGAACTCCTGGGACCGCAGGTAACGACGTGGTACCCTAACCTTAACCCTAATGAACTCACGGTACCCTAACCTTAACCCTAATGAACTCACTGTACCCTAACCTTAACCCTAATGAACTCACTGTACCCTAACCTTAACCCTAATTAACTCACTGTACCCTAACCTTAACCCTAATGAACTCACTGTACCCTAACCTTAACCCTAATGAACTCACTGTACCCTAACCTTAACCCTAATGAACTCACTGTACCCTAACCTTAACCCTAATGAACTCACGGTACCCTAACCTTAACCCTAATGAACTCACTGTACCCTAACCTTAACCCTAATGAACTCACTGTACCCTAACCTTAACCCTAATGAACTCACTGTACCCTAACCTTAACCCTAATGAACTCACGGTACCCTAACCTTAACCCTAATTAACTCACTGTACCCTAACCTTAACTCTAATGAACTCACGGTACCCTAACCTTAACCCTAATTAACTCACTGTACCCTAACCTTAACTCTAATGAACTCACTGTACCCTAACCTTAACTCTAATGAACTCACGGTACCCTAACCTTAACCCTAATTAACTCACTGTACCCTAACCTTAACCCTAATGAACTCACTGTACCCTAACCTTAACCCTAATGAACTCACGGTACCCTAACCTTAACCCTAATGAACTCACTGTACCCTAACCTTAACCCTAATGAACTCACTGTACCCTAACCTTAACCCTAATGAACTCACGGTACCCTAACCTTAACCCTAATGAACTCACTGTACCCTAACCTTAACTCTAATGAACTCACGGTACCCTAACCTTAACCCTAATGAACTCACGGTACCCTAACCTTAACCCTAATGAACTCACTGTACCCTAACCTTAACCCTAATTAACTCACTGTACCCTAACCTTAACCCTAATTAACTCACTGTACCCTAACCCTAACCCTAATGAACTCACTGTACCCTAACCTTAACCCTAATGAACTCACTGTACCCTAACCTTAACCCTAATGAACTCACTGTACCCTAACCTTAACCCTAATGAACTCACTGTACCCTAACCTTAACCCTAATGAACTCACGGTACCCTAACCTTAACCCTAATGAACTCACTGTACCCTAACCTTAACCCTAATGAACTCACTGTACCCTAACCTTAACCCTAATGAACTCACTGTACCCTAACCTTAACCCTAATGAACTCACGGTACCCTAACCTTAACCCTAATTAACTCACTGTACCCTAACCTTAACTCTAATGAACTCACGGTACCCTAACCTTAACCCTAATTAACTCACTGTACCCTAACCTTAACTCTAATGAACTCACTGTACCCTAACCTTAACTCTAATGAACTCACGGTACCCTAACCTTAACCCTAATTAACTCACTGTACCCTAACCTTAACCCTAATGAACTCACTGTACCCTAACCTTAACCCTAATGAACTCACGGTACCCTAACCTTAACCCTAATGAACTCACTGTACCCTAACCTTAACTCTAATGAACTCACGGTACCCTAACCTTAACCCTAATGAACTCACGGTACCCTAACCTTAACCCTAATGAACTCACTGTACCCTAACCTTAACCCTAATGAACTCACTGTACCCTAACCTTAACCCTAATTAACTCACTGTACCCTAACCTTAACCCTAATTAACTCACTGTACCCTAACCTAACCCTAATGAACTCACTGTACCCTAACCTTAACCCTAATGAACTCACTGTACCCTAACCTTAACCCTAATGAACTCACTGTACCCTAACCTTAACCCTAATGAACTCACTGTACCCTAACCTTAACCCTAATGAACTCACGGTACCCTAACCTTAACCCTAATGAACTCACTGTACCCTAACCTTAACTCTAATGAACTCACTGTACCCTAACCTTAACCCTAATTAACTCACTGTACCCTAACCTTAACCCTAATTAACTCACTGTACCCTAACCTTAACCCTAATGAACTCACTGTACCCTAACCTTAACCCTAATTAACTCACTGTACCCTAACCTTAACCCTAATGAACTCACTGTACCCTAACCTTAACCCTAATGAACTCACTGTACCCTAACCTTAACCCTAATTAACTCACTGTACCCTAACCTTAACCCTAATTAACTCACTGTACCCTAACCTTAACCCTAATGAACTCACTGTACCCTAACCTTAACCCTAATTAACTCACTGTACCCTAACCTTAACCCTAATGAACTCACTGTACCCTAACCTTAACTCTAATGAACTCACTGTACCCTAACCTTAACCCTAATGAACTCACGGTACCCTAACCTTAACCCTAATGAACTCACTGTACCCTAACCTTAACCCTAATTAACTCACGGTACCCTAACCTTAACCCTAATGAACTCACTGTACCCTAACCTTAACCCTAATGAACTCACTGTACCCTAACCTTAACCCTAATGAACTCACGGTACCCTAACCTTAACCCTAATGAACTCACTGTACCCTAACCTTAACCCTAATGAACTCACGGTACCCTAACCTTAACCCTAATGAACTCACTGTACCCTAACCTTAACTCTAATGAACTCACTGTACCCTAACCTTAACCCTAATGAACTCACGGTACCCTAACCTTAACCCTAATGAACTCACTGTACCCTAACCTTAACTCTAATGAACTCACTGTACCCTAACCTTAACCCTAATGAACTCACGGTACCCTAACCTTAACCCTAATGAACTCACTGTACCCTAACCTTAACTCTAATGAACTCACGGTACCCTAACCTTAACCCTAATGAACTCACTGTACCCTAACCTTAACTCTAATGAACTCACGGTACCCTAACCTTAACCCTAATTAACTCACGGTACCCTAACCTTAACTCTAATGAACTCACGGTACCCTAACCTTAACCCTAATGAACTCACGGTACCCTAACCTTAACCCTAATTAACTCACTGTACCCTAACCTTAACTCTAATGAACTCACGGTACCCTAACCTTAACTCTAATGAACTCACTGTACCCTAACCTTAACCCTAATGAACTCACTGTACCCTAACCTTAACTCTAATGAACTCACTGTACCCTAACCTTAACCCTAATGAACTCACTGTACCCTAACCTTAACCCTAATGAACTCACTGTACCCTAACCTTAACCCTAATTAACTCACTGTACCCTAACCTTAACCCTAATGAACTCACTGTACCCTAACCTTAACCCTAATTAACTCACTGTACCCTAACCTTAACCCTAATGAACTCACTGTACCCTAACCTTAACTCTAATGAACTCACTGTACCCTAACCTTAACCCTAATGAACTCACGGTACCCTAACCTTAACCCTAATGAACTCACTGTACCCTAACCTTAACCCTAATGAACTCACTGTACCCTAACCTTAACTCTAATGAACTCACTGTACCCTAACCTTAACTCTAATGAACTCACTGTACCCTAACCTTAACCCTAAT